>NC_135715.1:110299942-110606442 GCF_964656455.1 Halichoerus grypus
AGACACACACTCCCTTCACACACATCACACACATCACTACACACACCCTCTATGCTAAATCTGCCTCCAATTAACCAAAAGCACAATTTTGCCCTGACAGGGAAGATTTCATTTGGTCCACATATGACTAGGGAGCCGATTTCATTTCCTGTAAAAACCCCCTCAAATGCTGCAAAGTTACCTGACTCAGCTGCTTGTAGAAATCAAATTCAGTCAGAGATAACAGCTAATCATTTGTCACAGTAAGAAGCAATTCCCTGAAATCGGAAGGGAAAACCTGCCGCTTCAATCCGCAGGTCTGTCAGATTGCTAGAAATTACATTCTGCTCTGACTAACCTCTGCACTTGGATTGCTAACGACAAGAAGTCTGCTCTATCAAAAGAGAATATCATACAACCAGGAACCGCTTTTGATTCGTTCTGTTCCAATAACCTGAGAAAAGTTTATGGACATGTCTTGCTGCCTGGACCTCAATTTCTACCAACCTGCACACTGTTTTGAATTTATAACACTGTGGCTCCGTAGTAATATAGGTAAAATTTACAGGCTGACTATCTTCTACTTCATTGAAAGAAAATTAAGAGTTGATTTTACAACCGCACAACTGATATTTGCTTTCTGATACTTTGAGGAAGTATACAGTTTGGAGGCTTCAATTAAAATGCCAAAAGAGAAAAAGCAAATTGATTAACTCTCAAAATACAATTTATATTTTTTAGAAATGCTTCCCGGGAGGGAATTAACTTTATACTCTTCTATGTAAACACTATTTGTGCAGCATATTATAAGTTTAATAAAAATGATATATCACCTCTCTGTTAGATCTAAAATTTGCATAGCAGTAGTGGATATGAGACCTTGGTCAAAGTGTTTCCCTCTGTGTGTGCAGTGGTGCTCAGGGGATGGTTGGGAAGAGATAGGCTTGGTATCTCACCCAAATCCTCCGGAGTCATTACCATTCAAATCTCTTTCAAGGTAGCTTATTGACCCCCAGGAAGCGATTGCTTTGAGTTCAAATCTCATGATCTTTAAAAATATAGGTGACTTCTATTTTGCAAAAAGTACTCAGCCAAATACTTTTCTTTTACCGTGACCAGATTTATGATGAACGCATGTGTTGCAACTCTTTTATAATAATGCAAAGATGGAAAGTCAGAGATTTGATGTTTAAGGAGCCCATTTCTTAAGACTGAGTCTATCCCATGGCGCTCGTGTGTGCGTTTGTGTGTGTGTGTGTGTGTGTGTGTGTGTTTATAAAGCATTTTATTTTCCACAGTGGAATCAGCTGAGGAGAGAGTGTGAGCTGTGACTCTGAATTTCCTTTGCTTTTGTCAAACTGTGTCACAACCGTAAAGTTATTTTAACAGAGTTTATTTGCCTAGGCATTTCCTTTCTCTTGTAGTAGTGTAAGGAAAAGGGAAACAACAATTTAACATGTATGTACAGTCGAGTGGATGTGAGGGACTCTTGCAGCTCCTTTCATAAGCAGAGAGTTCAATGATAAGTATGTGGGCTTTTCTTTTTGAAGCTTTTAAAAACTATTTATAAATCTTTTTTGGCTTCTTTCATCTCAATTTTCCTCAAACAACTGCAGTGGGAATTAGACAAGTTAGAAAGTTCTAATTTCTTTCTTTCCTAGACCCATCCTGACTACCTCTATCCTAGTGAATACTGGCTCAAACAGGGGGATATCTGTAAATTCTTCAACATATTATGTATTTGGTGTAAAAAAATCATTACACAAAATACAATAATTGATGCCATTAATATGTTTGGTGGGACTATCCAATAGAGTTCCTTGAAGTAAAACTCGAATCAATCCTTCTTCCTTGGTCCGAACCCCCCCCCACGGACTTAGATCCTCTCTTGCCTCGTCATTCGTACAGTGTGGCCAGGGCTTAAGCTCTAGTACTGTATGAGAATGCAAACAAGCAGATTTCACAATCAGATGACACCGAGACTTAGGCTCGCTGTGCCAAACTCTCTTTACTGACTGTTCTCTCATCTTGGGCCAGCCTAGGGAGCTGAGAACCTGCTGCAGTTAGAAAGAAGCCACCTGACTGCTAAGTTGCCCTCCTGTCTATTCTCAATTATCCCAGCAACACAGCCACCACCAGCCAGTGTTTCCCACCATTGTTCTGGCCAGAGAGGCGTCCCTCAGAAGAGTATATTTATTTCTCCCCAGAGAAAGGTACGTAGAAGAAAATGCACTGTCAGTCTCTACGGGCTTTCTATGATATCTCCCATTTCCAGGGTCACACGCGTGCCTTAAAAACTCTTTTCTTCTCCTCTGTTGAGGAGGCCGGGTTGATCATGTAATAATGCCTGACATTTAGGCATTATCCTACCAATAGCAGAGCCCAGTCATAGATATTTTTCACTTGATCCTCACAACAATCCTTTGAAGGAAAGAGGTGCAATTATTATCATCATGATTTTATAGATGAGTAAACTGAGACTCAGATTTTTAACTGACTTTCCCCCAAATCACCTAAAGTCAGAATCTGGATCTGATTCCTGCCTCCAGATCCTATCTGACCCCAGATTCTACCTGTGCTCTTCTTGTTACCTCTAGGGCACAAATCTAAGTCAGCACACAAAAGCCAAAACAGAGTTTCTAACTATTTAGCAGAGTGTGGCCGTGTAAGTACAATATCCTTGCTCATCGGATTCAGTGGATACATCTGTGCCCGGGCATGAGAGAGAAATGGGGAGAAGGGGAGAACTAAGCCAAGGTTGAGAGCAACTGAAGTCAAAGTTGTAGAAAAAGCAAATTAGATGGTCTGCAATATCTTAAACATGTATTAATGAGTTAAGTGGTGTGTATCATTTTGAGATAGAATAGGTTTCTCTTGCTTGAAAGGTGTTTTTTTTAATGTTTATGTTTTTTAATAATAATAATAACTCACCAGTTATATGCTGATCTTCTACCATATTCACTCTGATCTCCCCATGTATTTGAACATAAAATTCAAATGGCTTCCACAAATGAACATACAGCTATAGACTAAAGAACTCATATAAGTACCTTTTTGGTTGACATGTTTTCTGTCCCAATTAATGCTGCTTTGAGGATCTGAGGCTAGGTATTCATTTAAAAGTACTCTTCTTCACTCAGTCATGACAGTGTCATTGGAGTACTAATGCTAAGACTAATTTAGAGAAGTGATGCGTAATGTCACAGATTCTGTAATAGACCTGGGAAACTAAGGCCCTTATAATACTCTGTGGGAACTCGATTTTGGTCCCCTATTGTCTGTATTTGTGGGCTATTTTCATTGCTTTTCACCGTGATCTGTGTGACATACAGACCACCATCACCACCACACAGACCACACACCACTTCACATTTTCAGGCATTTTTATTAACTAGAACGAAAAGGGGAAAAACACTTAAATATGACTTACAACATTTTCAAATTGCCTTTCCATTTATATAACTGAAGCCTAAACTCTGAATGGAGAGAAATGGGACTGGAAATGCTCACTGGCCTTGCCAGCCGCAGGGAGAGATCTGCAGCAAGCTACCTGACTTCTGTAAGAAGACGCTCCAAAGAATTTGCAATTCTTGTCAGCTGGATGAGTCTTACCGGTATTGATTCACACCACCGTATTCACCTTGGGCATGATATAGATATACTGGATAATATGAGGCTTGGGCTTTAAAAAAATCATCATTCTGTAATTTTGTTCACATTTCAACTGATAGAAGACACAGCAGATACTTAAATTTTCTAAAAGAAAGAAAGAAAAAAATCCTGCCCATTCTTCTGAAATTTAAGTAGGCAGCCCTTGAAAGATCACTGGGAAAAGTCTGTATTTTCTCAGGTTTAACTAAATAATTTATGCATACTTTCACTTTGGCATGATGAAGCAATTTTAGCCTTTAAAACCCACAACTACTCAGGAGGGAAAAGGTCTGGTTCCTGCAACTTAAATAATTTAAGCATCCAGGTGGAAATGCTTTCAGCAGTTCCCCTTTTTGAGACAAAGGAAGAAGACTTCAGAATTTTGAGATACCAAGAATAAAGAATTGATAAAAGATGTACCCTTGGATGTATTTAATTTAGAATGGAAATCCTGCAATCTTTTTTTTAAATGATGTGGACCAGAGTGAGAGAGGAGGTGAAATGCTTGATCATCTGCGGTATATAGTAAATGAACACATAGAAAATAATACGTCAGCACAGCCCTAAGTCACACACACACATACACGTATGTACACATACAAACATACACATATACAAATACAAGTATCTATAAAACCTAATATAATCCTATAACCCATGTCAACCCAAGCCTTGAGCACTAGGTAGCTATTAGAGATCTCAGAAGAAGCTGTGCTTTAATCCCTGGCTTCCTGAGTTATACACATATGTATGTCTTTTGATATATAACTGAGTACATCAGGACAAATGAGAACCAAGCAAAATGTCACCTCTCTAGGACAGAGGACTGCAAAAAAGGCTACACTGAACTACAAAACTACGAGAGGAGGTTCTGAAACGTAGGTGTCCAGTATAATAAATGCTCTGAGGACCTGTCCTCTCAGCCTTCTGTCAGACTTCAGAACTGCCATGGGGAAGTTTGCCTTCCCACTTACGGGTCTGTGAGCGACATACTTGTAAAAGAGTGTGGGACTTGGAACATAGCCCCTGTAGATCTAGAGCACAGTTTATAATCAGAAAGTTTTCAGGGTTAAAAAGTTTCCTGCCGTCTTATAAACATACCCCAAAATGTACATAATACTTAGTGCTGTTATTTCTCGTGGGAGAGAAAAACACCCAGCAACTCATACATGAAGCACTTTTTTTTTTTTACGTGTGTATTTGTCACATCCAGATTTGATGGCTCATGCAAAGATGAAAGTCAGCTAAGGTACAAAATAAGGTAACAGAGCTAAAGAGTTGGTTTCCTTTAGAGTTGAGTGTGACAAATTTTACAGGAAGGGGGAAAAGAAATCTTGCTATGTATGTATTTTTTGAAAATGAATGGAGGCTTCATTCCATTAGGGAGGAAAACGAGCCTTCAACGCTCATGAATTTTAAGTCACAAAAACTTTTGACCCTGTGCATCCTGGGCACGAAACATACTGGGTCCCCTCAAGAGAGAGCCTGAAGAAAATATGAAGAAAGGTAACTCTCTGAGCCAACAGGAAATGTTAAGCTTGGCCAGGGCTGCATAAAAGAAGGTTGCTGAAACCAAACAGCACGTCCAGAACAAGGTTGCTATGTTATGATGATTTCATTCTGAACGCGATTCTGGATTTGTTTCTGTCGTGGTGGTGCGGGTGAGGGCCACCTACGCTGACACGGGTCAGAGACGTGGACTGGGGAAGAGTGATATTAACTAGTGGGCACATCAGTGCTGCTAGGGCATGGAAGGAATATTATTCTTGATATAAAGAGGTTGAACAGCAACAGCTAAGGTATGGAATGTGAATGGTGGCCCAGAAAGAGATTGAAGTGGGGGTGGATGGTTGCTTTTTTCTTTTTTCTTTCATTTTCTTTTCTCCTTTTTTTTTTTTTCCTTTTCTTTTCCTTCTTCCCCCCCCCCCCCCCACCCCTTTTGGTCATCCATTGACTTTAATTAAGCCCAGCCAGCCTCTTAAGCATGGGAAACTTGGAGAACTTTTTTGTTTAAAGTGACCTTGTTCCCAGGGTTTTCCCCACAACTTCTCTCAGCTCTGTTGCAAGGATGAATATTCACATTCCTGCTCTGAATCTTAGAACAGGGCACCTGGCATAAACAGAAAATTGTAATCTCATCTGAAGTATAATACTAAGAGCGCTTTTTTTTAAAGGAAAAAGAAACCTTTCTCCATAATCCTGCTAGTTATACTTCTTAACTGTATTATTTTAAGTCAATTAATTCAAATTTTAAAATAATGAAATTACTAGCAGAGACTCTAAACTTCTTTTAGTATATTAAATTGGGCAGATTGCTTCTCTCCTTCTAATTATGAATGTTGCAGTTACAAAAGAAACTGTCATTTTGATAGAGCAAAAGACAATCTGTCTGCCAAAAATGTCCAACCATAATTCTAAAAAAAAGTCATCGGCATCAAGAACATGCTACTTTGTTTGATGTACTGTCTTATTGGAAACCTAATTTGCTTTCAACCTCTGAGACAACACATAACATAAGTTTGTGTGACTAATTTTTCTTGGAAATATGAGTAATTAGAATTAGGGGCCATTTTCATAGCAGGAGTGGACAGGTTTTTTAAAAATTCAAAGTAAGTGCTAGAGTTATTTTCTTTACTTTTTTTATAGCACTCCTAAAACCAAGTAGAGGGGGGATGCTGAGCTTTGTACTGGATAATGTGAGTCCCCATGTAAATTGTGAGCGATTGCAAAGTACGGAAAGGTTTATTACCTAAGGTGAGCCCTCCCAGAGCTCCTGGAGTATAAAAGCATTAAGCGTATGTTCTAACAAAGTCATAAAAATCAATAAACAGGAACCCCCCACCTGTGCAATGGCCCCAGTGTTAAGTTTTATACATGTAGTAATAGTGCATATCAATTTTCACCACCCTTCCTACGCTAGCTATTACAGGGCCTACCACCACCGGAGGGACGGCAAGAGCCGTACCATTCATCCATCCCACGGAGTTGTCTACATGCCAGGCCCATTGCATCATTGTCAGTTTTATTCTATCTGCAACTGGACAAGGCTGCAGCCCTAGCTTCTATACACCCACTCAGTACCGCAACAATTGCAAACTGTGTGCCTTGTTTAAAGAGTTTACAAGTCCTCCTGAAAGAAAAACAGAACCGCTGCATATTAATGCCCCAGACCCCAGAGGATCACACAATGGAAAGGGGAAAGACATGTCGCTGCCACCGATATGTGACCTTGTCCAACTGCTGCAGTCTCTGGCTTCTCCACCAAGGTTTAAAAAATAATCGTGCATTCTTGATAAGCCTCCAGATGACCAGGTTTCTCCAGCAACTAGTTAGAACCTGCATGCTCCTCAATAGCCAAAAGATTTGGAAAGCATGGGTCACCGTTCTATTACATGCACGGTAACGTATGCTAAAAAATTTGGCCCTAGGTAGGCAGTATTTTCACCAAGTTACAGAAATAACTACTAACCTCGCACTTACTTCATCGAGGAAATCCTCTCACCCCACCTCCCCATTTTTACCAATAAGGCAGAAAATATTCCTGAATGTGTCACCTTTGTACCAAAGCCACACTTGGCCATCTATTACTCTGTATGGGGTGGTGTGGCGGGGGGGGGGGGCAGCAAGCTTATTACAATCCCAGCCACTTGTTGGTAAAAAGGTCCAATAACTTTGGGGGAAATACCTCACTTGGGGCATTCTGGAAAAAAAGAGAACAAAAGAGAAAAAAAAAAACCCCTCCTTCTAATTATAATCCAAAGATAACTGCTCTGCAGCAATGAGGAACATTTGAGACAAGAGCCTTCATTCAGACACAGGACTTGGGTGACTTCTTTTCTTTCTCATAAACGATTCTATCGGCCATAGTTTTAATAGGCCTCAAAAACAAAAGGCGGCCCTTGGTGATGACTCCTCTTCTCCCCTCCCCAGCAAAAAAAAAACCCAAACACAAAAAACAAAAAAAACAAAAACAAAAACAAAAACAAAAACCCAAAAAACAACAACACCCAGGAGTTTTATCTGTCTGAGGTTGCCTTTGATAGCGCTCACAGCACGGAAGTGCCACTCACGGGTACTTAAAGCTGCGTCATTTAGGAGCATAAAAATAGAATAAAGTTGTGCGGCAAATGAGAAATTATGATATAACTCAAGTGCCATGGCATGAAATAGGCGAAATGAGCCATCTAAACATTTTTTCCAGAACCCAAAACATAAAAATAAAGAAAATAGAAAACGCAAGTCCGGTGTGATTTCCAGAAAGGTGTGCCTCAAGTCTGACTTCCATGAGATCCACCAGAAGAGTCGCTATGGATGTGACGAGGAAATGAGACATTTCTAGCACACGCGAAGAAAGTGAAGCACTGCAGTTGTGAACAGCTGGTATACAATAGATAATTTAAGGGAAAGTGACCCTCATGTATAATTTTTAACTGAAGAACTGTCAGGCCCCATTAGTTCCAATAGGGCCTGCCAGGACCAAGATCGGTTTATAGGAGTATTGTATTAGCATAGTTTCTGAGAGAGCAGCGTGAACACATAATATGGGGATTCAGTAAATTTACTGTTTTTAAAAATTGTACACGTTATTTGTTATATGGACACCAATGCTCTCCGCCTGTGTGTTCAGAATGAAAAGCCCAATAGGGTGGCAACTGCCGTGGTAAACAATTTGTGAAAAGGCCCTTCTGAGCAGTTGTACTATGTTCAAAAGTAACCCCCAAAAGTTAAAAGGAAAAACCAAATCGTGGCTCTCGTACTGATTATTCACCGTGGTACTGAATGCTTATGACTCAAAGGCCCTAAAGGAAATAGGGCAAGGAGCAGAAAAACTATACACCCCAATTCGCCCGAAGTTCTTGTCAGGAAGTATGGAAATTCCCAGACAGTCGGGCAAGGAGGTAACACGATCTAATCGGGGAATAGATCATGTATGTTTCAAAAGTAATAGCCGAAGTAAATCACAGAGAGAGAGAAAAAAGGAAGTCACCCTTTCCCCTTCGAGTTGGCCATTCAACTAAGCAAATACGTATGAAAGCTTTCTTGGCCGCAGGGTTATCTAACTTAAACACACGGTAGAATGACAATGACATACAAGTGGTTGCTCTGGTTTCAAGTAGTGCCATCTTCACTGAAAGCCTAGTTTCGTGGCAGGGGAAAGGAAGTAGTGACTACTCAGGGAAGGCTTCGTGGAGAAAGGGGTGCCGGAGCTGATGCGATACAAAATACTTGTTAGCCCGGTGCCTCGTCGCTCGGTTAACGGTGGCTATGCTTAGCACCTGGTGGGATGCACCATTACTTCAGGCTGTTGTGTGATTTGGTTGCAGTTTCAAATCATGTTCGCCTTACCTCTCTATCCTTAGAGAGAACGGCTTGCTAGCGTCTTGTTGGTATTCTTTGGTGTAAATGTTTCGAGGAAATTTCAGGCACTTATATCCCAAATTAATGGGATTCTTGGCATCCTCTCTCCCTTTTAATGTTGCACTGATGTGGAATTAATCTCTCTATTTAGGTGGTTTGTCTTTGCTACAAATATTAAATAATCAAGTCAACATCTTTATATATTTAAATCTACCATTTTGTTATTTAGAGAGGCAACTATTCACTTCCATAATTATAGCCACTTAAATCAAAGTCGACTAATTAGATAACATAGCTGGGCTTTACAGGTATTATAGAATATTCTTTACTAGACACTATATTACAATCATTAGCTCAGCTATAAAAGGGTTTAAATACTAATGTATTTTTTTAATTTGCTTTATAACCTAAACAAGCAATCAATGTACATTAATAAGCATAATTGTTTTTTTGGCATCTGTCCATTCATTTGGTCCACCTTGACAGCGCCAGCAAACACATCAACGGAACTCAGTAACCACAATGCACAAGGAGGAATCATCAGTGACATCTTCTCAAATACATGTTATGTGTTAAATTATTTTGATATTGAGAGATTAAAACCTCGGTAGCTTGCCATAATGTCCCCCTTACAGATGTTCCAGACGAGGGGTTTGACAGATACTTCCACCTCAAACGCCATTTTCAAGTGGCCATAAAACAAGCCTTAATGAGGTGATAAATGTGTTTACCTTTGATTAGGTGAGCTTCTGGATACAAGGGCATGGAGGACCACTTTCCAAGAGTAAATATGTACAAAAAGTGCGGGCCACCCCCGTTCTGTCGGGGTTCTCGAGGTAAGTAAGCACAGCTGCACCAGAAGCACCCCGCTCCCCCTTCCACTCGCTTTTCACTGGCTAATGTGGCTTTGCCAATGGAAGGAGTAACACGTGTGAGAAATTTTTACATCACCTGTGGACCGCAACGTTCTTAGAAAATCCATTCCGGGATTCTAAGACTCGTGTTCTTATGCAGCCGGATCACAGCTCTTCCCATGTTATAGTACAACTGTCTTCTCGTTTTGTTTGTTTCTCCATAAACTGGGAGGGCTGAGACTGTTGTTTCCCTCATCTCTGTATCCTCTGAGGCTAGCACCGTGCCTCGCCCATCGCTGACAGTTACTGGTACCTTCTGAATGCACGAATTTAGTTGTCATTTTCTACAGATGCTAGAGCGATGCTTTGCAATTCTTGTATCTAGACTTATGTATATAAATTTTGATATCCTACTGCCTTTTGCCAAATAGGCCAATCAGCATCCCCCCTCCCAGAGCACTATCCAATAATATACTCTCTGCTCATTTCTGATGACCTTCCTTCAGGGTGACTTTGACATAGTCACCACAAAGGTATGGTGGTCTGAGGAGACTGTTATCATTTGGTCCTTGACAACTTCCGAAAACAGTTACTCTTAGCTTCACAAGCAAACGTGTAACTGATAAAACTGGAAGAAAAACAAGGCCAAAATGGCAGCCTCCCCACACAACTTGCATGCGTTCTAAAATAAAGAAAACTATGGATAAAAGGTAACTTATTCAGTGTCACTCGTACATATTTATAGTTTAAAAATTAGTCAGAGTTTATGTCCTGAGGTTGCACCTACAGGGAGCCAGATGTGCCTTCTGCATGTGACCTAAGACAGGCCCGGGGCAACAGCTAGATAATTTCTCGCTCATCCTCTACACCGTCGATTGCGGCGGCTTTCTGAGGTGAGAGAAACTGACAGCACTAACTCTCCAGGGCAGAACTTTCCAGTCAAGTGGATCAACGGACTGAAAATCTCTTATGAATAGTCATTAGGCCTTCATTACAAACCCCTCAAAACCCAGTTCTCTTTTCGCAACCAAATGCCTTTTGTCATCTTCACAAGGTGCATCATTTAATTACCAATTGATTTCTTTATATATGACAACATGTCAGATAGCAAAATACAGTGTATCTCCCTCAGGGGGCGAAGTCTGTTAACCATCACTATGCTGGCTTACGGAATTAGCTGAAAACGAGATACCCTGCGTACTGTTATTTTTTCTTTTTAGCTACTTTCCCTAACATCTGAGCTTATTTCTTGTTGTTGTAAAAAGCCAATAAAAGAAAAAAAGGAAGAAAGATGCTAATGAGAATCATGATAGAGTCCTCCCATACCCCGAAACACTTTCAAATTAGTGAGAGTACATTTTAAGCTCCCTCTACATGAAAAATGAATGCCCAACAACATATAGGGAATATACAGTGAATTCCAAAAAGCAACTATATAGAGAACGACCACAGCCCATCCTTCTAACATAAGGAAAAGAAAAATGTCGTACAATTGTTCTCCTTATACCAAGAATTTCCTCAGCTTCTGACTTAGCTCACGCGCCGAATCTTCCGCTGCGCAACTGCGGCCTGATAATCAAGCCAGTACTGTATTAATAAGCTGAATAATAAGGGAATTTCAAAAATGTACAGGACTATTATACCGTAACAATAAAACCTCAAACGGAGTAAACCAGGGCAGTGCCGAAGGTGGGCGTGGGGAAAGAATGAGAGCAGTGTTGCGGCAACGCACCCCATTGTGTGGCCGTGTAAATGCCTGCTTCTTTCATACACAGAAGCCACATTACATGAGTCCGAACTGTTCTCAGAGTGTCACAGGGACTGGCTGTGCTGGGACCTGGCACCGACGGGCACTGAAAGCTGACATTAAACTGTAGGATGTGCTGCAGGTGTGCAGGCCGGAACGTGCTCTAATTACGTATTTCCCGCCGCGCAACAATTAAGGTCGCCAGAATAATTGGCAGTTTCTTAATCCCTCTCTAACAAGACTGACATAAGGAATGGTTCATTTTTCTCTGGTTGTTTTGAAAGTGTTCTTCAAGATTTTTGGTTTTCTATGGAACTGCATAAAACTAATTCTTATGTTCAGATGTGTGATTATACCCATTGTTGGAAGAAGAAGAAGAAGAAAAAAAGGCCTGTCTTGGAATTGTAGTAAAACTAAAATAATTTTAAAAAAGTAAATTGTATAACTTGGGAGGTGGTTTAAACATTTTTCCTCTGAAAGAAGGTAAATTTTTCTTCTAAAACCCTGTGTTTCTACTTTCTGAACTGCTCAGATCAGGTGGGTTATTAAACTGGGCTGGGGAAAAAAAAAAAAAAAAACAGACCACGGGCAAACACCGACAAAATAGGTGTCTTCCCCTACTTAGCGGTGGTCCTTAACCTTTGGGAAGGTCACACATTAGATCCTTTTAAGAATCTGATTAAGTGCATGGACCCACTGCCCGGGAAGATGCATCAATGCACAAAATGTTACAAGCAATTTCTGGTGGCTCCCAGATCCTTTAAAGATCCATTAATGAATCACCGGGAAGGAACCCCAGTCAACTAACAAATACTGCGATTATTTATACACCTCTCTTCATTCACCCATCCTTGCATTCCCCTGAGCCATCTGACCACCATATGAAGGATACGGTATCTACCACAGGCGTCAGGAACCAAGTTTGTGGGATTTATATTCTTAACTAAAACCCATTTATTTCATTATCATTAGTTGTCAATTTCCCATTTTAGTTGGGCTAATTGGGCAGAGCTGAATCATTTAGTGCATTTTGAGCCAGCTCACTCACTCTTGCCCCCTTTCCTACAAATCAGAAGATAGCAGCGCGTGCTGATTGAGTACTTAGCAGACAAACCGAAGTTATGTCAAGCGCATTACGATTTAACACAGGCTGAATGGTAGGGGCAGCAGATGTAACTAATGGGGTTAGGGAGAGAAGAAGCTCGAGTGGAGAGAGAGGGGATGGAGGGGAAACAAAAGTGACTGTATCGGTAATAGAGACTTCAAAGGGGAGTAGTTTGGAAGATTTGGGGGGGGTGCTGGCAAATGGAAAAAGAGGCACATCTGCCTATAGAGTGGCTGATACAGGAGGGAGGAGAGGGCTGCCAGGAGAAAAAGCAAAGGAGGAGAATCAAAGGCAAGGAAATGTAGAGCTGCAGAAGAAAGGAAGCTCACTTCTATTTATGGAGGTAATGACCAGGCCTCATACAGTTGGAACTGTCCCAAATTGTCCTGCCTTGAGTGTCCCGTCCATGAGACACCTTGCTAAGTTGGAGACAAAAAGTAACTGTAATGATTTCATCTTGATGTTTGAAAATAAATCAAATTCATTTTGATGCTTGAAAAATCTTTTTATTACAAGACCGGTATGTAGTTTAAATATTAACTGCTTCTCCCCTCTTTCTTTCTTCCATGTTGGGTGCTAAAAAATAGCGTTTGGTCAAAACTGAGCTCTCTTAGTAGACAACTAAAATTTGAGTGTTATAGATAGAAGTGAGGAGCAGGCATGCTGTTCTCTTCTTTCATGAGATGAATGAGATACTTTTGTTCTTACTTGAGGAGGTGGACTCTTGAATCCCAATGGTAGGTGTGTGCGTGTGTGTGTGTGAGTGTGTGTGTGTGTGTGTGTGTGTGTGTGTGTGTGTGTTACTGACCGTACAATAAGGAGTAGAGAGAGAAGAGTACGGACCAAATCCATAAAGCAGTATCAGGAAGGAGGGCAGGGACCGGAAATGGGCTGTGCCACTAAAAATCATACCCTATTCTGTGGGACTGTTCCCACCACCAGTGGACAACTCCTGTCCTTGCTCACATGGTAAATGCCACTTTTTTTTTTTTTTTTGAGGCCAGCTCAAGCATGTCATTTCTTACAGCTGTGCTGACCTGCTTAAGGAGGGGGAATCTTGGCCCCTCCCTGTCCATGAATGGAATCAAGGACTTACCTCGATTCTTACTCAATTCATTCTATCAGTCATTCAACAAACATTTATGGCTTTCTTGTACATTTATGGAATATCAAGTATTTATTAAATATTGAATTTTTTAATATTTGCAATGTGTCATGCTCTGATCCCATCAAGCCATAGTTCCTGACACTGATCTGTGAGGCTCTGTGAGGACTCACCCTTGGACCCTTGGTGCTAGAGCAGTACCTAGCACCTGGTAAGTAGCTAATATTGGTCAAATACAATAATGAATTGGCTGCATATAAAGTAACTTCCCTGTTGGCAGGTTTATAGTAAAATACTTCAAGTAAGTATAAGCTTTTAAAAAAAATGGTTTTCTCATATAGTGGTATAGTCATTAGCTACCTAAGTTTTCTCAATGTTGCAGCTCAGTTCCCCGGGTGAAGCACAATCCCAGTACAGGTAGTGTTCTCTTGGGCATGGCCTTCCTACACCGGCCACCACACGGCCTTTCACAGAGCATGCTAAGGAGATGTCTGTGGATTCATTTTTGATTGATATAAATGTCATCAGTCCGTCCTGAGCAGCTCACAAACCCTGGCGAGACTCTCGTCTGCTGATCTGGTGAGTGCCCACAGACTCCCTATTAGACACTATTCATATAATTCTACACCTACCCCACACCAGGCTTTTTTCTAACCCAATTTCCTTGACCTGTGTTTTCCTTCTAACCAGACTTCAGAGACAAAAGCAGAGCACTAAATCATTTTCTTAGAAAAACACCATCAGGCTATTTTGGTCATTTGGGCTGTTATTCATACACCGTACCTGAAAAGTTATTTTGAGATAGTGTAGCTCACTAAATTATATTTTCCTCATTATCATTATTACTTCAAAATGATCATTAATTTGCTCTTTGGCTTTCGAAGTGGGAAACATCAAAGAAACCAAAGTTCTCTCTAATTTAACTTTTCTTGAAAAGTAACTGATTTATAAACAAATTACTTGTGCCTTGTAAGAGCCAAACGTGTCTGCTTGTTTGATATATTTTCAAGGGCTACAGTGTGGAAATGAAGCTCTAAGAAGCTCCTGTGTGATCCACAAACAACTTCAGGCTATATTACACGTGCATCAGGTATAGGGACCAAACCCTCTGAGTTGCAAGCAACCTGCCATGCAGAATGCTGGCCTGGCAATGCCTTAAACAGCTTATTTAAATTGCGAACTTTCCAGCCACCACTTACAGGTGATTTTGAAAATTCACTACATAAACTAAACAGCTTCATCTCCATACTTTGTTTCTTAAATCATACATGCATTATCTCTGAAAGGTGCTATTTAATTTCCCTCTCAAGAGCTCATCAACTGTGTTAATAAATTGCCTTGGAGTAAAAATGTATCTAAAACACACACGAAGTTTAAACAAATATTCCAACTTGAGGGCAAATAATGTTAGAGAGGTGGAGAGGAATTTCCAGGATGAAGTTTTGCCTTGAATAGAGATCACATGAGCAGCATTTTGAAGTCACAACTTTATAGTGTAAGATGATCAAAGCCAAGTATTAATACTTTTTTATCAGCTCACCTTCTAAACAATATTTCAGTAGATTTCCTTTCACACAGTGATATTTGTAATAAATGTTCTGCCTTTGTTTTAAAGTCAGTCTGTAGAAAGATGACATCAGCTTAGCAAACAATAAAGTGCCTGTAATATTGTCTCCAGAGGGCTGTTACATTTACTTTGTAGCAGTAAAATTCAATTTTCAAAAAACACTACATGAATGATGTTAGGTTATTAACCCTATCACGGCCGTAAAAATATCATAATTGTGTGCAGGATGTAGGTCACTATCTAGAAGCCGTAAGTTGCTTTTTTTGTTAAATAATCCATTTAAGCTTCTTTTCACTCCCCATAGCCTGGGCTGTGTCCCTTCCTTTGGGGAAAAACTATTCCAGCATTTAGTCAGCAGGCTGGAACAAGACCCCTACACTTTGCATTCTGAGGCTCTGTTCTTTTGTTGCCATATAGTTACACCTCCCTGTCTCGAAGTCATTTGTTGCATTTACTTTTTACCAAAGTCTGCCACTCTTGAATTAAAAAATGAGTATACCTTATCAGGTTTTTTCAAATGGCAGAGTCATACCTCTCACGCATTTCAGTTCGAGGACAAAAAGGAGGATGTGTCCCATTTCAAAGCCTGAACCACTCTCTCATTTCAAGACCTTGAGCACAAGCACTTTATTTGGGGACCTGAATGCATTTCAGTTGCTCTGCATGAGTAAAAACAGTATATACCTGATAAAAGCGATTAAAATCTCTCGTGTTCAGAAAGAAGAAGGATATTTATCGGCAGCCTATCAGCATGCAAAGAGTTAACTAGTTAAACTTCTACAAACCCCCACAGCAACTTTCCAAAAGCTGACAATAAGTAAAAGAAGTGCTGGTTATCCATTTTTTAAAGGGATGGGATTGGTTTTAGAAGAAAAGGAAAGAGGATCAAACACCTCAATGCAACAAAAGGTTGTGTCAGAAGGCCCTCAATCACAAACCTCCTTCAACAACAGATATTCCAACCTTCCAGAGCAGTTACCCAGGCAGCACAGCGAAAAAGTTCCCTGACATGAAAAGAACAAAAAGCAAAGGGACAGAGGTAGTTATTGTCATGCACACTCCTCTCCCTCTCTCTCTCTTTCTCTCTCTCTCTTTCTTTTTGGCTCGGGCTTTTCCCTCCCCCACAAAACTTTTGCATAAGCTGTTAGAGAAAAGTGATGGTGTGGCTTGCTGAAAAGAAATCCCCTATTTGTGAGCTACCTCCTAGGTGGCGAGGTAGACCTTGGTGGATTTTCGGTAAGAAACACCTGATGAATGGAGAGATCATCGAAGTGAATACTTCAAAAGAGTCATCTGAAATTAAAATCATAGCCCTGTAAATATGGTCAATGTTCCCTTGTAAACACTGTTTTTTTTTTTAATTAATAATGTTTCCTTCTCAGACAAATTCTGTCTTCAGTGCACAGTGGATGTAAGTTATTTGCATTTTCTGTGTTGGGTCTTAGAGGTATCTTAACAGCATGTATGAATTTTCCACTAAAATGTAAATTATTAACAAGTCAGAGTTTTCATTTGTTTTATCTCCTGATGTGAGATCTAAATAAGTATGTAGAACACTTAAAATTCTTACCATTTCTCTGCTTTCTGAGAAATAAATCTCATGCATACTGCACAATATATTTTCTTACGCATAACATGTTTCCACGTAATGGGAAGAAGAAACTAATTTGAGGGGGAATGCTATATATTTCCTGGAGACTTAGCTCTATGAGCCAAGAGTATTAACCCTAAGGAGCACCTGGTCATGTTTTCTTCTTCATCATCATCATCATCATCATTGTAATCTTTACTATCATCTTCTTCATAATCATCCTCACAAAGCATCACTTAAGGCTTCATCATCACTTGGTTTGATACCAGCCATGTTCAATGAACTTTGTCCTTGATTAGTAGGACATAATCTACTGATGGAACCAGATTAAAGAAACTCAGTTGTGTTGTCATCAAAATTCACATACGATGATAAAGGAGCACACGATGTGAGGGTGACTGAGGTGTGTGACTGGGTAGTTGTCTTTTGGGAACAACAACAAACATTTAAGCGGAGCTTACTATGCGCCAGCCGTGTTCGACACCAGTCGCCTTTTTTTTCTTCACAATAACCCATTTTATAGATGAGGAAACTGAGGCTTACAAGTGTTAGGTCACTTGTCCAATGTCATAGGTAGCAAGTGTTAGAGCTGAGGTTCTGAGCTTGGACTCATTCTCACTGACCACACTCTGCCTCACCAGAATGGGGGGAAGGCAAGGGAGGACTAGTGAAAGATACAAAGTTTCCGGATCTGCCACACAGGGGTACAGATCAGGGACCGGGAGAGCATAGCAGAGTTTCCGAAGCTATGAGCGAAATGACTGGATAAAGAATAGATGGGCTTACCTTGGAAAAGAAAGAAAAAAGATGGGTGCCATTAGAAGAGGGTTGGATGAGGAGGCGAGACCTAGAAAGGGAGCAACAGAACAGAGTCCAGAGAGCAGTCGGCGATCTCAGTGGAGCCCAAAGGAAATGATGGACTGGTTAAAGGTACAGACAGAGAAGAGCAAGTTCATCAGTGGTAAATTAAGCTGAGGCTTGACATGCTCTTACGGATGGAGAGACAGAAGGCCGCAAATTCCCAGTGGGCCAAGGCCAAAGCCAAAACCTAGACCAAGACCACAACTATGAGAATGAAGAGGAAGGAGGTGGATTCAGGAAATGTTGGCCAAAAAAAAAAAAAAAAAAAAGGGAGAAAAAGTGGCAATGGTTGCTAACAGACTGGATGTGGGGAGTGAGAAAGGCAGCAAGTGAGACAGAAATAACCCTGGGGTTCCCGGATGGGAGGTGGACGATAGGCTTGTAGTTCCCACTGCAGTGGGAAACCAGGCAGATAGGGAGCATGAGTTGCTTTTTTGCCATGTTATTTAATTTGCCAAGGCCAACGTCAGTAAGTTTTGAGGTCTCTTGTGGGAAGAGCGCTATGTGGTCCTAAAGCCGGTTTCACCGGTGAATGCCTTGACCTTTTTAATAGAGGTCAATGGTCTACAAGCTGGACTATCCAGAGAGAAGCTGTCAGGTGTGCAGGAATCGGATGGGGGAGGCATGGATGCTGGATTGCTAAAGAACAGAATGTGCATATGAGGAATGTCAAGAAAACCACCTAGAAGCAGAGGTGTAGGGCTGTTACAGAGGTGTAGGTGAATTGAGCATTATTTATTCTAGTGTGGAGCAGAGAGAAACAGCCTAAGAAAATACTTCAGCCTAAGTCATGGCCAACACCTCATACCTTGGCTTTATCTGCTGTAGGTAGAACAGCCTGGTTTAAACTCAGGCAAAGAAAACTGCATTAAAAAATAAATTAGGATAGATGTATACAAAATGGTATACAACATTCTTTTACTTCCTGGGGTCAAATATTTTGCTAACGAATCACTCAGTTTTCCCAAGTACCGTTTCTAGTAGAGCAGAGTGTATCCGTAAAATATTCATTCTTTCTTTCTTTCTTTCTTTCTTTCTTTCTTTCTTTCTTTCTTTCTTTTTCTTTTTTTTTAATTGTCCCCAATGCCTCCTCCTGGGTTCACCAGTGTTTACAAACATCTAGCCTTGTGAATAGCCTTGCCTGGGCAGTCGTGAACAGTGAACCTCCTTAATGCAAAACACTGGAAAAGGAGGGTATTATTTCAGCTGGGAGAGAAGCAGAGCCCTGGGATGAGACTGATTGATTCAGACCAGATGGGTGGCCACACATAGGTGCGACAAAAATAGAAACACATTGCAGACATTCCAGGCACTGTCCTCCCGTGGCCAGGAGGTGGGTCGCCTGTGCTGCCCCCTTATCTACCTCCTAATGTGCTTGCCAATCAAAGAATGTTAAGGATGCTAACTAACTCTTCTCCTTTGTGTTAGCAGCCTGGTTGGTCACATGGCATCAGGGTTTAAGTTCCATTTAAAAAGTAAAATGACCATTGTCCAGGTTTGCCTCCATGTAAAGCCAAAGCAAAGCATTTCATCTAGTGCCTACATATGTTATTTAAGGTTCTCTTCCACACGAAAACTAGCATGCCAGAAACTTTCTCTGACTGCTACCTCCCAGATAGAGTGTATTTATAAGTGACACCAGTGTTGTAATCATGGACTAGAATTTAACTCATAGGGCCTCCAAGAATACCGCACAGTAACTGAGGGTTCTAACCCCATTACAGGCACTTGAACCAAAAGTTTCCTAAGCCCGAGGACTCTACTAGAACAGGGTAGGACCTTACCTTAGATAACCATTAACTCTCCATTTCTTTTGAGTCACCATTTCATGTTTAAGATTTCTCATGGGCTATTTTGGCTCTCATTTCAGTAAATTAGCGAATCTTAAATTTATAAACTAAGGCAAGGGTTTATTAGTTTGGCAATATTGGGAAAAAGAAACAACAGTCTCGTTTATTACAAGAATTGCTTTCTTACTTAAAGGAAACTCAACAAGCATGGGAAATTTTCTATCATTCAAAACCGAAGTGTAGAAATTATGCACAAATTTGAATATTTATCAAAATTAAAGGAAACTCCCAAAGCTTCTTGTACAATAATATAAAACCCAGAGAAATGGTAAGCATTCAATAGCAGCCCAGTGGCGTTTAAACAAGTCTGGGAGAGGCTTTGTCATAAGAAGAGGAGGGTTTTCTCACCCTCTACCTCAAATGTCCTGCCCTGTTTTGTCCCAGCGTGAAGTTGGAGTTTATGTGTTCTCACAGGGGACTGAAACTATTACCTACTTGCTATAAACCTTCTCAGATTTCATTGCTGTGGGTTAATCTGTAGGTTCTGATTGACATCCCCCGTTGTCTCCCACACTCACTGTGAAGTTTACATGTACCTACCACCTGAAAGGCAAGGCAGACCGCTGTGCTCCCTTTTACCTCTACCTGCAACTAAAAAAGTAATTCCTCAGATACAATTTTGAGCCAATTACACACGGAGGGAATTATTAGGTTAGTTTAAAAGCTACATGTATGGGTCATTTTTCTTTCCACAAATTGCTGGCCCATGGCTGTCATGACACCCATCTGGAATTAAGATTCTACAGAAGACTTTTGTCATAAAAGGAGTTACTCGTTTTTTGTGTCATGGCAATTCCTAGAAGTAATGTACTGGTGATAGACAGCTCTTGAATTTACTCTACCAGTAGGCTGCCTCTTTAAAAAAAAAAAAAAAAAAGATTCCTGTGCAGGTGGAGATTAGCATATGAAAAATGCTTTTAATTTTGTCCACTCTTGGACTTACCTATCTGTCAAACCCATACATGTGACAGCAGTTGGGTTCAACTTATCTCTACTTTACCACCTCAAGAGCAGGTTTTAAACAGTCCAGGGGCTGTTAGTTATTTGTAAGCTGAGTTCATTTAACTCCCTTTCTCAAAACAAACCCAATAAAATACAAAGAGACCAAACTGCCAGTTCGGTTTCTGGATATCAGAAATAAAAACGATCATCTCCACGAATCTGTGAAAATGACTTCCTTTGACAGAAGGAAATAAGACAGCCAGCGCAAGCCGTCTCGTGACAGCTGCTTCATGAGATCCCTCTGGTTCTTTCCATGTGAAACTGAGTTTACATGATGCTCTTCTCTAGTAATATTTTCTATTGGCTATTTTTTTTTCTATTCCTTATCTTTTCTCTCTCAAAATCTAACCTGCCTTGTTTTGCAGTTCTCATTTGCGCCATCTGATTTGTGTCAACCGTGGCTCAAGGCTTCACAGAATTAAGTGAAATGAGATGCCCCAGTGTTGGCGTGGCAGTGGATCTCTTACGGCTTCATCCTTCACTAACTGACAGGACTCCCACAGGGCAGTCCCTATCGTGAAGTGGGCCTCAAGGGGTTAACGTGGGCTGAATCTCAAAATAGACCTGCACTCAGCACACCTACTCAGTTATAAAGAATGAGCAGTAAATATGTGCATGCAAATTCTATTTATGTTAAAGAACACTTAAGTTACGGTGGAAAAGTAGAGTGCTCTTTCTCACCATTCGAACTCCAAGAAGATCAAGAACACCAGGCACCTTGCACTCTTCAAAGGGACCGAGCTGAGGGTAGAAGCACCTGAAACAACTTTTCCCTACCACCTACAGCCCTGAGACTGGAACGGGAAGAAAGCTCTCATATGAAAATAAACTAGCTCCGTCTTCTCTCAATTAGCTAACTTCTCTATATTTTAACCAGTTTTCTTGTTTTACCAAGTTCCTGGGCATTCAGCTGTCACAGCTCAGACAATGCCCTCAAAATGATTTCATGTATTGAAAACAAAAATTCTTCACTACGGTAATCAGAATTCTTAATGAATGGGCAGACATCGGCGGGCTGAGCATTTCATGTGCCGCCTGCTCATTTCACACCGCCCTCACAAAATCAAAATTCTCCTGTTTTGGATAGTCAGAGGTGAGTGGACAACAGCCAGATGCAACTTTCAAACTTAATCTGCTCCGTTCATTTAAAAGCGTTCACGGGGGCAATGGAACAAAATTTATATATTATCTACTATCTCGGGTAAATATTGGTCTTAATAATAAACTGTCTGGGAGATGTATGAAACCTGTTCGCTCTCCTATTAATGTTTTACTGGCCATAAGGGCTAGGGCCCTACTCCATTTTAAATGTAACTCCATGAAAATGGGCAGTACCCAAGAAAATGCTAACACAATTCCAGATAAAATATACTGTTGTGAGGCTGAAAAGTGCATGCAAAGCAAGCTGCATTATTAGAATGTTTAAATATTAATTATACCGCTGTGTAGTAAAGATGATCAAGTATGAGTGTCAACTAATTTTCTAAAAGCTGCAACATTTACTTTCATCTAAACTTCCTTTGTTAAACTAAAACTAAAAGCCCAGCAAGTTTAGTCTACTTGAGTGTGTTTATTTTTATTGGTTTCTGCATAATTTTTTTCTACCATAAACCAACTTTAACCCCTTTTCTGTAATCTCTGCCAGTATAACTCCAATAGCACATCATAAAATTCCTATAATTCTTCAAAGCCACGGAGTTGGAAAGGAAAGTCTTGGGCATTTTGTAACAAATGCCAGCTACAAGCCTCAGCCAATTACATTTAACTCTTAGGAAACTTCTTTGTGTGTGTGTGTGTGGATAAACTTAGAGACTTATGCTGTGTGGTCACTTTCATTTCCACGGGAAGAATTCTTCGGTCCCCTCTGAGGGAGAAGCCAGTTCCATTTTGTGAGGAAAACTGTGGTGGAGGTAGGACCTGGCTCTAAGAGCTGAGGAGTCTAGGCTGACAGATGGGGAGACAGATGTACTGAGCCACATAAAATCAGAGAGACTTCTTACCTTATGCAGAAGCCTTTGCTGGTGGAGGCGAGGTGGGCTGAAAAGTGGCCATTTAAATGAACTCTGGGGCCGGAGGAGTTAAGCAGAACCACTGCCACTTTCCCTCTCGTTTCTTTTCCTAATCTATTGCTCTCTTAGATTCTCAAACAGCTACTGGAAGCGGGCAGGAGAATCACTTTGAGATTCTTAAGAAGAGACAAAGGAAGAACATGTGTGTGGAGAGAGACGCTCGGGTTTCATCCCGTCACCCATGGATGCCCAGCCAGGGTTTCTCACCTGAGACAGATTGCGACGCGTGTTCGGCTCACTCATGCACGAGAAGCAATACACCAGTTCAGTGTAAAGCCACTTTAAAAGCTCATTGGGTGCATACTTTACTTGTACAAAATACCTTATTCATGACGGAGCAGTGAGGGCCTAGGTAATTACTTGAATCAAGGTGGCCTCAGAAGTGTTTAAATCTACAAGGACACTTAGAGCATGAATAATGCAAAATAATTTGCATCTAAATTTTTTAAGTGTTCTTTATTCAAAAACTAAAATGCAGTTCCGATTAAAGTTTGATGAGTGAAAGCTGAGCACTTCGTACCCACTGTGAACCGTCTCCTCTATGTGGAAATTATTTCAGACAGTGGTGAAGGGACAAAAGAGTTTGGTTTCTTTTTTTCCTTTTAATTTAAGTTGTGATTAAGTCGTGCTGCTTTTGAGCCTAACTTTCTTTAGGTTTTGTGGTGGCCATCGAGGTAATTCCTGAGCTTGCTTAGCAGACACAAGTCCAAATTTCAATCCAGCCCCTTAGGAAACACAATGAAAACACTTACTTTCGTAGACTCAGTAATTTGCCAAACAAAATAACATTTGCATTCAAAGTTAATGCAGTGCAACTTTCTTTCTTGTTCTCTCACCTAAAATATTTTATTCAAATTATTCTTCTTTTGGAATCACTAGACACAAAACATCTCTGTTCTTGGAAAGCTTAGAATTCCCCATTTTCTCCTTATTTGATTTATACTGCTGTGTGAATATACATTATTTAATATGTTACTGGCAAATTTTCAGTGAAAAGCTAAGTAGTGTCAATATGTTAACCCATACTTTTTTAGGGAAACAAGATTGAAAAGCTAAAAATCAATTGAGAACCCAAAGGCAACTTTGTTACAATAACATATAAAAATGTCTCCCACCTTAAAATGGCTTTTCTTCATCGAGTTTTCTAAAGTTGAACATTTTGAAGACTATTTCAAAGGTGTGTTGTAAGTAAGACTGAATTACAATATTGCTCATTTACAGATATTTTTTGGTCAGGGGTTTAGAAAAGGGAAGTCAATTATTTAAAAATTTATTTTGCTAAATTTCTACAATCTATGATCACTCGGGCTGCATAACCTGTCTTGGAATTTCACAACGTTTGCATTTCATTTAATTCTGTGAACATTTGAGAAACCACAGTTTAAGAAACTGCCCATTGTTTCCTGGATTCTTTTGCCATGTGGCGGGGGAACTCTTCTGGCCCTTCTTTTCTACCTGAGATAAAAGTGAAGTTCAAAAAAAAGTGAAGTTCAATTAGAAAACAGGCCTCTCTTGTCTAGTTCACAGGCACCCCTCATGGCTGTGTGGACAAGGACAGTTGGAATGTGGGTAGAAAAGGTGGTGGAAGTCCCACCAGGCTAGCAGCAGAACTGACCTTCCAAGCGAATTTTCAAGGTAGGCCCACTCTGCAATCCGGAGCACCTCAACTTTAAAGGCCCTTGCAAAGGAAAATTATTTTCCTGCCCTAGCCCTTATAAAGTATAGACTACCAATTTATTGCTTGCTCCAAAGCCGGCTTGCACTTTATTGGAATTTTAGATGAGTGTGTTTGGCACACTCTTGGTGAGTGGGTATGCCTTTTTTTTTTTTTTTTGGATTTTGAACAATGAAAACATTTTTAAACTCATTGAACAAAGATTTCCCCAGCAACAGACCCCCTGCTCAGCAGGTCACCTATCTTTGCGACAGTTTTTCTTTTCCCACGCTAACCCCAGGGCTCATTTGCATAAGGTCTCTGTTGTGACAATTAGTTTCAGGTGAGCTGATTTCTATGCAGCTAGCCCAAGACGATGCACAAGCCCTGGGCCTCCCTGATCCTGGTCCTAATTGCGACTGACTGGCACCAGACACAATCATCCTCTTGATTCAGCAAATTGTCCTGCTAGTAGCTTGTTGTGACCCCGCAAAGCACAAATCATATCATGTCAGTCCAGCCTAGTAAACAACGAATAAAATACACTCTGAATGAGCATAAGAATGTCTTTTCCATATTTTAGGCACAGTTGACTAAATGAATGCAAATGAAAGCAACAGTCTCTTAATTTTTTTTTTTTTTTTTGGTTGACAGTGGTATTGTGGTTCCCCAGAAAAACTTTTTCAGAAAATGGGCTGCCCCCATATTTAAATTCCATGGCTCTATAACCCTGTCACCTGGGAGAAAGTCCCCAGGTAAAATAACTGGCTGCTTTCAAATTTCTCTTAGCTTTGTTGTTGTGGAAATAAGTAATATGCTCTTTCATCATCTCTGAAGCTACAGGGTACATCAATATGCACATTAGCAGGGTTCCCAGTAGTCGCTACTAGACAGAAAAGCATTCGGAGCCAATGAGATTTCACATCTCTGCATAGCAACCCAAGTTAAGGAAGGACTTTCCTTAATTCTAGGAAGTGGGGGGTGGTGGGGAGAGATGAGTGACTTTGCATTAAGAGGATGTTTAAGGACAATGATTGTTCTTAAAACATTACCTCCCCCACCCCCACTGTCTGCAGTTCTGGACTGAACTGTATTAGGTTCCATGTCTTGTAAATTCTTTCTACCCTGATAGTCAAGAATTCTGTTTGCCATCCTGTTGCCGTATTTAGCTACCTACCTGCCATCTCTATTTTCTCCATATGCTAAAGGTTAAAAAAAAAAATGAACAAGTCCAATAAGTGTTTCAAAAGCCACTTAGCTATGTTTCCTACTCCTATCAAATAGATATTGTCATTACTAAGGCTTTTTTTTTTTTTTTAATTTTCCTGAAGGGGTTGTACATAAGCATTTGTTTTCATGACATAAAAGATGTATCCATTCATATCCTGGCTAGACCTAAAAAAAGTTTTTCAGACAGATAGCTACTTTCAGGAATTTTGTATCTTATTTCAAACTGGTTTCTGACAAATACAGAATTACTTGTTAGTACGGCAACACAGTGATTTTGCTTTTCTTTTCAGGCACTTCTATCTTGGAGGTGAAGATCTTAGAAAGGGGCCAGGGATTATGAAGGGAAAAAAGGAAGAAGAGAAAGGAAGAGGAAAAAAAGAGATTAAATTGAGTATTGAAGAGAATTGCTTTAAGTTCTTATGAAAGACCTTTTTTTTTTTTTTTTTTGCATTTATGGCAGAGGGACTGTCTACCCACCTTCAGGTAAACTAATCCTCTATGGGGCTCTTACTTCCTGGATTCCCTGGATTCCCCACCCACTCTTGAGAAGGGGGCCATACTGTGGGGGGCCTGAGCACATGGTCCAGGGGTGTGCCTGGAAGGGCAGAGTACTAATTTCCTCCTGTTTCTTATATCTGTTATGATTTTTAACTCCATTCTCACAGTGATGGGAAAATTGTATGGCCAAAGGCTTTATATAATTTAAGGGGAAGACTAGAAATAGTTGGGGGAGAGGAGGCATCTAAATTCTAGAACCCCATGGAGTACGCTTTTAGACCATTCAGAGCAAGAAAGTATTTGAGTCTAGATAAATGAGTGTATAGTATCAAGGTAAAGAATTGTTAAGTGTGGGATGCCTGGGTGGCTCAGTTGGTGAAGCGTCCGACTCTTGATTTCGGCTTAGGTCAAAGTCTCAGGGTTGTGAGATGGAGCCCCACATCAGCTCTGCACTGGGTGTGGAGCCTGCTTGATATTCTCTCTCTGCCCCCCTCCCCACTATCTCTCCCTCTCTGAAAAAAAAAAAAGAAAAAGAAAGAAAAAAGAATTGTTGAAAGAGCTACACAATTTCGTTATAAAATACAATCTATAAAAAGTAGATGAAAAATCTGTAATTCAGACTAAAAACTTCAATATAAGCAATATAAATCAATATCTAGAGTATGTTTTCCATAAATGGACATAATTCCCACTTTATATGAATTATGAATTTATTGAAAAAAAAAAACTGTTTCAAGACCAGTTATGACCTCTAGCACCATGTGTCCTTCAGATGGATAGATAACCATCAGGGTTACCTCACCTTGTGGGAAACTTGAAAAAGTAAAAAGTTGCTCTTTTTTTGTAAATTCCTCTCCTGTGTGAATTGATCATACTGGTAGAATATGAATATGTGAAATAAAGTAGGGTCCCCAGTTATGGAAGAAGAAAACCAATACCATAGGCTTAAATGAAAAAACATAATGCCTCATTCTTACTATCCATGCTTTTGGTGCCATAACTGACTCACTGCCTTCTCTGTTTCCCACTTTCTCCTTGCCACTTTTGCCTCTCTCACGTTGGGGGCTTGCTTCCCTCCCAAAAGAGCTTAAATTTCTTTCTTCCTTCCTTCCTTCCTTCCTTCCTTCCTTCCTTCCTTCCTTCCTTCCTTCCGGTTCCTTCACAAATGGCTGCCTTTTCTACATTATTGCAATTTGCTGTGGTCCCAGTCATGTCTTTCCAGACTCATTTCATTTTCTACCTCCAGCTACCATGCCCTCTTTCCTTTTAATCATTTCTCTACCTACCTCTTGAAATCCAAAGACTTCTCTTACTATTTCTATTCTTTCCTTCTAACCACGTGAATTTCCTTTCTTGTAATTCAAACTTGTTGATCCTGTCTTCACAGAGTTTCATGATTAAAATTTATTTTCCTTTCAGCTTCTGAATTCCTAAAAACATCCCTTTCTGTGTTTCCATATATAACCACCTTCCCCTCTCCTCAAGTCTGCTCAGATTTCTGGCCTAGAGGTTTTTCTTCCACACTTCCTAATTGTTGCTTCCTCTCTAGAATTTCCCATTTCTCTCCTACCTCTGTCCTGAAGGGTTTCACTTCTTAAATTACTACACAGTCTCCTTATTCTGTATTTCTTCTTATATTTCTTCTCATCTTTCCATAATCTCTTTTTTTCTATCCTCTACTCCATTATTTTACCCCCCTTAATTTCCATACCCTTTTACCTGCCTCATTTATTTTTTTGCCCCCTCTCCATTCTTCTGTATGATTATTTCATTGTAAAACTTTGATCTTAAATTATTCCCTACACTGCTTATGAATTGTGTTTTTTTACATACTAGTTTCCCTTAATGAAAATCCAGGATTCACTTAAGAATAGCTGGCAAAAAGATTTTTCGTTCAACTTAGGAAACATTGAGACAATTCTGCTCATTCATGAGAGAAAAAGAAATCATCATTTAGGTAAGATTATCTATCTATCTACCTATCTACCTACCTACCTACCTATCCATCCATCCATCCATCCATCCATCCATCCATCCATCTATCCATCCATCCATCCATCCATCCATCCATCCATCCATCCATCCATCTATCCATCCATCCATCCATCCATCCATCCAGCCAGCCAGCCATCCATCCATCTATCCATCCATCTATCCATCCATCCATCCATCCATCCATCCATCCATCCATCCATCCACCTTAGAAACACAGCTATAGCATGGAAATTACTGAATGTGGAGCCAGAAGCTATAGCCTTGAATACTGGGTCTTTCACACATTAAAATATTAGGCCAATTTTCCAATAGTCATCTGATTTTTCTGAGTCTGTGACTCCTTGTTTGTGTTAAATACCCTCTCTTTCTCCTGCTAGAGTTTTTGTGAAGATCAAATGAGATAGTTCTGCCAAAGCACCTTGGACAATATGAAATACTCTATAACCATTAATTGCAAATGCTATCCTTTGTGTTCAAACTGGATATATCTGGGAAAATGGTTTATAAAAATATGACTTTCTAAATCAAGGATATTTCTTTACTTTTGAACAGGACCAAATAGTTCCTAGGCCAATATAATTTGCTGGCAATTACGTGGACAGAAAAAGTTCATGAACCAAATATTCAAAAAGAAGATCAGAGATGTTGGCTTAGTGGGAGATGTGGGAAAATGCTATGTTAACTGAAGGAGCCTATATTATTTGCTTTGGGTTTTAAAGGTTTTAAAGAATCAATTTTGCGATAATTTACAAAATAGTTATATAGTTTGCTGAGTAGACAATTGTTAGAGGCCAAACCTTTCCTGTGACTACCTTCAAGGCCACCTTTTCTGAGCTATACCGGCCTCCCATCATCAGATTTCCGAGTAAGAGTTTGTTCCAACTAGGGCTGATTTATTTAACCTAAAATTTTCCAACTTTTATCTGATGCTGATTATACGACAAATACCTCAGCATTCTACCGTGGATGTAGAAACCACTAAGGATTCAGTATATGTTGTAGAGTGAAGCAAGTCAGATTTAGAATTATAGAGCTAGAGGCAGGAAGGAGTCTTGGAGAGGACTGGGGGTCACACCCCCCCATGTCTACACAGACCATGCAGGTGAAGGAGGTCGGCTGATCCTTCTATCAGGGATCCAGAGAAATTTCCTCTTTCTATGCAGCCATGTAGGCCAGAGATGTCAGATCTTCTGAGTTCTCTAGAAGAGCTGGAAATCAGAATTTTTGAGTGATTTTCCCAATTTTTGAATATTGGCAACCAATTCAAATGTGTTTAAAATACTTCCTGAGCCAAACCAAACACATCTGTCAGCCACCCATTCGCAACCTCTGTCCAGTCTCTACATGCAGTTACAGCTAGGGCCACGACGCCCAGCGAGGTGCCGGTGCTGACCGCGCTGCTGCGGACGGCAGGGCTGGGAGGGCCCGAAGTCTGAGTTTCCTGAACCAAGTCCAGGAACTCCTCTTCTTATACCGGGTCATGATCCCAGAACTCCACAGATCAGTCGGCCTCCCGGAATAGAACCTAGTAGAAGACATGTAATGTAATCAGGAATGGCTTCGGAGAGGAAGCCATTCTCCTCATCCCAAACGCTTCCTCACCACCATTGCTCCTGCTAGCAAAGCTAAACGTGGTGAAGGTGGATGCAGACAATGGGGCCAGATACACCGGCCTTTTCATTCCTTCTGGGCAGCCCTCCCTCCTGTCATCTCCTCTACTGACTCTCTGCCATGGACTCTCCTCACCACTGTGCCAACATAGGCTTGGCTTACCTTTGAAAGGGGGCTGGAATGGGAACCCACTTAATGCCAGGCTAATGTCAATACCAGGTGAAATATTTTCTGGGTGCTCTGCCTTGTCTGTATAAGAATTATGAGAACACCTCACCTAAAAAGCTACTGTCCAATCCTTCCAAAAAACACAGAAGCAATAGAACCAAAGAGTCTTGAGTCCAGAACATGTAGTTCAGCACATAGTTAGTCCAGTAACTCAGCACATAGGTGCACTGGATTTTCTGATTCTAGCCCACTCACCTCTCGGCATATATACCAATTACAACCTGACACTTCAGAGTAGAGAATCATTTAGACTAAAAATAAGACATCATGTCAGATTGGATCTTGAGAGAAAATGATCAACAACATTCAAAACAGTCTCCTGTCCCTAATTTGGAATCAGAAGACTAGGATTCAAATCCTGGTTCTGCCAGTTCTGTTTCAATGTCTGTCCAATGAGGGAAGTCTAAGGATGAGAAAAGTTGAAATCTCCAGTTCCTTCCAAGTTCTAAAAATACATGAATGCTCTCTAGGGAAAATATTTTGGAAAATTAAATATACATGTCAGATTATGCAATGATTTTAAAACACAAGGATGTACAGATAAGCGCTAATTAGTATTATCATTTAAGTCCAAATATTTGAAAACTGGGTTGAGACATTTTCAGAACCAAAAATCTGCTAGGATCCTTTTTTTTTAATGAATTTGGGCTGTATGAATATGTACCCTCTCTTACCTATGCCAGTGTTTGGATGAATAGGAAAAAAACAAATACTTAGAGAACTAATCAGTTGAGGTATTCCTTTATGATATAAACTATTTCAAGAGACCATAATATCAGTTATCTAACACTGCCTTCTCTCTCCTATTCCCTTTTATTTAGCTTAGGGAAGTAAAAAAGGAATCAATAATTTAAACCCTCCGCCCCAAAGAGGAAAAAATGTTTTTGAGTTAGTGCGATTTTCCAAAATCTCCAAGTTTTTCAGGCTTTGTCTTACACCCGCACTGACATATATCTTTACCTTATGACATAGGGGGCACTGCAGATGAGCCTAGAAATCTGACGGTGAAGTTTGAGGTACCTCATCTGAGTTTACAAAACTTTCACAGTTGGCTCAAAAGGACTCTTGGAAAAAAAATTCAACACAAACAATAAATAAAACACATTTCCTGAAAAGATTCCTTTGTTGTATTTATATCTGTCCTCCGAAAAAAACTTACACATGATCACAAAAATGTAGATTTTTTTTTAGCCTTTGTTTTTGGTCTACATGAAAAATAGGTATTTCTATAAGCATGGAGAAAAAAAAAGTCAAATAAGATACAAAAAGATTTTTTTTTGAAAGAAAGAATATAATGTATTTTCCCAATTGCTTTTTTATAAAATAAGAGAACGGCCATTCAAGTGGAACTTAGCAATTAATTTTAACCACTCCTTATTTCCATGTGTATTCTTTTTAAAACTAAAACTACCTTGATCATGGTTTTGATTACGAATCCTGAAAACAATTATGGAAATGATCTTTAATATAATAATATATTTTACTGAATGTCTCAGCTTTTTCATTCCAACAACTGAAACAGAGACAATTCTTTGCATGTTGAAATGTGTAATTATCATGTATCCAAAAGGGAGGGTGTAATTTTCACATCTGATTACAAGGGAAGAGTGTAAGTGAAGCTGCCTGGGTAAACTTACACTTGTTTACAAAGAGCACTACCTTTGATATTAAAAACTCAAAACATACAAAACACTAAGAAAAATCAAGATTAACATGAACAAAACTAAACAAAAAGCTAAGTATTTTTCTTGGCCCCACCACAAAAATAAAGTCAGTTCTTCTGAACTTGTATTGGTTGACTTATTTCTGATGATTTTAAGACTCAAACATTATTTTGCAGCCTTGCTGGTGACTCTACTATTAAAGGTTAGGAAGCTCAAACACTAGACTTAATTTACAAGGGAACTTTAAATTCTTGCTATGCTTATAAACCTACGTGGTCAATTTAACCTAGAGAATGATTTTCGTCTCAACAGAACATACTGTCCTAAATACAATAATTGCTTGCAAGATATGTAGTTTTTATTTTTTTATCTTCCTGCCCCCCCCCTTTTTTTTTAACTTCTGATTTACCTTTGATAAGATCAACTTCTGTTCATGTGAACTTATGTTTTGGACATGTAGGAAGAGATAATATCAAGGAAAGCCAGAGTTGTGATGGTAGCTATCACTTAGCAAGAAGATTAAAGAGAGATTGAAGATCACACAACAGGTAGGAAAAAAAAAGAAACTGCCTTGACAGCCAACACATATTAGGAACACTTTCGTACGATATAGAATTATGATCACTCAGTGATTGTGGTAGATTTCGAAAAGCTTAAGAAGGCTGACATTGAATATTGAGTATACTCCAAATTCCTATTGCATCCCTTCAAACAGGCAGGAAACGAAAACAAAGAGAAGGAATAAAGGAGAAATGTTAACAAACGGATTTAAGAATGGAAGATACAAACCTACATGCTAAATGGAATCCACTAAAACGTACTCTCTATGTAGCTTTACAACTATATAGAAAGCATTGCTTTTGTTAGAAGGCTAAGTTATCTAAGTTTTCAAATGCAGTACTAATGGTAAGGATGATTTTTGGTATACTTCAGAAATTAGGTGGGGTTTTGTTTGTTTGTTTTTGGTAACTTGCCAAATCAAACTCGACAAGCAAGAAGTTTGAAAAAGGATGCAAGCTACCAAGTGATTAAGATTTAAGAGTAATTACAATAAAATACAAAGTTATTCTGTGAAGAGGAACTAGACTCCCCATTCTAAATTGACATTGCCGAAAGCATTCTAGGGACAGCCAGGGCTTACCTTTTATGAGATCTTAGCTATTTTTTCTTTACATAGGATTTCACTGCGAGTCTTACATTCTGCTTCCCATTACATCAGAAAGCAAAGTACCTGACATGACTCTCCTTTGCTCTTCCACTTCCTTGGGTGTGTGCCTGTGCCCTTCCCTGAATGTCTGGGTGGGAGAGGACGTGGGTGTGTCTGGAGGGAGAGGAGGTTTGAAAGAGATTTGCAGTTTCCGGGTCGTTTAGAGGCTTACCCACCCACCACAACATATCTGTGTGCGAAGCATACCAATCAATGCTCAGCGCATAGCGCATTCTTCACTGTGTTGTTAGAGTACATTTGCTTATATTTTGCACAATTTTAATTTAACCATATTGATCAAACTGAACACTCAGTAAGACCCTAGGCACCTTAGGCTTATTAAAATTAGTCAACACAAAGCAAGTAAGCAAGGAAGTAATGGAGACTGTTTGGAGATTTAAATACAGTGGAACCCGCTTAAATAAATACCTGTTAATGAAATAAATCTATTAAATGAATACATTTTCTCTGAACCAAATCAAAACACATAGGGTAATACTCAAGGGGACCTTTAAATGAATACTGCTTAAATGAATAAGCATCTTAAATGGACATGCTTCTCTTAAAAGCCAGTAGTATTTGCATGTTCTCTAAGGTTAATTTAAACAAGAAAAATCCATGTAGACTTTTTTTTTTTTTTCTGGACATATTGTCACTCTTTGAAATTAAGAAGAAAAAATTGCTTAAATAACACTATTTAAATAATAAAAATTTTCTTAAGGCTAATTGCCCATATGTGTGTATGTATGTGTCTGTTGTGGGCCTTAGGCCCATGGGGGACAAACCCTTGAAACAGTTGAGAGGGTATCCATTTGTCTGGCAACTTACTCATGGCAAGGTAAAACAAAAATATTTTAAATTTTGAACTTCCTTCCACAATCTTACGTCACAGAGATATGGACTGGCTACTTTTAACATATAATTTATTTTCCTCTTCGGAAAGTTCTATTATTTCTCCAGCATGGTTGTGAAAGGCGTGATTAAAAGAATCAAGTCCCTTACTCTAATGATGCAGTAAGAGGCCAACTGGTACATTCGGGGTGCTCAAAATCATGTTCTTGTTGTTTTTTAAAGACATAAATGTCTTTTGTGTGTAGTAAAAACCACCTAACATGTAATCCACCCTGTGAACGAGTGTTTCAGTACACAGCACAGTATTGTTCACTATATGTGCGTTGTTGTACAGCAGAGCTCCAGAATTGACCAAATGCTTTTTAGCGTAAAGTCTATGTCGGACCACATCTCTAACTGATCAGGTCTCTCTTTTCCCAGAGGGGTTGACCTATGGTGGTATGTTATTATAATGAGAGAAAAAATGCAACACACACACTGAAGTCTTAAAATAGTAATACCTCTTAAAAAATACAGTGGGCACACGATCTGCAAAAATGTTTCTCAGACCCCCTTTATCTAATATTGCCTTTAGAGGGCCTTGTTCATTCATTTTCTCCCCCTGGCCTAATAGAAGATATTAGCTCTTTTCCCCAAGCAAAATCACTCCTATCATGAATCAGGCAACTAGTGGGAGACTACTGGCCAGGTTTCACCCCACTAAAATTCTAATCTATACTTTGTCTTTTAGAATTAAAGAGAAAATGCATATCAGCAGAATCTCCTCTCTACTTTATTTCATTTATAAATTACGAGAATGATGCTATTATATATTATTAATTTCTGCTGTTCTCCAACTCTGCTGCAGCAGTGAGCTGCGGATGTTGGAACGGTGTAATTATGTTCTAGTAGGGTAGCCATCCGTTTCCTTTCAAAAATTTACAGGATTCTTAATCACGCTGCTCATTTGGGTGCGCAGCAGCGAGGATGGCGAAACACAAACAGGGCACGTTCGTTTACATAGGAACACCTGCTTAGCATGATAGCAGATGTCAGTCAGTAAGCAGAACACAAAAGGGAAAAATATCAACAACAGCAAACTCACACCATTTTGATTTGGTGCAGGGGGAATCTTTACAGGAGTGATGGCAACAGTGGACATTCCTTCTAAAACACAAACAGAGTCTCTGAAATTCCCAAGTCTTGCTTGCGGTTAACATGGCATCAGAGAGAAAGGGCATTTGCAATGTTGTGTTCTGGTATTGACTCCGACTCTAGTATGTGGGGGAATTACTAAAACTGCCCTGCCTCAGTTTCCTGACTAGTAAGCAGACGAGAGGTGGGATATTCTAAATAAAAGCCTGGTTCCCCTAAGGTGGTCATCATTAGAAGCAATGTAATTGTAACAGCATGGCTCTCGCCACACCCAGTTCAAATCCCACTGCTATCACTTAGCAGTTGCGTGTTATCAGTCAAGTTATTTAACCTTGCAAAGCCACAGTTTCCTGATTTGTAACGTCTGTTGAGAAAATTAAATGAGATAATGTATACAAAGTGCCTGCCACATAGTAAGGATATAATAAACAGTGGCTGTATTATGATTATGATGATGATTATTATTACCACTACTACTATCATCATCATTATCATTATTTTATTTTGATCCTTGCAGAACCTTTCCTACTCAACATGTTACTTATTAAAAGTCTGGAATGACAACCAACTGAAATCTCTTGAAGAGACCATCATAAAACGTGATATTTTTGATGTGTGTAGTTCTGTAAGATTATTATAATGACACCTACCACTGTTATTTTATAGTTAAGAGCCTGTCATCATTTCCACTACATTTTCTGGGATTTATATCTGAATCATAAAAAAGGCTTTCTGGGCTGTACCCTGCCTGAAAAAGAGCCTCGATGAAAGTGAAGTGCTTTCTAGAACTTTGACACAATAAAATGAGGCTATGGAAAGGAAAAAAAAAATTAGAAGCTCGTCGTCTTCATAGGCCCACCCCATACTTAAAACTTTTGCACCAGTTTTTGAAGGACTTTTCAGGTGACCCTGGTATTTTCCCTTCTCGCCCTTTCCCCAAAATGGTTAAAATTCAAAATGGAAAACAGCTATCACACATGGGCCATGACGAATTTTCCTAAGGAATTTTAGTATTCGGAACGTGTCTGCTTGTGCAGGCCTGTGCGTTAAAGGCTCCCTGAGTATGCATTGACTTGATACCCAGTAATAGCTGCTAAGGAGCAGTTATGTAGTGCCGTGTCAATGATCCGTGCATTGAGGACTCCCTGAGTACGCATTGACACGATAGACCGGAACGGCTCAGAAGAAGCTGTTATGGTCTATCATGCCAGTGATGTGCGGATATTGGCAGGGCCTCTGGCCCTTCCATGGAAATTATGGAGTCTCTGAAGGAACTGGTGTGGGAGCCATGCGGGCGCCATCAGTGAGCTAACAGTTCCATTTTCCCTTCTCGTTGGGTTCACTTCAAAAAAGTCAGCTTGGAAAAGTTGTCCAATAACTTGAGTGGTCCTACGTTACATCACCAAAACATAAGTAAGAGTTAAAGATACTCTTGCCATTTAGTCTTTTCATTTCTTCTCAGAGAAAGAAACTGATACTGTTAATACTAAAAGGAGGAGCAAAAGTCAAGGTGAAATTTTTTGATTATAAATATGTCTTTCCTGCTGTATGAATTTCGTGTTATTCATCTATACGGTGCTGGGCAGACTTTTTGTGGCAGTGGTGGTGATTTTCTGAGATCAGAAGATTGCATCTCTGCAAAGAAAAATTCCTTTTTTATATGTCCTCAGCAGTTGAATAGGTACTCAGAACTTGGCATATAGGAAATGGTTCAAAAAACCTTGGGAAGAGAAGTGCAAGTTCAAGAATAAAGTTTGGATTCACACATGCTTTACCAACTTAAGGCAGTAATTAATTCACTTATGGTATTTACATGCCCCTCTTCAGATACTTATGGAGAACATGGGAATTTTAAATTCACAATTCAGTGCAAAATTTAAAATGATCTTCATTAGAATTTGAAGCTATACTCTAAACTGCTTTATATACTACCAACAGGGAGCCTCATTATGTAGTACTATATTTGGACTACCTTCTTTACATTTTGTAGCTGTAGATTTTGAATGTATTTCTGGTATGCTTGAGCAGAATCAAACAAAGTGTTTTAATCTGCTCTATTAACTAACCAATCCACATAGTTGCATGGCAAACGTATGAAGATGAAGTTAAGAGACCTTAGTTCATCTTCTTTTCTGATAACGTCAAAGGATCATGGAGGAAGAGAGATCTGAGATACCCAAGCACAGAATGGTGGCAAAGCCTTGCAGAAATACCAAAGCGGTTCACTAAAGAGGATGGTGGGAACAAAGAAACAGTCAGATTGGGCAGAAAATTGCTAGAATGATTGTGATTCTAAGTACGGAAGGTACTTGTGCATGCTCATTTCCTTGAGTAGAAAATAGTCCAATTCTCATGATGAAATTCAAAACTAGGCTAAGATATCCACCACTGGTGTATATTAAATGCTGACTGACTTAATGATGGACAGAAGGAGCAAGGCGGGGAACTCACTAACTGCCAACCCAAAGCAAATATTCAACAAAGAAAGAAGAGTAGAGGGAGGAGATATAACATTAAATACCTACTAGGTACTTGATACTTCCTATTATCAGCATGTCTTCCCAACAACCCTGGAGTATAGGCTTTATGAGAAATGGAGACACAGTTTAGGTTGAGCAACTTGCCCCTGGCATGAAGTAGACACTAGATCTGAGTCCAGGTATCTAAAGCCTAGACTCTCCTGAACACCCGCACTTCCTCTCTACCTGCCCCCCTGACTCACAAGTCTTACAGGTGTCACTGAGAATGGTGGAAAGTCAATTGATTTAAATACAAACTAAAGAGAGAGAGAGAGAAAAGAAAAGAAAAGAAAAAATCCCAAGTATTCAAAATGGCATAGCTGTCACTAAGTGGAGTTCAAGAAATTGTTAATAGGATGGTAAGGAGTGTAACATAAGTCATCAAAAGCTTTTTTCTAGATATTATAATATACACTAAATCTTTAATGTACCTGCTGTATTCATTTTCAGAAGCTACTTGAGCAGAATGGATTCATCTTCATCTTAAGTACAGCCTCTCTCTAACCAAATGAGCACAGTGTCCCATGTACTGAGCTAGTCACTGGTGACAGTGAGATGGTCAAGACTGTCCTCAAGGTGTTTGCATATTCGTGAAGAGACAAATAGGAAACAAATATTGTAAGTGCTGTGATAAAGGTCAACCCAGAATGTATTCTTAGAGGAAGTTTTTTTAGACGGTGTTGTTCCTCTAAGAAAAAGTACTATGTCTACTTCCTGGAAATGAAGAGGCATAAGACCATGCCAATCGCTGTGACTATTTCTTTTCCTTGTTTGTTTTTTAACAGTCCCTAAAGCATTGAAAAGGAATAAATACCTCAGCTTAAGGTTATTGTTTCCTTTTTTCAAGAATGTTTCGGCATAGCCCAGAAACTGAAATGTCTCGGTCACAGAACTCCGGCAGCCTGATTAGCCATGCTTTGAAATAGTCATAATCAGAACTTATCGAGAATCTTCTAGGCTCCAGATACTGCCCTTAGAATTTTGTTCAATGCTCCCCAAGGAAGCCTCTAAAATAAGTATCGGCCCCCATTTTAAGCATGATGAACTAAAACTCAGAGAGGTAAAGAAACACACTCAGGGGGCCACATGGAGAGTAGGTGGCAGAATCAGAATTTGGACACAGATCTGTTTGTGTCTGAATGCTGTGTTGTTTCATGGTATTGAATCCCTCGATGCCTGGGGAGAAACGAGAACGAGGCTCTATTCGTCATAAATGAATGGACCTAGGGATGCTCTTGGGGCAGGGGTCTGGGGGGTGGAGATGTGAATATGAGTAGCAGGGCAGCTCACCTTGGAGGTGCGAGCAGAGAGCACACACAGGAGGGGGTGTGAAAGAAAGTACGGCTTCACCTGTAAGTGCACCAGTTAGTAGCTTCTCAATGTCATGCTTAGTTGTGTAAGCTCTTTGGAATCTTAAAATTATATATATCGAACTCACATCCCATGCACGTCTCTTATGGCTGTTGTCCAAATCCGATTATCTGGGAACTTAATTTAAAATAGCTTGGTCTTTTTGAATTGTCAAAAATTCTAAGAAAACAGGAATATTTCATACTTGCACAGACCAAATTCTGTGGGACATCCAAAGCTTAGCTCTTAAATTATGTCCTTAGATCAGTGAAGATGTAAAACCTAGACCCTACTGAAAAGCACAATTCAGATATGAATTCGAACGAATACTTGACTCACATGCAACCTATGTGAGAGGCACCATTCTGCTTCTTACCTGTATCTACTAATAGTCTTTAATTATAATAATAAGTCAGAAATTTTAACCAAATGGTTTAGTCGAAAACTGAGAAAATGCTCAATTATTGTTCTCTTTTGACAATGTAAATTTATTTCTGAAATGGTAGAAATGTCTAAGTTCATTTCCTTAAATTCTAAGGCCTTTAAGCAAGGTAGGCAATGTGGGAATACGCAGCTGCATTTTTTTTTAAAGGCTACTGTTCCTTTAATGCCCAGCTGGTTCTGAGATGTAATAAAATTGACATATTGATTCCTTTGAATTTACAAATGCCTGTTTCATAAACTCCATCTCCAAAGCCTAGGCATCTTTAGAGCACTGTCATTTTTTTTCTCCAAATGGATCAATTATGTGCCCACGTAATCCTGTTACCTGTGAAATCCATGCATACTTCTCCCATTTGCTGCAGTTCCCAGGCGGACAAACTTGCATTATGTACGCATAAACAAACAGCGCATTTTCCTGATATTAGAGATTGTTTTCAAAGTGAAAGGCAATCTCTTGGGTCCTTTACTCAAAAAAAAAAGAGAGAGAGAGAGAAAAGCAAAAAAAAAAAAAACAGAAAAAGAAAAACTGTGTTCCTTCAAGCAACCTCAGTGTATATACACACATACACAAACAAGTGTGTATGTATGTGTGTGTGTATATATATATATATATATATGCATTTATATTTATTATTTGCAGTTCCCAACAATTCCTTTGAATCTTATAGTTTTGCTATGTTCAGTCCCCTTTAACTGATTCACGGAAGTAAATTCTTCCTTTTGGTGAAACTAGTTCATGAAGGTTTATCACATTTTTTTTTATTGCTGTCTTTTCCCCTTTGTTGGTAATTAGTTATTTAAGGACAAATCATCCCTAGGATACCCTGAAATAACTGAGAAATGAAAACCCAAAGTGAATTAGGTTATAAAGTTTGCAGCCATTTTCTAGAAAGAAAAGTCCTCAATATTTGTTGCTGTAGCACTTGACACTCACCGGCTCTGAGTCCTCCTTAAACACACACAGTGTCCTTTATTGAAGCAAAGTAGAAAACACAAGGATTCTGCTTCGACTACATTAGGAGAGAAACGCCTCAGTGAACTAGAAGGTCTTTCCCATGTCTTAAATCTGTAACAGCAAATTGTCTTCCCACACAAGCACATTTACACGTTCACGTGTGGACACCCTCACCGGTACAAAATGCACAAAGAAGGCTTACATGTGAATATACACACAGATTGTGCCTATAGAATCCGCTGCAAATAACCAGCAAGCAAACATGCTTTTGTCTACGTGTGAACTCTCTGTGTGAGCAAAGTACTGTGCATGTTCTGCACAGAGATATGAATTCTCGCTTCATTCTTTCAGCCTGTGCTGTATCTGATTTTCCTCACTTCACTGGGCACCCAGCAGTCCAGCTACACTGCACTTGCACTCTACAATTTGTCTCTAAGAGATTCCCAAAATCACAAAACATCTTGTCTGCTGTCCAATGTGCTCCCCATATGCAGAAAAGATGGTCTGAAAAATTGGGTTGTGTTTGGAGCCCTGTGGCCTGGCCCACCGCTGCCATTGTGCGGGAGTGGTTTTAAAGATAAATGACTGCCTGTTAACCAGATTTGACATGCTCTACAAAGGCAGGCACCTTTGGTCCCATGACACAGCCAAACAGAAAACACAACAAGCAAGGCTGGCAAAGATGTCCGCCATGAATAAAAGCACAACAATTTGTCACATAGTTGTTACAAAATGTTAGCAGCTTTAGGGCTTGCCATGGGATGGCAGAGATAAGGCAGGGTAGAGAATTTGGAAGTTTGAGGATTGGTGAGTCTTAGGCAATAAGAGAGTTAATTCAGAAAAGGGGGTGAAGTAGTCATAGCAAAGGGATTATTTTCATTTGCTTCCTCACCAGGCCGAAGAAGGCCTCAATGTCATGAATTAAATCAGCAAAGCCAGTGTTCCAGGGTTTACTAAATTCCTCTGTTTTGAAGGGCTGTCTTTTAACCATCTCTTTCCAAACTCCCAAAGATGTGACACCTTCTGGTGTCAGTTGCTTGAGGATCAAGAATCATGTTTCATTTTCTTTTTCAAACTGGCATAATGATGAATGAAAGGAAGGATTCTGAGGATGAAAAATCCTTATACCCCACTTTGTCTCACCCTTCACCCAAAGAAAAGGGAATCAAACTGCTTCACTTGGACTCTTTTTCAAATGCTGGGTTTCCTTTTCCAAATGTCCCTCCACAATCACTTGTTAACTCTGGAAATTCCACAATTCCGGTCACATTTAACCATAAACTTTCTTCCTGACTCCGGGCTCATGCCCTTGCTAAGCCTTACTGTCCTCCTTCATAAAAGGTGTATTAAAATAATAGTAGCTATTGGATAGAATTGTTGTCAGGGCAACATCAGATGGCACAGGCGCAATTCTTAGCACAGGTCCCAGCACATTATAAGTACTCAATAAATGTAAGATAATATTAGCTTCCATGCAGTTGCCAGAGACATTTCACTGGAACACAAATATGATTATGTCATTCTTCTTCTTTAAAAAATGGTTCACAAGCTCATCATCACCTATTTACTGGACAAGAGCCAGAAATATGGCATGGGAGATTCCATTTGCAGACTCAATTTAAGCTCATCCTCTTGCCCACAATCTATGTTCAGACATCTTAGCTGGCTGATAGAACCTGAGGTGGACTACCTTTCCCTCCTCCGATACCTGGATCTCTCCTCCTGCCTGCCCAGGATGCCCTTCCCTCACTCCACTGGCAAAATCAAAGTCATGTGACCCACACTGCCCTCAAAAGCTGCCTTCCCCTGGAAGGCTGCCCTCCCCACCTGCTCCAAGATCAGTTATGCCATCTTGTACACTCTGTACTCACTGGGTACAAAGTTCCTTATTGCACTCACCACATTTTTCTCATTTCTTGAGCACCCGCCCCCCCACCCCCTTTCCCACTAGACATCGAGCTCCTCAGGGGCCTGGGTCCTATCATTCATTTTTGGATCTGAGCCTCAATATGGTGCCTGCACATTGTAGATGCTCAATTAATGCAGAACGAACAAACACTGCAATTCTCTGCAGGAATACCAGAGTCCTAAAAGGCACCTGGTGGCACACTTTTTAATTATTTTTGCAACAGATTTTTTTTTCTTATAATGCAAAGCCCAGATCACCCTCAGGAATGAAGGTGAAAGAAGCCCTGAGTGGAAAAACAAAATACGCATTTTTCTTCTGCAAACCTGACATTAGCTCCGAAGAGGGAAGGATTGCTACTAGACATAGCAGAGCGAAACAAGTAAGCTCAGATGGCGAACTCCGAAAAGAAAACGGACTTAAAATACCAAATTGCTGGCCAGTCCAGTGCTGGTATAGACCTTTTACGAACATCCTGATGATGCTGTAGGAGTATGGAGAAGACACTTGGGAGAGGGAGTTTGTATAACAGACATTGTCATTGTCATGGTTCCATATAACTAACATGGGTGAAATCTCCCACGTAAAGAACTCCACATTGCCCTGTGAACTTACAGAGGACTTAGAACCAAATGTAACAAGGTAAGAAGATTTCTACTGCAAATTTTCCAAAGGGTAGGGCCTGGAGCTCTACTGACATCTGTGATTCTCTAACCTTTGTGACCCCTTGTAAACCCAGAACCAGCGCAGCCTGGAGCACGTCACAGTACCTCCCCCACCCCACTGCTTTCCTGAAATTTGAGCCAAGACCCATGTGGCTGCAGATCTTCTGTTCACAGGTCCTGAAGGGAATCCAGGAAACCAGTCTTTGATGAAGGATGCACTCTCCCTCACCGAAAGTGAACTGACTGCTGGAAGATGAAATCGTCCTACTGGCAGTTAGTGGGGGGGGGGGGGGGGTAGGAGCTGGTGAATGCTGAGGGATCACAAGTTAACTGGTGACCTTTCAGTTTCCTCCATTTATAGGTCTCATTTTATTTCTACTTATAATATTAAATGGGAAACAGATTTAAATACGTTAGAAATGACGCCATGCCACTCGGAACCACCAGCTGAGTTGTCACCTCTAAACTGCGCAGTTCACTTGTGTCCTAAAAGTGATGAGGAAGGGTCATGGGGCCGGGGCGGGGGGAGGTCTGATACCAGGCCTGAAACCAGAGGACAGTCAGATACCATCAGGGACACAGATTGTTCCTTATTTTTTTGTCTCTCTCCCTGAAATGTCAGGGTTACCCAAAGAATGTCTTCAGAGTGAAATCATTGATTTCTGCCTGAAACACCAAAGAACCATGCAGAATATTTTACATGAGAGAATCTGATTATTAGATTGATCAGTAAAACAGTTAACTAAACATATTCTTAGGATGAGCTTTATATGGAGAGATCATTTTGCAGAATGCCAAATACAGGGAGGGGATGCTTAAGAAGTCCCCCAAAGTCTCTTTAACTCCACTGGCAGCCAGATATTCAAACCCCATATCCGCCTCGATTAATTATTAAAATATTTTAAATTCACATTGTTCAGACGGTAGGGATAAGCATATGAAAGTTAAATTTTGCCCAATAGAAGGAGATTTTAAAAAGCTTAGTGGTTCTTATTTTACTAATAAAAACATAGTGTAAATAAAAATAATTTTTAAATAGTATCTAAACCACAAATTTACTCATGTACTAACAGAATGTGCCATCAGCGTGCTCAAAATACATTAAGTTGATGGTACAATGCTTTATTAGAAAGTTGCATCTTTGTTGGTTAAAAGAAGAGATGGTATTAATAAGCAGAAATTCATTTCTTGTTTCGTGTTTTGGAAAGATTCTTCCTAGCAGTAACTTTATTCACCAGTTTTGGAGGCTTTTAGGTGGAATGATAAAGATATGGTTAAAAATTCTAAGGAAAATATTGTCCTATTTGAACTCTCCAGTTCTTTCGTAAACTCTAAAAATAAAACTTCAACTGTTTTATTAGATTAGTTAATAGTCTCTGTATGTCTGTGCTACCTGTTCCATGAGAAAATTTCCTTCCGGGACCTATTTTGTTGATGGGAGCGCCGCGCAGAAAACCAAACCTACATCAGCCTGAGCGTCAGGTGTACAATTTTGACCCCTGGAAGGATGTTAGGCTTGCAGTTTGTATTGTTACGTTTCCTGATCTAGGTCTAAAATACGTGCAGCATTGCTTTTCGGAAGTAAAAAACTGATGGATCGTGCCTTCCGTGGCAGCATTTGTTCAGCATTTGGTACAAACGGGAGAAAAAGATACAGAATGCATGGATTGATTTTCAAATTACCTCAATATTTTGAAAACATTTTCACCTGCATGCTGAGAATGCTAAGAATGGCAAGGAAGGCAATTGTGCATTTGCACAGCCTCCACTGCATTCATTTATAAATTACCTCATCACTGACTGAAATTAACACTGATTCTTACAGGCAATTTCTCAATTTCCAATGCTAATTACATTTTTTTTACTTTTAAATTCTGTACCACCTGTTTTGGGCAAGACATCTTAGGCAGCGCGACCGCATTTAATCACAATTTTAATTAACCGCCCTGTAGATGTGAAAAAGAAGCAATTATAATGTAGATGAATGATGATTTTTCTGCATTAAATTGTTTTGTTTCCCTGGTATGTTGATTGTAACACAGCACACAAATACAGTAACTGTACAATTTTTTTCTATTGTAATTTAGTAATTGTTTTTGGAAAACCAGTTTGGGAATGAGTGACTTCATCTGTTTACAAATTGATTGATACTGTTCACTCACTGATTGCCGCGGCGTATATTTTGGTATTGCACAGCCTAGCATAAAATATAATTAGAGATGCACAGGCTTTGCAGCACCATTTTGGAATCTGAAAATCAACTGTAACTGAAGTATGTTTTCCTTGAGCATACTAGTATCAGTTGGGGCTGATGAAATGATAATCAAAACAATGGGCTTTCCAATTCCACCACTAGTAGAAACCCTTGGTTTCAATCTGATAGTCTAATATGGTAAGTTTATGAATTACTGCGTACTAGGCCTGGGAGCTGGGGGCTGGCAAGTCTGAAGCTTGCACAACTCACTCAGATCTGTATCACGAGAAGCATACCAAGTGAGGTAAGGAAACAATGATGAAAAATAAAAGAGTTGCTGCTTTGGCAATGGAGAGATTGTTCCCGACACCCCGGCACAATGCACTGGTGTGTTGTAGCTCTAGCCTATCTCATCTCTACACGGTGATACAATAAGATCACATTCACGCTCCTGGCTTGCAGATACTGATCATGAAAGCCCTACCTCATTGCAGATACATTCAAAGATCTTATTTACGTGAAGCAGAGCTTGTTCTTCACCCAGCTAGGAAGGGGATGGGGGGCGGGGGGGGGGAAGACAGCCATCAATAACTGTTTATTTGAAACCTGATGCTGACTGATGGCTAGAAGATGTATGCTTACTATTCTCACATGAATTAGAAATCCCTTCAGGAATGCCCTATACTAACATCACATCCACTCCCAATCTCAGCAAAGTTCTCAGCTAATGCCCTTCATTGGTATCACAGGGCTGGTGTCTCCCTCAAATTATCCAATGAATTGTTCTGAAATGTGCTCACTTGGATGAGCCCTGGGCTAGGCCATTTCTGCTGGCCTGGAAAAAAGGGGAAAAGGCCATGTAAGCAATTGTGGATGTTCAAAGGAAACTATTTACGAGATCTCTTCATCTTCTACTTTGCTTCTTTTTACACTCCATTCCTTAGAAGATCCTAAACCCGGACAGTTCATTAAAAGGTGAGAAGTCATGTTGGTCCTAGCCATACATTTGTTCTAAAACATAGCAAAGATCATGGCTTTACTTAGAGCAATTTACAGATAGAATGTTATGAGTTGGCACAACAAAGCAGATAATGTTGAGCGAGGGGCTGGGGCAGGAGGACTCTTTGGATCAACTTGTATTTTTATGTCTCTTTTATAAATAGTTGCTAACAAAGTATTAATAGAAAACACCAAACCAATGCCAAAGTTTACTTCACATATTAAGTAAGAATCTGCCCCATTAATATATTAAAAGGTCTATTCTTTTGCCAGTTTGGAGATTTGCATGTCTAAATCTTGTTCAGGACAATGAGATTGGACACAAAAATCTCCCATGAAACTAAGAGAATAGCCCACATTGACAGCTATGCTCCTAGCAGGATGTCTCTTTCATGTATGATATTACACAAAAACCAGCAATAAAAGCTTATTCCTGCCTAGTCACCCCTACCTGTGTCACCTTCTCTGGCTATGAGAATTATTTGGTATAAATGAGCTTTGAGTAAAACTACTACTGGAAAAAAAAAAAGGCAATTCATTTCAGTTAGTAAAACAGTCATTGCTATGAAAGTGTGTTTAGGGCAGGTGGAAGAGGGTATGTGTTTTACTCTAGAGATTTAATTTCCAATTTTTAATGCAGTCTCACTGGTTATTAGCAGCAATGCTTTCATACCGCTGAATATTTTTCTCTCCTTTGCCACCTTCCTCACCTTCCTCAGAACAGCTCTCGTGAAAGATGTTGTTTTATGAATGGAGGTAAAAATAACCTTGAATATCTCAAATTATAGCCTCTTTACATAATGAAAAGGGAGTGATCTGGCAATAGATTAAAACAAATTTTTTTTTCATAAAGTTGTTCCAGCAATACTGCTTATTTGGAAGTTTCTAAAAGTGGTAGCATCTGTGCTCCTGCTGGGACAGGATGTCATCCCACAAACCTTTCTACGAGCAGTTTGTCTTGGAGAGAAAAATAAAGTACCTGATCCCGGCCTTAGTCAGTCTTAGCTCCCCGTATTTTCACACTCTGACCCACTGCGCGTTCCTTCGAGCAGAGAGCTGCTTCCCATGGCTACCTCCTCAATATAAACTTGCTAACTAATCTCTCAGCAAACACTTGAAGCAAACCTGAAGGGAGGAAAAAGAGGCAGAGGGGGATCAAAAAACCCCCGGCACAGATAAAGCTCAAGACACAGTCAACGGGACACTGGAATCTAAATTTAGTACGAAACTTAACTTTTCTTTTGAAGAGCTAGCTGTTGTCTATGGAACAGGGATTTTTATAACAATTATATTCTTCTTAAATCTCAATCCTAATTCTCCTGCTGTCCGTTAAAAAGGACTCATTTGAACACAAACTCCCTCGATCCTTTTTTTTTTTTTTTTCCTTGCTGGTAGCAATGTGCCTACCCTTACAGGTATTTGTAAATCGTTCCTTTTATAACCGAATATCTTTTTAATAATGTATCTTTTTAAAAGTCTACTCAGACTGTATACGCACACGGTAACTTTTCCTTAGGAATTTATGCGAGAATCCACATTTGAAATAAATAATGACTTTCAACCCATGATCAAAGAAAAATAAATCTTTTACCCTAATAAGACTTTTTAAGACTGGAATCCCCTTTTTAAATGGATAACAGTTAAAGGGCTACTGGCAATCTCTTTATTTCCAAAGCTGTGTTTTAACGTTGGCTACGTGTAAACTGCAGGAGCAAATGAACCCTAGGGTCTTCGAAGTTAAAGCTTTTAAAATAAAGTTGGTACGTAGTATTTGAAAACATATTGTTTGGAATTTGAGTTTTAATATCTAGGAATAAACAGAGCATTAAATCAAGCAAAACTGTGACAAGGCCAATATGCACATGGACGATGCCAGGAAGGCATCTTCAGCCCTTTGTTCACAGCTTAACAAAACTGTGCCGTCACACCACTTTAGTTCAACAGTGCCTGTCGAATGGGCATCAGCAGATCAGCCAATGCCTGTCATACACAGAGCCTGAAGACGGTTTGAAAGCAAGGGCTTATTCGACCCCCAAGTCTAGTTGGAAAGTGGTGAGGATTTTAAATCATCTAGTAAAGACACCACCACCACCACCCCCCCCCCCCCGCAAAGGTAGAAGAGATGAGAAAGGATGAGAAAAAAATATTGCTCTCAAGAAATAAACATAAAGGATGGGGGGAAAAAAAAACATACTCAGGCAAAGAGAGCACTTTTCATATTTGTGTTCTTTGTTAGAGCAATTATAAAAGTTTTGCAATCATAGATTTTTTCTTAAAGTGACAATCCCGATACTGAAATAAAAGTTTAATGTCATTGCTCTTTTAAGATTTTCCCACCTATTTTTGGCCTTTAAACAATTGAATAAATGTTCTTATGTTATCAGGATAGGAGGGTGTTATTTGACAAAGGGAACTTGCCACCCCATGTTATTCAAAGGAGTATCTCTTTAAATGTATTTTTTGCTACGTGGCTGTTTTTGTTGACAAAAGTGCACTAACTTTTGAATTGACAGTCTCCTGAGCTCTGGTCTCTGTGAACATTTAATCTGCTCCCAAGCAGAAACCCGAGAAGACAAACCTGGTAAAGAGAAGGGTTGTTAACTTTCCTACAAGTTAACAATTCAAAAAACAAAACAAAACAAAAAACAAAAAAAAAAAAACCCAAACCGCCTTATTTTCCTCCTATAACACTGATCATGAGATTTGGCTTTCAAGCTTTAATAAGTGCTGAGGAGGTGCCTCAGAACTTTGCTCCTGTTTAATTAAGTGTGCCCACTCCTCTTTAGGCATCCAATCAGATGAAATGAGAGTGAAACCCCCACCCCCCCAAGCAGGACTGGTGAGCCCTAGTGGTAAGAATTAGCTGAAGGTGTTCTGAATCTCCCGACCTTTCAAGTTCCTCCAGGATACATTGCTCCTGAGATCTGTACAGGAGTTGAGATTTCCCTTACACGAAAGTTGAAAAGCTCTCGCTCTCAACCTCCCCACCCCACAACCCTCCCCCCCCACCTCGGTCTTTCACTCTGCTACTGTCAGTTTGCTGCCTGTTCTTTAGCTGTCTCTTTTCCAGTCCCTACCCTGTCAGTTTCTGGCCTGCCAATTTCAACTTGAAGCTTGACTGGGCTGATTTGATGCAAATACCTCCAGGGAAAACCCTGAAACTGATGAACAGTTATGTCAAGTCGATTTTGCACCATCGGGAAAAGGTAACCTCTGAGAGAAAAAAAACAACAAGGTTAAAGAGACAAGGGCTTTTCACGTGTAATACCTCTGCTGCACATCTCGTTCACTGTTTACCATCCCTCAGAAATTGTAACTGTCAGAATTAGTCCTAATTGCAGATGCGAAAGCTGCCATTATAATAAAAACAGAGGCAGTGCAGGCATTAAATGTAGCAGCCTAATTTGTGAGACTACAGAAAAGGTAGAGTAAATGAATATTTCATTACTTTAATTACCAGGGACTACTCTTTTCTTGCTGTCTTATGATAAGTGTTGCTGTAACTAGCAACAGCAAACATCCACTAAAACATAAAGTGCAATAATCGTCCTGCTGTCAGGATCACCGCTTTAAAATACGAGCCGGGAAAAAATATAATGGTTTATCTATTTCTTAGAGATTGCAGAAGTAGAAGATGGAAATTCATTTAATGTCAGGGGAAGAAAAAAAAGCACACACAAAGGCACCAGTAAACAGGTTTTAGTCAGAGAATAATGGCTCCAAGAGAGAGAAGGAAAAAAAAAAAAAAATCAGTTGGCTATACATTTGAAGTGTTAGCCCTAAAAGAACGTTGGAAAGTGAAAAGTAGGAGGTAATAGTGTTTGGATTTTTTAAGGCAAAATTTTGTTTTGTGTTGCACAACATAATTGCTTGAACATTAAAAAAATAAAACTCCAGTGACTGGGGGAAAGACAAGAGGAAAGCAAGTGGTTTTCAAATGATTAAGCAAAGGTGGAAAAAGTTCAAGTTGGCAAAAGTTTAGAAGCTCAGTCCAGTTCCACTTAAAAGAGACTAGATAAAGCCTGCCAGAAAAAGACTTTGCCTGTAGTTTCATAGTACTGATTCAAAGATTTGGGAAGTATCAATAATTACTCACCACTGACACCTTGGAAAGCCCTGGGCATCTCTCTATAAATGTCAATTTCAGGTAAAGGGGCAAAGCAAAAGTGGGGAGGTGGCTGGATTGTGGGAGGGAGAGGTGGGCCTGGGAGTGGGGGGGTGTGGTTGAGGAGGTTGCTGAGACTGGTTGAAGCCAGCCTGTCTCTGCATTTATCACTTTGTCCCAGAGGAGGTGTTTGTTCAACATAGCAGTTTGACAGCACAAAAACACTGTGGCCAGAAGCCCTATCAAAGAACCTACTGACACATATCATTTGTGGTCTTGGTTTCACAGGGTAAGGATACCTCACACTTTATCTGCACAAGTATAAAACTCCACGCATTTCTAAGTGTTCAGTATAGTTGAATCCCCTCCCTTTTTCTTCCCTTTTAAATATTATAAACACTACTTTAAAACCATCTTTATCCAGGACTCCTGAATGCTATTTTAAAAACCATAATAATTTGCAATCAAGTTAGCATAATCCGCGTTAAGGCTGGTAATATTGAAGGAATACGGCGGGGGGCAGGGGGAAGGGGGAACAGTTTAAAAGCACAAAGCTTGTAATTTATCCTAAATAACACACTTAAAGTTGAGATTAATAGATGCAAGTAACTTTTGTAAGAATCATGTGGCACAGGGAACACTTTTTTTTTCTTACAATAAATCCTACTAAACAGGGGTCTACATTAATTCTTCACCTCTACTATTTTCATTTGAATATATTTCATTCACGAGCTGTATGACTGTAGTGAAAGTCAGAGAGGAAAAGTCTCAGAGTTGGGGTTCTAGGGTGTATTTGTGTATGTGTGCACGTGGAATATGTGCATATGGGCTGTATTTAGTTTTCAAATTCCCATTAGCAGAGCAAAGGTGATGGGAAATCTTTAGAGGACAACCATTTTGCTTAGAGATTTTTCCCTTTTAATGGATCTATTTATGATGAAAACACAGCTTACTGAGTTCTTTATATATAAACCTCACCTCTTAAAACTGAGAAATCTCATGATGTGAAACACTTCCATTGATGTGCTTTGTGTCTAAAATAGAAACTTAGGTACTTCCAAGAATAGGCAAATTGCAAAGTTTCTTTGATTACAGTTACTCAGATATACAAGACAATATAAATACAATTTAAACTAAGAAACAGTGAAGTCTATATATTACATTACAGATCACTTGGGCACTGAATTCCTTGAAATTTACTCATCTGTTCAGGACAGAGAAAAAAATCTCAGATCTTAAATAGCATGCTGTCTTCCTCTGTTGACCTATTATTGATTGCTTATTTTTAGGAGGGAGTGTCTATCACCTTGTCAGGAGTACGTTTCTTTCCTATTGTTGATTATAAAAAGAAATATGAAATAAAATAAAGAACAAAAATCACTATATTGTCATATTAACAACCTAACTAGTGAAAAGGAATCCATTACATTTTTTAAATGGAGAATATGTTTTGACTTTTTGTCATGTGAAGTCATTAGTGACAATGACCTGTTCCCAAAAGAATGTAGTCATTTACCTCTATCACCTGAGATTATTTAAAAATGTTTCCACCGTATTGTTGTGACTTAAAAACACACCTTCATATATTTGCTCTTATGATAAAGTTAGCTAAACTGACCAGGTCTGCGTTTGTCATTTGCTTGAAAGAATATCTTCACTTAAGTGGGATTTAAAACCTTAACTTCGAAACAGTCGAGTTCAGAATTAGGTCTCCTCCAGTTTAAAGCAGAGTATGTGTGGGTTCAAGTTGAAATAACACACGGCAACCCAGAAAAATGAAGAATAACTAAAAACAGATTAGATACAATAGAACATGATGTTTAATCCCATAGATTATAGGAAAAACTATCTGGAGTCCTAATTTTTATAGTGATCTTTTTTAAAAAAGGAAAGGTTACTTAAATATGTATACTAACATTTCAATATTGCCTTTTAATTCTCCCACTTACTTCAGATCTCATCCCCTCAACTAGCTTACTAATAGACCTAAGTTTGTAAAAAAAAAAATCATAAATCATTATGACGATTACATTCCTCAATTGAAAAATGAAAGCAAAGTTCAATCAGATCCTTCTCGAAATGTTTGCTTCCCTTACATCCCTTACGTGTCCCCGCTGCTTGCTCTTCCAAAGTCTGGTTTTCGGAAGCCCGTTATTAATTTCTAACCCAGACTGCAGCACCCACTGTAATGTACTTGGCTTTATTAGCTATCATATGTTCCTGGGTCACAAACACAGAATATCTGATGAAACATTGATCATCTTCCTTCTCTTTTCAGCTCCTCTAACTTTCCTGTCAGGAGCCTGAAAAAATATGCACAGTTACTGTTGCTGAGGGGAGACAAAGTTTAACTTCTGGGTTGGCAATCGGAGAATAATTCATGAGCAGATTTCTAGCAAATGATATGATTTGCTAAATTTTGGTCTTTGATTTATATTTATGTACTCCTGCTACTGTTAAGGTTTTGCCAACCTCAATTAGATCATGAATGAGATCATTTTAATTCAGCCCCCAAACTGTGACCTGACCATGGTCTGAAAGTGTTCAAAAAGTAATTTTAAGCCTCCCTTTGATTTGAAAAGGAATACTGCATGCTTGGTCGTTCATACAAATAACATAAAACTTAATTATTGGATGATTTGGCAGAGGACCTTCTTGCCAAACAACAGTCAATGCCAGCTACTGTGATACTGCCGATGCCCAGGCCCCCGAGCACGCAGCCCCTGTATACAGCATTTGTTCATTGTGTCCCAGGGCAAGAGGCTTGCAAATAGGATTCATGGAGCTGGGAGGCAGGGTGCAACTCGAGGGGTGTACCGTATTTATAACTCCAGTTAAAAAATGCTGTCTCACCTAGAAGGGAAGTAGATCTGCGCTGTCAAATCACCAGGAGGCTGTGACAAAGGGAGCTTGCAGCCTGACACACGGTGTAACAACATAGCAAACACCTTTAATCCTGTCATGTCTCATACCCTTTACTTTCTCACACATTTGTGGCTGCTTGAACGTTGACACCTACACTCTTTTTCAAAACTAAATAAGGCAATCTTATTTAAGCCCGAATGCAACACCTGTAAAGTTATTCTTGTGCCCGGCAAAAAATAACCATTAACTCCTTCCTCTTATAAATGTCTCCCTGCTTGCTTTGGCAAGTCTTAAGTTGGTAACAGTGGGCCTGAGGCCCTGCCTCTGAGGTTCACATGACCTTCCAAGCTCCGAAAGATAGGCAACACTTCCCCCTTGAAAAGATGCGGGGGCTGTGATAATGTCACTGTCCCAACTGGCCTCTTACAGCTTTTTGAGCTGAAGCCCCTTTCTTCATCACAAACTCCTGGTGTCTTTTATAGTAAGGAGAGAGGCCCCAGCTGCTTTATTCCCTCTAGCTACCATGGTCTAATATTTTAAAAGCTGGAAATGAAAATAGCTTTTCTAAAGATATTTCCTGGAATTTTTAATGTGCTGCCTTGATTCCTTTTTTTTTTTTCCTTGCCAATTATAAACCACCATTTGGAGGGCTTATGAGCAATGTAAGTCCACCTCATCTAATTAAACCACATTGTTTTAAAAGCTTGAACAGTTTTCATGTCTATAAGACTTGTCTGAATAATAAACTGCTAGAACCAGAATTCTGGGTGTCTTTGGAGAGCCAGGATTTTATCTGCTGAGTGCAAAGGGCCAGGCATTCAAAGAGTTAAAGAGTGTTCCCGCATTGCTGGGTAGGTTAATATCACAGCTGCCTGGTAAAGCATTATCCCGGTACCTCACTTAACAAAAGCCTCCTTTTGCAAACAGACTCCCACTTTCTCCCCAAGTGTCCAAAGGTGTTTACTGAAGTAAATCTGCCTAAATCCTTCATTGCTTGGGTCATGGGGGTGGATAGGAGGGGTGGAAGGTGTAGGGATAATCTCTTTTTGTAAATTCTGTAAATCTTCTGGGAAAAAGAAAAAAAAAATCAGGAATCTGTGTCACATGCTCGTGTACAACTTCTAATATCTCCGCTAGTTTTACTCTTATAAGTGAAATCCGCACAATGGCTATCAGAAAAGCCCCCATTTCCAATTATTCACTCTGCTGTTTGAAGCGATTGCACTTCTAAACTTGTGTGTGTGTGAGCGTGCGCGCGCGCGCACGCGCATTATGTGCTTAATCTAATTGTTGAAAAACTGTTGGTATCTAAAAGTGGTTTCAGAAAGGAAAAAAAAAAAGACAAGACAGTTTAGGAGCAAGATAATGTAGCTGAAAAGTTGTCACGAGAGGTTTCTGCTCTTGCTGTGGTCTCATTCCGATACCATTAACTGCATGTTACTTTTGCATGTTGAAAATGGAGGCAAATAACACAGTAAAACCTGACAGGTCCGCCTGCGAGGGTTTAAACAGTTCCCAGTAAGAAGGAGCCCTTGAGGCATAAACTTTCTCTCTGAGGAGAACATGAATACCACCAACCCCTCCCTACAAATCTTGAAGCATCCAGTTTGAGATACAAAAAGGCTGTCATCTCACAAATGTTAAACATACTAAAAAAATCTGAAAAAAAAGTATGGAGAAGGTGTGAAAAACGTGGCACTTTACAGCCCTCAAAGCTTTTTAAAATAGAACAACTTTTCCCCCTAAAATTCTTTTCAGAGAATTTTTTTTTTCCTTTTTGGCTCATTTGAGAGTTTCTTTCTTGGCTTTTTTCCCCTTTCATTTGAAAATATGAATTATCATAAAAAGTCAGGGGAAAAAATGGGAAAGTCTTTTCCAGTTTTCCTGAAGATTTATCAGTGTGTTCAGGCTGGGTGTAAGCACTTCTCCCTTTTTCTCTGGGCCAGACACCCATCACTGAAACCAGAGCGGGGCCTTGGGAGACTTTATCCCTTCTCTCCTCCAGAGCAGTCTCCAGCTGCGGCAACTGCCCCCCCTCAACCCCCCCCCAAGTGCCCTCACCTCCCTGGTCTGATGATAAACAATAAGTAAAGCCAAATAGTAGGCAGCACTTGAGAGTGGGAAGTCCACACACCTGACCCCAAGTCTAACAGGCTTCTGAGGGAGAATTTGATCCCTCTCTGACACTTTTTACCTCAAGTGTTGAGCGGGTGGCCATGAATAGTACAGACATGCCATCTTGTAACACTATATGCCTGTCAGGAGGGACAGGGCCTGGTCAAGCATCAACTATATAAGGCTGGTAACTAGGGAAAGCCCAACAAACAGCCACAAACACCTAAGTTATTTTACTCAGCTACTACCCTCTGCCTCTCTCCTCTTCTCTCTCCTCTCTCCTCTCTCTCTCTTTCTTTTCATCTTGGCTTTCTGTGGCAGAATGCAAATGGAGCCTGCCGGCGGTGAAAGGGCTGAATTGTGATTAAGAAGAAGAAGAGCTCCTTTCTTTGTTCTCCCCTCAGGGGATGTTTACTGGGAGAGACACAGCGGATCAGATATGAAAGGCATTCAGGTCAGCATTGATGTGAGCGAAAGTGAAATCATACCTAAGGCATTCAAAAGACCGCCGTGTCAGGGGTTCAGCTAACGGTGCAGCTACTGTGCGTGTCTTCCCGGAGAGGCAAAAATCTTTTCACAGACTGGCAATTTTTTCTCCCTAATTCACTACAAAATTATAAAAGTTTCCCCACCCTATTTATCTCCTACCAGATGACACAAGAGTTAGTATTTTATCTCCTTATGGACCACACGCGAAATTAGACCAACTTCTAATAACTGTATTACCTTAGTGAACCAGCAAGGCACCATCTGAACTGTGAAATCTTTCTTTTTTAAGCAGATGTATTCATGTGTGATACATATATGCATAATATGTAGGGGAGAACTGAATGAAGAGAAAAGCCAAAAGCACACACATGGATGGCTTTTCCTCTCACTTTTCTCAGAGGAAACACAAGACAACACACACACACGCGCGCGCACACGCGCACACACACATAGTATAAAAACAGTACAGAACACCTTAAAACGAAATTCTTTATTTACTTTGTAACTACTAGTTACACTTTTCCTGAGAGTTTTCACTCTGACAGGACTGTCACCCAAGATAAAAGTATTTGGCACATAGCTATTAAGGCAAAGACTTCCATAGAGTCTGCTGATTATTACTGCTTTCCTTTTAAAAAATGCTGCATGAAGAAATACTTGGATCTTACTTTTTAAAAGTTTACACTCCCCACAGCCCAAATAGTCATTCAATAGATTTTCCAAGTGGTAAGCTGATGCTGTTGGTATAAACAGAGCTATGTAAATATATACAAAATTCACAAATCACAGCAAACATACAAATAATAGGGAGGTGCCTAGATGTTTCAAGGCTTAAAAATGAAAAGGAAAATCACATTTCATCTTCTGATTGCTAAAGAAAGAAAAGAAATGGGGGGGGGAATAGGGCTATATTTATTGGTTTTAAATCATCCTTCCCTCTGCTCTGCATTATTTTTTCAACCTTCACGTCTTGGCTAAAAAGCATATTTGGGCTTATGTTAACATCTGCTTTTGTGGTGACATTTAATTCTGTATATTTTCAACTAGTGTTTCTGCATCACAGATTTTCCTCCTTTATCTCTTTGCTCTAAAAAGACAACCAAAGAGCAATCAAAAAGGTGTCTGACTTGGCCATTCAGACAATTGCCCCCTTGTGGGAATGCGGGAATGAATGGTACAGTGGACACCCCAGCACCATTGACGTTATAAACATGTAAATGAAACACATTAGGGCAGACAATCAATTGTCTGTGAGCATTGCAAACCTGCACTCCCTCTCTCTGTGACAGGCACAAAATAGTGTCTACCTTGGGAAGCCACGGTGCTGGAGAGGAAAAGGACAAAGAGTTCCCTTTCACACAGAAGAAAATGCACCTTAAAAGCCTTGGAAGAATGCAGATGACAAAAACTGTTGTAAGGAAAAGAATCTCCCACATCTTAGAAGAAACGCGGCACTGCTAGAGAGCTAACAACACCGCCCTTTCCTACCTTCTGGGGAGACATACATTTCTCCAAGGAAATATTCTTAATACGGCATTAGGGTGTTTGATAACCTCTTGGAATTTTCTTTACTTTGAGCAAATTAAGCAAGCAAGAAAGGAAGCATCGGATACATATGACATAGCAGTTTAGCAGGGAACTTTAATCTTGGCTTTATTCGTATTTGGAAATAAATGCTTAAAGACGTGAATTTATTTTTATTTGGCAACAGAGTAACAATGTAAAGTTTAAAATCCTTAGCCCACCCTTACCCCTGGTGGAGCATCACACTATGGGTGCCAGCAGACTAGTGGCTCTGCTACGAAGGAAGGCATGTTCTACCCCAACTGACTTAGTGTTTCCAAACCTAAATAAAACAAATAGATCAGTCTAGATACACAGCCCCCAGTCTTGTGTGTGTGCAGCGTGACGAAACTTGCAGAAGCTCTCCACAGAGAGAAAAGGATGGAGATGGATATCTCTGGAGCGCCCTCAGAACTGGTACCTGCCACACAAACTGCCTCTGAGTGCTTTGAGAATCAGCAAAACAGGCTCCCTATAAACTCATCAACTTTATGAAGAAAGCTACTTGCAAAAGATTTCTCCACTTGCAAAGATAACGAAGTCTGAAGCGACTGTAATCCGAAGGAAACTTCCCTGCCTCAGTGTGTACTAAGGGGCTCTGGCTCCGGGCTGCCCCATCCCAACTTCACCTCTCGGAGAGGAGAGTCAGGAGCCACATCCTGAAGAAGGGGCAGAATGCATTTCTTGTCCTTTTTATGTAAGCATCTCTGAAACGGAAGCAACTTCTCCGTCCTCTAAGCATCACCACCAGCGCCTCCACTCCCTTTAAGGAAGTGGTAAGGAGAGAGGGCTTATCTTAAAAAAGGATAATCATGTCTGCTCATCTGCTTGTTTCTCCCCTAGGGTCCAGAGCCCTGAACACATCCAACTTTATCCCTTTTCTTTTACCACTGGAAATCAGAGACCAAAGGCATTTGTAAAAATCTTCCCCACTCCCCCCACACAATCCCCAACCCTTTAGCTGAAAGTTTGAAGAAAAATCAAATTTAACTTTTCTGTCTTTCTTCCATTTCCCTTTCCCCTCCACTCCGAATTCAGTTTTCATCTAAAAGACAACTTCATTCCCTTTTCTGAAGCAAGCAGTTTCCGGGTTTGATTTTGGTTACAACCTGCATGTATGTGTGCGATTTTTCAGAGGCTGATGCTGGAAGGCAATGGGCTGGGGAGGCTGGCCCATCTTCCCAGGCTCCACAGGATGCCGGAGGGAACCAGGAGCATCCCCAGGAGCCGAGCCCGAATCAAGGGGCTAAAGCAACAAACTTTGCAAGTTACAACCGGGCCGCCAGTGGCAGGCAACAGCCGGGCATCTCCCCGCTCCAAGTGCTCATTTCTGACTCCAAGGCTGTGTGGAGATAGTGGGGTATAATCAGGGGAATGGAAAAGGGGGGGGCTGGGTTTTCCCCCTCTCTCCAGCTTCAGTGAAAGTGTTACAAAGTGAGTCAGGCGACTGAAGATCATCTGACTGAACTTTCTTGAAACCGACACACATTCTTGTCTGCCGGCAACTTGCTTTTTGCCTCCTTCCCCCTCACCCCTCTCCCCCTTTCCTCCTGCACATCTTACTTTCTGGGAAGAGATTTCATCCTTTCCATGTGGGGGAAAGGGGACTGTCAGCTATGGATTAACTTGGCCCTGGCACTGTCTTTGCCAAGCATCTTGCTGGTCTGAGAATCTTGAAGGCTGGGTTTTAGATTCTTGTTTCTCTCTTTGCACATTTATTTCCCTCAAACTGCCTCCTTCTCCTTCGCTTTTTAATAATTGTATACAGCATCGTCTTCTAACCCACATTCTTGACCAGCCTTTCAAACACACACACACACACATACACACACACACACACAGACACAACTGCTTTACATGTTTTTTCTTCTTGTCGCCTTCCTCTATATATACGTTGTTGACTTCATTAAAATTATATAAAGTGCCATTCTAGTTTCCTGGATGACCATTTTTCTTTTTCTTTTTCTTGCAGCTTCTTACTTCTGTGATTAGTATTGCCATTATTCCTTTCCAGGAATTTCTATATGATTTTGATAAGCATCATCATATTTAGTGTTATCAGCAAAGACACAAGCTCAAAAGTGACATCTTTTCCATGAATCCAGGAAAGAAGAAAAATCCACTCAGTTCAGATAAATCCTGGCAATCCCCAAAGGGAAAGGCATTGGATATGTGCTTGATGAGAAAGAAAATGAAAAAGGGGGAAGAAAACTCTTCTACCTGCTTCTCAAAACCAGGGCATTGCTCAGTCAGATTAAACCTGAAGAAAAACACTGACAAGTAACCAATTCACAGCATGTTTTTCACAGATTATTTGGAAAAAGAGACAGGTAATAGTCAAAGTTAGAGAAGCTGTAAGCAATGGACAGGCTTGTTGTTAAGTGTGCAAGGTCTGAGGTAAATGCCTTAAAAAATGTGCAATTCAACTTTCCATTTCGGAGTGTTGAGGCTTCTCCCAAGTCAGTGGCTGGGCGGAGGGGAAATGGTTGCGGGGTCCAGGGCTGAGCACCTCCCTGGCACTCTGTTTCACCTGCGAAGCCCCCAGCAGGCCTCCCTCTCCACCAACCCCACCCCTCAGGGTTCCCAGGGAGCTTGGAGCCTTCTCTTTCCCCAGACCTGGGCTCTGGCCTGACCTCACTGCCGGGGCCAGGCTGGTCAGCAGTGGCAAAATCCCGAAGGGGGTGGGAGGAGGCAGGAAAGCAGAAACAAACATTCTAAATAGTCTCTTCTGCAAAAGAACACTTCTGGGAACCTTGCTTTATATCTCTTTCTCTTTTTTTTTCTCTCTCTCTCTCTCAAAAAAATGACTGTTTAACATAAGAAAAAAAAGCCTCCTTGACACAAAGCTTTTGTTATCCAGTTGATCAGCACCGTGCTTTAGATACTTGTAAGAGGGGGGAAAAAAGCCCCACAACAGACATTGATTTTAGAAAATCAATAACCAACATTTAATAAAAGGAACAGAGGAAACACAAGAGAGGAGAGGGGGACATTAGGTATAATTTTAGTGTCTACTAAATTACCCAGAGATGGGGAAGGGGAGGTCTCCTGTGTAAGGACCACCTTAAATAATGCCAGATTCCAGAATGAAGAAAAAATTGAATTAAGGGAGAGAGACAGAGAGACAGAGAGAGAGGGAGAAAGAGAGGAGAGACTGACTTAAAAAGAGGCAGCCTCAACTGGATCTTGGGGAAGCAGCTCGGAATATATTATTGTACTTTTTTTTTTTTTTTGTAATACTAAGCCAAGCAAATAGATCAAAGGCAGCACAAAGGGAAAAGGCAGGATAACGTAACGAACAGTTTCTGACCAAAATTCCTCTATCACTCCCCCATATGGCTCGACACCTCCACCACAACAAGCAAAAGATACACACACACACACACACACACACACACACACACAACACACAACCTAGAGAGACAGAGACAGAGAAGCATCATTTGTCTCTAATCAAAATTCTCTCGTCTTTGTGTTTTCTCTCTCTCCAGCACCCCACACTGCGCCCCCAGCCGCCCCCTCCCTGCGCCGCGCAGCTCCGGGGCAGGCCGGGGGCGCGCACAATTGTCCTCTCTAGAGGAAAGTTGCTCCAAGTGGGCCGGGCGGTCCCCGCGAGGTGCGGGCTGGGTTTGCGGGAGGCCGGAGGCCGGGCCGGCGCCGCGTCCCCACGTCCAGCTCAGGAGCGTCAACGCGGCCCCGTGCCGGGTGATCAAGCTGAGATCGAGGGGAGCGAGAAGTTTCCTTTCCCAGTCTGAGCTGGCGCTAGTTCGCTTGTTTGTTTTGGGGGGTTGGTTTTTCTTTTTAAACTCAGTATCCTCTGTCAGCTCCCCCCCAGCACCCTCTCTGGTCCCCAGCTCTCTCCCCTCCCCCAGGCGCCTTCTGCGCTCTTGCCAATCACTTTTCTCTTTTATTCCCACGATTTTGTTCGGGGGTAATACCTAGGGGGGTCGATCTCTCTCTGTCTCTCTGTTTCTCTCTCTTTCCTTTACTTCATCCCTTCTCTGCCTCTCGCCAAGATAGACCTTATTAACAGTCACCCTTTTAATCTCCCACCTCTGGTCTGTGTGTCCCCCTCTCACCCCCATCTCCTTCCTCCTTCCTGACTCAGCTTGGATAACGGGCTCCTCCTGATCATGTAGAAACTGCCCAGAAAAGTCTCCCTGCTCTCTTCGACCCCTCCAGTCCCCGGCGTGGGGCCAGAGCCCGCTGGAGAAGAGCCACCCACCCCCGAGCCCGCACGGACCCTGCCGGACCCCGCGCAGGGCCGGCCGAGTCCCTCCCACCCGAGGTCCGGGCGCGCCCGGCCGGGCCCCGCTGCTCGCGGACCGTTACTTGGCGTACGGAGAGGCGGCCGCGAGACTCCGGCAAGAAACTTTAAGCCGTGCGGAGGCACAGCCCCAGGCCCCCTCTCCCGCCCTCGCAGTTCCTCTGCCACCCCCGCCCCCGCCCCGGGATCCTGCACGACCCGGCGCCCGGGCCCCCGCCCTGCCCTTGCCGGACACTCCCGCAGCCCGGCCGGGGACCCGGCGGACCGGGCGCTAGCGGAGCGAAAGGCGGAGGCAGCGGGAGGGCGGAGGCGGGGGCACGAGGGGGCGGCGGGGGTGGGGGCGCGGGGCCCCCGCCGGACCCCAGCGCTCTGAGCCCCCCCGGCGCCCCCCGCTCACTTTGCCCGGCACTTCCCCAACTCCCCGGGTCCAGCCGCCGCGCGCGCAGGGCTCCGGCGCCGGCCACGGAGAGAGGCTCGCCCGCGAGCCCTGGGCGCCGCCGCCGCCGCCGCCGCCTCGGTTCCCTTTCCCTTTCCCCCTCCTTCTCCCTGGGTCTCTGAGCCGCGGAGTGGCCCGGAAAAGTTTGGTTCGGGCCGCTTCTTACCGTTTTTCCTCCTGGGATTGGCTTGTTTGCGCCTCTTGCACCGGGGGCCATCCGCCATGATCGGCTGCTTCATTGATAAGAGCGGATCAGATGGCAGTTCGCATGGACTCGGCGCCCTGCTTCGGCAGCACGCAGGCTCGATCTAGCAACCAAACACAGCGACAATGTGGGCATCGCCCGCGCCCATTGAAACGCGCGCGGGCCGCCCAGGGGAGCCGGGCCAGGGCCCCAGCGAGCACCCATCCGCGCCCCCCAACGCCAAAGCGAAACTTCGGCGGCCCCCTCCCCGCCCCCTACCCCCAGCCTTGGCCCCGAGGCGCTTTGTGTTTGTTACTGTTTGGTGTGTTGCACCCGCGAGGGGATCAGAGAGACAAGAATTACATCTTCAAAATGAGTCATAACTCCTGACCGTATGAGGGAATGCACACGGCGGTACAGTAAGGCTGCTTGACTCAGGGCTAGGCGGACCCTTTCCTCGGAAAAGTCCTCAGCCCGGCTCGGGAACTTGGGGTGAGGCGAGGCTTTCTTTCACTCTCATCTTGTCTCACCCCCCCCAACCCCATTCCCCAGAGGAAACAAACAAACAAACAACGCGAAACAGCCCCCGGATGAAGCACACTCGGGCAAATTGATAATAGTAATTATAGGAAGCCCACTCGCCCCGCGCCCCCTCCCCTCCCCTTTTGGAGTTTATCGAGGCACTGTCTCTGCCTCCCCCCAGTCCCCCGCCCCCAAATTAAGATTTCCCGTTTCACGCCGAAATAAGAAGTATAATTATAAGCCTCTTTGGACACTGTCGCTTCCCACCCCCCCTCCCCCCCCCCCGCCACTTTGACAATATTTACTTAAGTATTTTCCCCCACCTCATTCACACACATGCTTCCCTACACTGGTTCCCTTAAATAGTTCCAGTAGAATTTTTTTTTTTTTTTTTTTTTTTTTTTTTATCCCCTCAAGAAAGGAAAGAGAAAGTCCAACCGCTACGGCAATACTTTTAAGCTCTACTAAATGATCGTATCCTTTCTGGCTTCGAAACTTTTGTACCTAAAAATCGAGAGAGGCGCTGCATTTTTTCAGCTGAAACTGTCAAAACTTGGAGAAGGGGAACCTCGGAGGCAGGCAGGAGAGGAGGAGAATCCCGAAACTCGGTGGAGGTTGGGAAGATGCTGTGCCTCGAGGATTAGTTTAAACAGGGGCTATAAAAGATGTAACAGATGCAAACTGTAACACAAGGGCCATTAACCCTTTCTCTGCCGAACACACTTAGTCCCCACGCCCCGCACCTATTGTCTCCTGTGCTCGAAGCTTTGCAGAAAACCTGGAAAGTGAGTATCAGTTTCCACACATTTGCTGAGAGGGGTGGGGGGGGGGTGGGCAGAGAGAAGGGGAAGTGGATGATTTAGAAAGCACCTTGAATTTAACCTAGGCATAGTGGGTGACTTTTAAGTTTGACACATTTTGTCATTTCTTGGCTCTCCTATTGATTGTAAATTGTTGGGAAAAATCCTGAAATAAGGAAATGGTCACACAAGTGTCTGGGATGAAACAGCTGGCCTGTCTGTATTCATGCTGAGACTTACACACGATTGCATATAAATACATGTTTAATAAAGTAAGCTGCTAGTTTTATGAGCATGTGTGTGTGTGAGGGACAGATAGAGCATTTGTGCTGTAAACTTTATCTTTGCCTGTTATTTCTAACTCTGGAGTTAGTAATCTTGCCTTCATCATTAGAGGGGGAGCATGTAAAATATATAAGTAGGTGGGAGATAAACACATTCATGTTAGCCGGGCTCATCACTGTTCCTGGGAACTCCAGCTATCTCTCTCGACTTTTCAGTGCCAAAGTATGGAATGGGATATGTGTGTGCATGTGTCTCCTGTTAAATCCATGTCTATAATACTTTGCCATTTAAAATACAATTTCAAAAGTTATCCTTAATTTAAAACTCTGATATCCTGACAGCAGCTTTCTTCCCAGCTGTAGTGACCCCCCCCCCCCATACACACACTTTGGTAAACGACTCAAGTTCCATGAGGACTTTCACTTCTTTATTTATCATCACAGAAGTGAGGTGTTACTTCACATACATACACACACAAAGAATAAAATAAAGAAATGAAACTCGCTAAGCAGACAAAAACAGGCAACTTTCTGCTTAGAAAACAGCCTTCTCCGGTGGGAGAGGATGCACTGCCATATCTAAGAGAAAGACTTGCCCCTGAATTTGGTAGGTTTGTATCGATCAAGTTTTGTAATTATTAACAGGTATTTGCCAAGTTTTAATTGCTGAATACAATGAACTGGAACTAGATGCAAAAATAGAGCAGAATCTCTCCCCTTGAAGAGTTTTCATTCCACCATGTAGTTCTCAATAAAACTTTTCCTAGGCTGGGTAGCAAAAGGCACCTTTGGTTACCTGAATGGACAGGTACAGGGCAAATTATTTGGGGGAGGAAAAAGGAGAGAAAAGGAAGGAGAGAGAGCGGGAGTGCCAGAGAAATCGAAGAAGTCACTCTTGGGGAAAGCTTGCCATAAAGGAGCTAAACCCACCTGAAATTCCTGCCCACAGACACTCCTTCTCACTTCAGACTCACATCCCCACTTAAAAGGAGAAAAATCATAAAAGGAGGGTGGAGGATGACCATACAAAAAAAGAATAAAAAGAGAGAAAAGGGGAAAAAAAAACCTACCTGCGAAGTCTTGTTTGTAGTTTTGGCCAGAAATGGTGAGAAGAAAAAGCATGAAGAAGCCGCGAAGTGTGGGGGAGAAAAAGGTGGAAGCGAAGAAACAGCTCCCGGAGCAAACTGTACAAAACCTCGCCAAGAGTGTCGGGAGGCAGGACCGTTATTCCTGCGGAGCAGGTTAGAACTGATCTCTTTCGGCCACTCCAGGAAACACAAACCTGGGGACGGACTGACGTGTTACGCCTCTTCTAATGACATTTTTTTCTTTTTCTTTTCTGTAGGAGAGAGAGGAGAGACCCTGAAACACGCGCCACCTATCTTTGTGGGGAGGGATAATTGAAGCGCCCTGAGCGTGAGCATCATGTGAAAACGTGATCGCCAAGTTTCTCTCTGGGAAAGGATCTGGGATAGATTATACCTTGAAGTCTCCGCAAACGCTTTAGTGGAAGAAATGAAATTCCACCTCCCTCCCTTCCTCTCTCCCTCCCTCTCGCCTCCCTCCCTCCCTCCCTTCTCCACGCCCCCCCCCCCCCCCCCCCCCCCGTCAAGCCTTTGGCATCATTATCCCCATCACTAAATCCTACAGAGTACAGGGCGGAAAACGGTGCACACCATTCACAGAACTGGAGAACTCTAAGGGGCGAAAGTTAAAGGGAAAGATCCCGGGTCCTCAATCCAGATCGCTTCTTCTTCTCATACAGATATTTCTAATGACCAGATTTGAGATGAACATTAAGTTGTGTGGATTTCTCAGCACGTCTTCTGGAACTAAATTCTTTGCCTTTTTTCTTATTTATTTATTTTTTCCTTTTTAGATGGCAGAGCCAGAAAAAAAAAAAATGCTGCATGTGAACTGCATCTTAGGGTGTGTGTGTTGGGGTGTGTGTATGATGAATTTCTGGATTGGATCCCAATACTAAAAAGTAGTTTGGCATTTTAAAAAAGGGTCTCTAAGTAAATTAACATAGAGCGCTGGGTTGACTGATCTCTGAATCTCTCTACATTCAGGGAGACCTCACTACAAAGTGAGGGAGTGTGTGTAGGAGGAAAAGGAGAAAGGCCATAGAGGAACTTAGCAGGAAAGGAAGAGCATGATATTAAACGGCATGGGGTCTAAGTTTTGGAGTATATATTTTTTTGATATTGCAATTAAAGTAAAATTAAAAAGAAAAGACTCCACCTTTGCTCTGAAGGGATTGGTTATGTAAATATGGAAGGGATTTCCTGGAGAATACAGCTTTCTACTGTATGGTTAATTAAATAATCACTCAAAAGCTTCCAACGTGACGCTTCTGTCGTAATCCAATCAGGTTACATAGGTCCTAAACAAGAAAGATATTTTCCACATCTGGAAGTCAGCAATTTAGCAAGTACTGCACATTATTAACCAATTCAGAGCCCACTTCCCAGGGGAATTTTTTTTGAAGTTTAAGTGTTCTTAACCAATGCTCTGCTGTTTTGTTAATCAAAAAGCTGGTTTACACTGCACGTAATTGGAACTAATATAGAAGTAAATAAAGACAGCCAAATTTGAGGATGCTGAGCACAGGCATTTATCGGAAAGGGAAGAAATTTCTTAGCCTCCAATGGTTCAGGCTCAATTTCTTAAAGCACTGAGACTTTTTTTTTTTTTTTTTTAAGAGTGAAAGTGCTTGAGAACCTCAGAGCACAAATAAACTTCCAGTCCCACAGCCTTTGGACTTCCTTGCAAAGGTAAAGGTGGAGGTGTCAAGAGGACTAAACAACCTCACGCCAGCTTTTCTGCTTTAATATTGTTAGTGTCACAGCCCCCTGTTTTCAGTCTGATGAAATCTGAAACAGATAACACCCTGATCCAACACTAGACTTTTACTTATATTAAGATAAACTGCTTTGAATTGTGCTTTGAATGTGTGCCTAAAGCAAGACTTTGAATGTAGGAGTCACTTGCAATTGCACTCAGAGGAGGAAAAAGCCACCACATGGGTTGCCACATCCATACTCCCAGAGGTGCATGTCTTTGTATTTTGTATATTGGGGGCGGGGTGGGGGGCAATAGCCATCCAGCATGACCGCAGCCTCTTCTTACTTTAAGATGCAAAAAAGTAAATTTTCACCGTGGTTTACAGACTTACCTCTCTCCCAACTTGAGTAATACAATGAGAATAACTAGATAAATTAATCTTCTTCCCTACACCATTACAGATAATTTACCTATAGAAGAGGAGCATTCAAGATCATCAGTCTAAAAGTTAATTATAAAAAAGGAAAATTAATGATTTCCAATATGGGTCAGACATATTTTAAATTTTATGTTTTACATTACTTTTAATAGTATATATTTATATTAAATATATGTATGACTTATCAAATCCTCCTCTATTTCTCTCTATTGTTAATGTCCTTTTTTTCTTCCTCTTCCCACTTTCCTTCCTTTTTATTAAAAAAAAATGGAATCCAGCTTTCTCCAGAAGTTTGCTTTTCAGCCTCCCCACTTCCATTCCCATGGAAGAAGGATCCCATTGCAAGGAATGATTGCAAGAAGACCCCACTGTATTAGCCCAGGTAGTCTTTGGATGCTTACAGTCTCACACACACACTCACAGGCAAAACCTCAGGTCAAAGGATCCAGGGAAGGGCTAACAAATCACTTGTCTTTATTATGTATATTAGTGTCAGGTTACTTAGGATCTGGCTTAAAGAAAAAAAAGAGAGAGAGAGAGACTCAAATATTTCCATTAAAAACACCTAATCATCTGATTACTCTGGGCTCAGTAATTGTTGAAGTGGCAGGAGGCAGCCCCAACACTTAGGACTGGGAGTTCCGACTTTCAAGTATTTGATTTGGGGTAAAAAAGCAATCTTTTAGGGTCCCATTAAGGTGTATGTTTGGATGATGGCAAGGGAAGGGTCTCTGAGAGGGGTGAGCGCGCGCGTATGTTGCCCCCCGCCCCTGCCTGGCACGCCCCTGGCACTCCCCTCCTCATTTGACCGAGAGTTCCCACCAACGCAGAGGCGGTGAGATCGGAGGAAGCCGAATATAAATTTGTTCCGAACACTCCCTTAGTCCGAAGGCCAGGTCGGGGACAATGGGGATCGTGGGATCAGCGGGATGCATGAGCGCAGGGCGCAGGGAAAAGTCGAGAGAGGACTGGTGCTTTCGGCTCCTCACACAGCAAAACAAGTCCTGCAAATGAATCGCTCCTTCCCGATCTTTCTTTCCCATTAATAATCCATTTCGAGATTAGCGCAGACGAAGGGGATTAAAACAACAGATACAAGTAAATGCGAAATAATATCGCAATCGACGTTGGAGGGAGAAAAAAAATTCTTTAGGGTTTCTTTGAGTAAAATAAACTGCCTCCCTCAGGCTTCCCTCCACCCAGGCAGGGTAAGAAGATGCACTTTTGTTTTCCAATTTCCTTCAGCCAGGATCTGGTGCCTGTCCCCCCATTCACCTCTCAGTGGGTCAATTTCCCCAACTTTCACAGCAGTTCGCCCCCCCTCCACCCCCCCCCCCCGCGCCAGCCCCCAACTCCGCTTGCCGGCCCAGAAGCCCAAAGAGATACAATGTTTCTGCTCTTGAACACACAGGCTGTAGAAGGAATTCGAATTTGGCCCAGCTAATGAATTTTTTTTTTTTATATAGAAAATTCTTTTTATTTTGTTCAATGTGGAGAAAATAAAAAAAAAGGAACCTATTCTCGTTTTGAAACGGAATTGATCTTTCATCTAGAGGAATTATTTCAACCCTGTGTTGTTACGCAGGAGGTGGGCAACTTCTTTTAGAGTTGCAAGCAAAGGGTGATAAGGGAGACCCCTGGATTGGGGTGTGTGTGGAGGGGGTGGGGGCGGCAGGGGTCCAAGCCAAGCCAAACGGTTTTCTCACGTGCAAACTTGCAATCCAATCCATTCGGAGTTGAGCCGAGGATAGGAGGGGGAAATCTATTTAAAAAAAAAAATCAGGAGCATCTCTCTGAGAAACCCTTTTAAACAAAATCAAAACAGGACCAGAGAACCTCAGACCGACCCTAACATCCCTGCTGTGAGGCCCGCGGGCTGTGGAATCACGCACGTCACCTGGCCCCAGCAGGGCGGCCAGCTGAGGGGTTCTTTTTATTTTATTTTCCTTTATTTTTTGAAGTTAAGGCTGAATCTGGGCTTCAGTGCTTTTGCCAACGTCTCCACTGACAGGAACCAGCAAACTTCAGGACTCAAATGAGCGTCTTAATTTATTGATGCAAAACAGGTCTGCTTGTCGCCCCCAATTCTCGGCGCGCTCGGTCCCCCACGCCCCCAGCTTCGGTCCCTCCATTCGATCTCAGGGTAAGGCCCCGCCGCACAGGCGGAGGAGCACGTGGGGGGGGGGTTGTCCGTCTCCGCTCGCCCGCCCTCCCCAGACCTGTACCGCCCGGGAACCCCGCGACCCCCACCCCGCCGCCGGGTCAGCTGACCTGGGTCGCTAGCTAGCCGGCTCCCCGCCCGCCGCCCTGTTTCCGGTCCCCGGGGTCCGCGAGCTGCGCGAGGAGCCGGAGCGGCCGCAGCCGGGAGGTGATGCTGGGGGCTGATTACCATGAGAAAGGCTGTGCCTGGAAAAGCCTCCTCCACGCGACTGTCAATCTCTCCAAGGGAGGGGGGGGGCGGGGACGGAAAGGGGCCCTGTAGGAGTCACCAGAAAACTTGGAGTAAGTTGGATGCGACGCAGGCCCGAGGAGGTGGCTTTCGCCTCAACTTGGAAGGCTGTGGCGTTAAGGGCGCGGACGCCAGCAGCCTCGCCAGGGAATTAAAAACCCCAAAGCCTTTCTTTCCTCCCTCCCTCTTGCCCTCCTGTCAGCCCTCCCTGCCCTTTATCCTTATTTTCTTGAAATTCTTTCCCAATTGCATTTCCTACATTCTCCTCTCTTTTTATCTGATTATCTTCCTTTGCAATCTCTTGTTTTGTTTCTTAGCATCCTCTCTCTTTCTCGCTCCCGCTCTGATTCTTTTGTGCCTCCTTTAGGTGTCCAGATTTATCATTTAGTTTTGAAAACACAGTGTTTAATATGTAATTAATCTACCAGCAGGAGGTCAGGGACGCCTTAACTAAAATAACTCCCTGGGTCATCAGAGAGCAAGTTCACCAGGTGTCAGTGAAAAGTAAATCGTAATCATAAATATTAATCAATATCTTAGTAATCAAATGGCTTCTTATTCTCAATCATATCAGCTCAAACTGATTTTTTTTAAAGATATAATCTTCCTGGAAAAAAATAATAATACTTGATATAGAGAAATGATTTATAATTAAAGCAATGTGGAAAAAATTCTCATTTACAGTGATACTTTAGCAGTACTTAACAGACTTTAGAAATTATGATAAGTAATTTAAAGAAACTGAAACTGTGCTTTATCTTTTAATGTTTATTCAGAAAGCATCGTAAATTCCCAAAGCACCCTCCTCCCCAAAAAGATTGATCACTTCAGAGAGAAACATGTTTATTTTGTACTTGCTAAACAAATTCACAACTTGAGTCATTGGGTTGGTTTCTTGGCCAGGTTGCCCCATTACCTAGCAGGTGAGTGAACATGGGGCTGCAAATGTCATGAATATGGCTATGTTTTTTGTTTTCCTTATTTTTTTTGTTTTTCATTCATTTTGAGCACATTTGTGTTCACTTATTAAAATTCAGAGTTTGCACTTGTTTACAATTTGTTTACTTTGTTGCATTTTTAGAACTTGTTAGAAGTCAATTGAACATGTATATTAAGCTGCTTTTTAGGCCAAGAAAAATAAAGATGCACTAGAAAGATGCCTTTTATACTTCATAATTATTAATTGACATTTTATGATGAATAATTAATCATTTGAATAATTCTGGTATCTCTGATCTGAACACATATTTGCATATCTAATACTTAATTTTAACTTTTTTTTTTTTAAATCATTCTCTTAGGACAAAGTAACAAAGTAACATTTTAATGTAAAATTTCTCTTTAACATTTGTGTAAGTTTACTGAGTTCTATTATTCTTTCTAGATAGCCATAAAACTTCTTAACAATTTGTAAACCATTTATGTAGTAATCACAGACAAATGTGACAAAACTACAGTTACTTAGGAAAAACAATATCCTGTGTAAAGTCCATTCACTCTTCTCCCCAAATGCAGAGATACGCACTAATTATGCACCATATTTTTCTTATTGGAATTTGATCATTGAACTTTTTGGTTATGTCTATTTATACAGGTCAAAAAATGGAACATTGAGACAATGGACAAATAATTAAGACATGGTACTTAAGGTAATTTTACATTTTTTTACTTATTAATATATAGGCTGATTTAAAGTTATTTAAAAATGATCACGCAAATATATCCCTGGAATTTTTATGCCCCTGTGTCAGTCGAAGTCTGAGGTATCTATTTCTGATACTAGCAGTGCAGATTACTACCTGTATGATTACAGGCAACTTACTTTAAATGTGTTTCCTGATCAACAATGTGGGTACGCTAATAGTGTTCATTCCTTAGGGTTTTTATTGGGAATTAAATGAAGTAATACATGAAACATCATTATAATGTAGCTTTATTGTTATAATGAAAAGTTGAAAAAATAACATGGAACATACAGATCAATTAAAGACAGTATAAATTAATTTTGACTACTAAAAACTAACTTTTAGTATCATTCATAATTTTTCTATTGAGAAATGAATGCTGTGTCATTAAGTGAAGAAATAAAATGGAAAACATCATAAGATTTATGGCTGGTTTATGATTCTTTAGACCTGTTCAAGGGATGCATAGCCATAGATGTGAGTATAAATACAGTATTTCTTTATTATGTTAGTTCAGCAGTTAATTTATTGTATTTAAGATGGTCATAATTTGGTTATAAATATCAGACTTCTTTTAATCCAAGTGTATAAACTTGAAGTTTCTCATGTTTTTTAGTAACATACTGTCTTTGAGTGTAAGGGTTAAATGTGCAAAAGCTCAGAAGCGGTCTTGAGTAAGAATTGTGAGGGGAAAAAAGGCAAATTTACAAATTTGGAGACCAGGAATTTGGCTGTCAGAGCATTATTTGCTGTAAGACCATTCATAATGAACTGAACATTCCCTTTTGGAATTGTTGTTATCCTGGGGTTTGTGCTAATTCCAAGTACCTATAGTGGGGGAGAAAATCAGTTTATTAAATGGAAAATGAAATCCCTAGTCTCTTAAACATCCACAAGGCCAGATTTTCTTTTTGATGCAAAAGCTGAAAAATCGATGCAAATTTTAAGGGGAAAAAACTATTGTGATTTTTAATCCCAATACTGATGGTTTTTTGTTGTTGTTGTTTTCTTTGACTACTCAAAGCACTCCAAGTGTCCCTTAATTGTTTCCTTTCTCAGAGGATTCATTCCATACTCCTTGTAGGTCAAAACCACCAAAAGGGCCATTTGGACATCAGCTTAGGGGCTCAGAGTGCCCTGTACCTTTTTCTTTTTCCCTTTTTAAAGGGAAATGGGACCAGCAATTGTTTATACCTACAGATTGTCTGGTGACCTAGAAATAACTTCGTACCGATTTGTGGTCTTCTTTAATAGTCCTCATTTTGTTAAAAGGTCAAAATTTTAAACTTTGTACTCTGTTCAGTTCTAATTTTGCACCATTCTGGGGGTGATTTTTGGTTGTCAGAGTTTTTCAGGTGCTTAAATATAAAACCTTCCTCTCAAAAATGTTCTTCTCCATGATAATCACAACTATGCAATAATAGTAGCTAAGAAAACAACAGCAACAAAAAACTGCTTCTCTAGGCCTGGCACATTTAGATGTGACCTAGAAAGAGTTGATGACTTTCTCTAGAATTCAAGTGTCTGGTTCTGTGTGGGCCTTTGAATCTGTCAGGGCCGCCTTCATGGCCAACACCATGCACATGGGCTATCCACAATCATCTCACCTTTCGCAGATATCTTTCTGAACAACTTGTGCCCACCCACTCTGCTCACTCTATCATGATCCACTGCCAGTCTTCCTGGATGTTTGGGTTAGTACTTGTTTTTCCATGTATGGCTTATGCCTTTTGGACCTAATACTTAGGGTCATTTCTCTAGTGACAACGTTGACTCAAGTCAAGTGCTCAGGTTGAATGCTTTCTCTAGCTTTGTTGCCTGTGGCTTCACAGGTCAGTTCAGTCTTCTCTCCAGGACCTCCAACTCAGGAAAGGCTCCCATGTGTAGGTTCCTCCTAGCTTACCCTGGCTCCAGTGTTGGGCCCAAGCACAGGACAAGTTAGTGATGAAGATCATGATACAGGCATATCTGGGAATAGTTTTTATTTCTTATACAATTCTTTTATTGCTTGTTGACTGCAAACTAGACATCAGTGTATTTGACCCTAGATTCTTTATATTCTCCTCAATGATAGCATATTACAATGGCAAAGATACAGATTTTGGAATTAGATGAATTGGATTTGATTCCCTGCTTTGTGTGTACTAATTGTGTATTGAGGACAAGATATTAAACCCCTATGAATCTCATTTTAAAAATGAGCAAGAGAAGGGCACCTGGCTGACTTGGTAGATAGAACATGGGACCCTTGATTTTGGGGTTGTGAGTTTGAACCCCACGTTGGGCATAGAGATTACTTAAAAAAAAAAAGCAAAAGAATACTTAGGTTTTAGCTGATTGTGGTGAAAAAATATAACAATATATGTAAAATGTCTGATACAGGATATGCATATCAATAAATAGGAATTCCTTCTCATGAATTACCTGCAAAGTGTATGAAGTTAAATTATAAAAAAGTAGAGTAGATGTAGCATGTGTTTTAGTTATTAATTATACTATTTTAATTATTTTATTGTTATTTATTTTATGATTCTACTAAAAATTATTTAACTGGTTCTTTCATTATACAGACATTAATGTTTACTGATAGCAAAGTTAGAAAAATAACATGGAGGGGTGCCTGGGTGGCTCAGTCAGTTAAGTGTCTGACTGTTGATTTCCACTCAGGTCATGATCTTGGGGTCATGGGATTGAGCTCCACATCAGGCTCCATGCTGGGCCTGGAGTCTGGTTGGGATTCTCTCTCTCCTTCTCCTTCCGTCCCTCCCTGCTGCTCACCTGCACTCTTTCTCTATAAAGAAATAAATAAAATCTTTAAAAAAAAAGAAAAATAACACGGAATTTTTCAATTTGTAGTAGAAAAGGTGGTGGGGGTTCATGATAACAAACATTATGATACTAGCTTCTAAGATTATATATTTCACATGTCCATTTATAATTGTAAGGAAAAGGTATTTTCCCACATCGTTCTCCCTACGTGACCTGGCAAGGGAGGAAGCAGTCTCGTAGCCAGCTCAGCATGGTCAGAAAGTGTCAAAGATCCTATTTGCTCAAGGTAAAACGAAGACGGTCTTAACACTGTCCAAAGCTCTTTCCCTACTCTTACCCAGACTTTAGAGCATTGAAGGAATTGTGGAGGGGGTAGAAGGGATAGAATAGCACTGAGAAAGCTGGCCTGCGGTATCTTCTTCCTGTCCCTCAAGTTGAGTGCTGAGACATCTACTTAAAAAAAGAAAAATAAAAAAGTAAGACTATGTATATAGCACAGACATTGCTTCACTCTCTTGCCTGCAAATTTGGGAGTGGAGTTGGGTCAGCAGGCCCTGGCATGATCTACTGTGTATGTGACTTTTCTACCCTATGCCCTAGAAAGGAGGGTGTCAGGGGACGACTGGGCTGTGGACACAGGGAGCATATTGTTCCAGTGGTTCTACTACAGCGCAAACCAAGCTTCTTTCTCTCTCTCTGGAACTAACTTTGCTATACACACACACACACACACACACACACACACACACACACACAGTCTGTTCCTATTAGGCTTTTCCTTGGCCATTGTGGAACTGTAAGTATGGCTCCTGTGGGTAATTTTTCTGGGTTGAGGACAGCTGACTTACCTATTGTTCTTGGCATATGGCTAGACCCTTTGAGACAAAAGGGACAGAACAAAACTGAATGTTCACAAAAAATCTTGGCCTTTCAAAACAAGAAGGAAAAATTAAAACCTCATTCTTTTAAAGCTTAATTTGTCTATCTAGTAAATATTTGGAATTTCAGTTTAGAGAAATCAGCATGATCCTGAAGTATAGTATTACCTACCATCATCTAGAATTTATATAGGATATTGAAAAATTATTTACAATAGTTTGCCATGGTCCCTAGGTAAAGACGATTTCTACTGAGTTCTGCTTCTACTAGGGAGGGGTCTTGTGTGGCTGAGGGAAATATTCAGGATTGGGTGAAGTATGCTTGCATTTGAAATCACTTTGAACTTTGAATTTGGGGCAAAGTAACGTGTTTTATGATATTGAAGCAAAGTACCATCACTTGGAAATTTTTAATCATTGCTTCATTTAGGATCTCTAAATAGTAATTTATTTGACAAAGGAAGGTGACCTATCATTGATGTATCTTTCCCAATCCCCTAGAACAGTGCCTATTATATAGTAAATATTTGTTGTTTTTTGGTGGAATCTGCCATTCATTAAGAAGCTTTAAAGGGAAGTAAAGTGATCTCCCATTTACACTTGTAGTGGCTTGAGATAAGGCTGAGGATAGATGAGGGTAGCAGGCAGGAACCATGGACACTTAGACCCACACACCTCCTTTTTATCAAGTTATGTACCCAGTTACATTATTTAGCACAAACTGTCTTATTCCTCTTCCTCTGTATCAGTTTTACATATGGCCTAAAATAAATGAAGGAACATATGCAGAATTATGTGTATATATTTGTCTTTCTCTTTCAATGACTCTGATGAGTCTTTTCATGGTTGATTTTTACATAAATATATTAAAATTTAATAAGAGGTTTATTCCTGAAAAAGGAAAGAAAGCATAGGGAGGAAATGGACAGGACTAGTACAAGTATGGTTTGCTTACAAAGGCCAAGTGTGAAGTTGCAGTTTAGGATAAATGATCTCCTCACCTGCTAACACCACACAATAGCTAAAGAAAGAAAACAGAGAAGATGAGGAGTTGTGTTTTGTTTCTCCTTTAAGTAAATGAGCAGGCTCCAACAGCCAATGGGCTAGATGATTCTCCTGCCAGGAGTTTCATTTTCATGGAGAACTGGTAACTGGTTGCTCAAAGGTCTTGAGGTGAAAAGTGTGAGCCTTATTTACAATGCTCTCTTTCTCCAGTACACTTCCCTCTCTCTTCTTCCCTCTACTTTGGGTCCTATTTCTCAGGGCCTTCACCTCTCCTTACTTTTCTGTTGGTGCTCTCCGTTCCGAGGAAAAACGACCTTTCAAAGATAGCCTAGTCCACAGCCTTCAACAGGCTTAGCTTTTAAATAGTAAGCTATAATGGGAAAATTAGAAATTTCCACTATATTGCAAAAACCTGCCCGGAAGAAACAGAACGTTGACCTGAAATATTGTAAGGAAGGCCAGTTCAATACCATTGCTGTATGTTCCATGCCTAGCATGGAGCTCGGTGGCCAAGAGGTGCAGAAGAATATCTGTTAAATGAATGAATGCATGCATGTATGAATACTGTAGAAAAGAAGCCAGGCATAAGACAACAGATGCCATTTATTCCACATGCCAAATAAGAGTCAAAAGGATTAATGTAGGTGCAAAAATCACCTGTGGTCATAAACAGGATTCTGATATTATTTTTGAATTCTGAGTATAAGATTTTATTTCCAAAATGAAATACCAAAATCATTTACCAAGCAATAGAGATATAACAGTCCCTCAGTCACTCACTTGCAAAGGAAATTTTCAATACAAATAAAGTCATACATATTTATACTAGGGTAATTCAAAATAACTTCCTCACATAAGCACTGCTACGTTCAAATAAAATCTTGCCAACACTTCTGAGTACATTGCTTTAAGAAAAAAAAAATGCTCCCTGTAGCGTCCGAACTATTTAAAAATCTTGCCAGCTTCTTCAACATACATCAGTTATCTCTCTTTAAATCACTGACAAGAATTTAAAAACTGCTTCATCAGAACAACTGTTACCCTTTCTCATACTCTAGTTAGAACCTGATCTTCTAAAAAGGACCATATTTACAGCTTCTTTTGAAATTTTGAAACCATTTGGCTGATATGTTTTTGCTACATTTTCTTTTCTTGATTTAATTACTGGGGACATTTGCATGAAAACAGGAGGACAGAGACATAAGATTTTTGTCTTATGAGTTCATCTGTTTCTGATGCTTAATTCCCCACCTGAGATCAGTATTTGTTTTATTATAATTGGGAAGCCAGGATCTGGATTGGAAATGAAGTTTTTGGAGGTGAAATAAAGTTCAGAAATAGGGACACAGGAGGCTAAGGGATTGGTGGAGGATATGATAATGGATTTTCTTCTGGGTTACTTATTTACAAGTAGTCATCATGTCAGTGACACATGGTGTGTTATTGAAAAGGTCAGAAAACCAAGGAACTCTACAGAACTGGGTTGGTGCTTCTCTAAGAATACCACACTCAGGCAGTCACTACTCTGTTGTAGGTGTTGACAAGCATCAGAGAAAACAGTGAAGGAGCTGAGCCTAGGTCACACAGGAATTCTAGAGATGGCCACCGGAAGTGGGGAAGGAGATAAAGCCAAATGCCCCGCTAATTCTGACCACCTTGCAAACGCTTGTGGTTTTTCACAGAAGAATCAGAGAAGACTATCAGGATGAATTCTGAGCATCTTCACCTGGATTTTCATGGGTATGTAGAATTATACATGGTCAGAGTTGAAGTCATATCTTCTAACTTTTCACGTTCTTCCTGAAGGGCACAACTGTCCATCCAGTCTTCCAAGCCCAAATTCTGAGGTGACTTTTGACTCCTCTCTTTTAAAAAAAATTCCGTACTTCATCGCCCAGCAAATGCTAATGCTCTTACCTCCACAGGTTCCTCAAATGTGCTCACATTCCCCAAATCCTCCACACTGACATCCCTGCCCTATCTCAGGTACTCATCATCTCTTTCCTGGAAGGCTATGCCCACCTCCCAGCTGGCTTTCCTGTTTCCCGTCTTTCTTCCCTCGTGTCCATTCTCCACACCATCACCAGAGTGAGTGAGTGATCTGAAACATATATCTGACTGTGGCACCGCGGAGCCTAAAAGCCATCAACAGTTCCCCATGACATCACTGTGGTGCTTCTCAAACTCACCTAACCCCAAAGATGGAACCCTGAGGATGGCTATTTTCATATCATACTTATTAATTAATACTTATATTTAGCAATTTAAACTTTGCTCCTCTTCCACAGTTTTGGGTAAAGTTGAGACTCCAGGTAGGCGGGCCAAGTTAATCTTGCCTGTTCCCCAGGTTTGAATCCTGCAGTGTGAGAAGCTTAGTGCCAGTGCCATAAGCCATGGTTCTTTAGCCAAACACACGAAGCCCTCTGAGGTGGAACATGTTCTCTTCTTCACTCTCCTCTCCTGCCAGTCCTCAGATGGCATATTATACTTTTGTACTATTGTTTGTATCCCCCTAAACAAACCATCTCATTCCCAATGTTATGGAAGTTGCCTATGCTATTTACTGGGAATATTCTCTCCTATCCCTTCATTTGGCTGACTTCTGTGTTCATTCTTTGACTCAGTTCACATGTCATCTCCTCCTGGAAGCCTGAGGCTGGCTCCTCTGTGTCCTCATGGCACTTGGCACTCTGCACTGCTGTCCTTCCTTTATATGTCTTCTTTCAACCACAATAAGTTTTCCATGAGGCCAGGGACACTGCCATTTAAATCTTTATACCCTATTATGGGCTGAATGTTGTCTCTCCCAGAATTCATTTTTTGAAGGCCTAATTCCCAATGTGATGGTACGTGGAGGTAGGGCATTTGGGAGGTAATTAAGTTGAGATGAGGTCGTGAGGGAAGGGTGCCCACAGTGGGATTAGTGCCCTTGTAAGCAGAAGAGCACAGAGAACTTGCTCTCCTCGGGCACATGCACCAAGGAAAGGGCGTATGAGCCCCCAGCAAGAGGTGGCCATCTATAAGCTAGGAAGCCAGTTCTCGCCAGGAAGTGAATCCCCTGACACCTTGATCCTAGAATTCCCAGCTTTCAGAACTGTAAGAACTAAATGTCTATTGTTTAAGCCACCCGGTCTATGGTATTTTGTTGGAGCAGCCCGAGCTAAGACATAGCCTCAACTCCTAGTAAGTATCTGGCACACGGTGGACACTTAAAAATACATTTTGAAGTAATGTGAATATCATGGTACAAGTTTTCCACCACTGGACAAAGAACTCCAGGCAAATGCATGTTCTGGAGATAATGCATTTAGCTGCAGGAGCACTCTAGCATTCCTGCACTTCATATTAATAGGGGACCGAAAAGTTGGAAAGGTCTCATTGTAGTTTTGAATAACTTATATTTAGTTTAGACATGCATTTGCAAAAGTATTCAAATAAAAATAACTTTCACATGTAAAACATTTTCAAATTTCAAAGCTCTTACATATGTATTATCTTCACTTGATCCTTACAATAAACTTTCAAGGTTGGCAGATATTATTATGCCCAATTTGGAAAAGCAGGAAATTAAGATTTTGATGGAGTAAGACAAAATAATCAAACCCATTTTGGAAGTCCCAAGTATGTTTCAGAAATGGAAGCATCTTTGTGAAACTGGCAAAGAGCAAATTTTAGTATTCTTCTGTGACAGATGAAGAAATAGGGTGTTGAAAGGACTGGCTCAGAGTCACAGGGGGCCACCGTCAAAGTCAAATTGAACTCTGTCCTGTGACTCAGATTAGTCCTGATACACCCATGTACATTATGTGTACATATTAGAAAGGGAGCCTTGGTTTTAGGAGAGCAACCTGAAGAAATTTTTTCTCTTCTCTTCCATAACTGTTTGTTACTTGTCTCCAGTACATAAAGACACCAAATAAGAAACAGAGTTGTTCAAGAGAGTAGTTTGGGAGCAAAATTGGAAAATTATTTTGGTTTATTTGAGATGAGAGAGTAGGGACAGCAGGGATCATATTGAGCCTGAACATTTAAAAAATAATTTCTTGCTTTCATTATAAAGTCATAAAATACTTAGTTTTAAGTAAACATAATGAGACCATCCCAATATATCTTACCTGTAATGTTCTACAGTTTTTTTCCCTGATAAATGTGAAGCCCAAGAAAAGGTGTATTTATTATAGTTCTGTTGCTGAAGGAAAATGCTACTTCCAGCAAGGGGCTTTTACTTCTGTTTACTTAGAATTTTATAAAGCAAATTTGGCAGATACTCTTCTGAGGGGAGAAAAATTTCACATAAGTTAGGATGGTAGATAAAAATGTATTATTTATTTGTGCTTTGAGTCACTCTTGAGAGGCCAGTAATACAAAATAAATTCTGCATAGACTATGATGCAATGACTGAATGCAAAGATATTTATAATCTTCCTCCTACCTACCCCTAGAAATTGGTTAAACAGTTTTACAAAGTATGTCCTTACGTGTAAATTGTTAAAGTTAAAATGTGTTGACTAATGCATCAGGATTATGGGCCAATTAATAAATTCAAATATGGGATGGGCACTTCATTTCCTAATGAATTGCTTGACAATTACACACATGTATCACATAGTTATTCATTCAGCAAATGCTTACCAATTGCCTACTATGTGTTAGGCTCCATGCTCAGAATAAGGATACAACAGTGATCACGACAGACCTGATCTTTGCAGGCTGGCAAGGAAGACAGACGGTGGGTGAGTGATGAATGCTATTGAGAGTATAGACAGCAGGCCCATCCAGCCAAATGATAGCTACAAAATAAAGTGAAGGCAAGAGTAGATCTTCCTAATGCACAAAAGGTCAGGTCTTTGAAATCCATTAACCACCACCGAAATTAGTCTAAATCACCTGTGACATATTATAACCCTTCCAGGTGGGGCGAAAGGCATGTTGGGACATCAGAGCAGGCTGGGAAGGAGAGAGGAGAAAGCCTAGTATCAGAGCTTCAGGGAGGGAGGCCAGTGTTCCAATGACAATAGCTAGAGGGCTTTGATGCACAAAGCTCATGAGAGGCTGACCTCAATATCCAGGGCTCATTCTGGTGGGCGGTAGCTCTTCTTGCCAAGTATGAGGCAGTAGCTCTGACTTTCTGGGGGTTCTGTTTCAGTGGAAATAGGACCCCAGTCAGCTGCTGGGTCTCACGCACGGATAGGCTCTAGCTACTGACAGGAGGATCCTGGCAAGGACTAGACAGATTATCAGGGGAGGAGCCTCAAGCTGGGGTTCAGGTCAGGGCGCTTATTCCAGGAGAGAACCAAAGTATGAAATGGGCACCAAAGCAGGTACAATGAATAATCAGAAGGGATTGGGTGTTGCGGGGGGCTGCTCCTTCTGTGGCTTTAGGGTGTGTTGGTCCTCCCTAGATGGCAGGCTCGGTGTCTCTTTCCTCAGTGTCCTCTTCCGGCCACCACAGCTCCTTTCTCTCGCATCTCTTTGTATTCCAATACTCTCTGTGATGCCCAAATATCGAATAAAGCCTCTGTGTGCACCAAGAACAGTTCATAGCTTTTGAGTGTGGATTTGGCTTTCGTTGGGATGATATTATTTTTAGTGTCAGTTCATTAGAATATAGGTAGTGCTTGGGTTTTTGCTGTGAAAGGTATGATGCTTAAAATTTAAACAAATATAAACAAACAACTTCAATATTTTGGTTTATTCATTGATTCTAATGGCAATACCTTTTTTTTTACCTAGAACAACAAAAAATGATAACAGAACTATAAAGAAGCCTTTAATTAGTGAATGCATGAGTTTTGTTTCCTTAGGCATTTTTCCTCTTGACTTGTGAGAACTAAATAGCATATCCACATATGTTGTTCCTATGTAGTGGATTAGGTCTTTAGAAGTGAGCCCAATAGATATAAGCTTATAATTTGTTTGTATTTTTGCTCTTTATTTTTTTAAAAAATCACATTAAAGATGGGACTTTATTTTCTGTTTGAATGTAACTCCACTCTTATGTCTATGTTCCCAGGTATGTGTGTGCATATATGTGTATGTATATATATATATATATATATATATATATATATATATATATATATATATTTAAAAGGTGGAGCTACATAGCACAGGATTTAACTCGACAAGCGATTTTGGCCAAGTCCCTTACTGCCGTTGGGCCTTAGCTTCTACATCTAAAAACATAAGATAATAGCACCAACCTATTGGGACCACGATTGAGAGCAAATGCGACAGTGGGGATCCAAGTGCGTGTTGCTTGTGGAGTACCAGTGCAGGTGTTTGGTGTTTATATTCAGATGCAGGTTATGCTCACATCATATAAAAATGTGAATGCGTTCAAAAGCTCAACTAGTTCCTGAGGCAAGAAATGTGAAATGGCAATGACTAACAGGGTCAGTGAAACTCTTGGCTTCTAACCAATCCTGTACAAAATCTTTCCTAACCACATATTTTGAAAGATGAGGAAAGATAAAGGAATGAAGAGAACTGCCTTTTTTCTCTAACCCTTAAAACATTTTTTTTTTCTTCCCAAGAAACTGAGCTATGGAAGTTTGAGGCCTAACTCAGTACTAAAGGTGGTCATTCAAAGAACTGTTTAGAATGTTGTATTTATGAAAGTGAGGTGCCATGAATATGTACTTGTATCAGACAGAGGTGGACATGATCAGAACAAGCTTGTTCACAGAGCCCTTCTCTCTGCTTGGCCATGAGTCACAAAAATCTGACATCTGGACATGAAATGCTTCCGTGAACAAAAGTTGAAACCTGTGTGTGTGTGTTTAATATGTAAAGGAAGAATGAAATTGAGACACCAAACTCTTTCATTGACTCAAGTTTAGGGCCAGATTTTAATAACGCAGCTGTCCAGATGTGAGACACTAATGAGAACATAAGGAATTCCTGGATAGAAAAGGGATGGTTGGCCCAATGGCCTGTCTCCTTCAAGTTTATTGCAACACACCTCTCTGTGTTGTCAGCATATCTTCCAACCCCTTTGCCTACATAAACATGTCCAGCTGTCTCTTAAACTCATTTTTACTTTATGTTTCACTCAATGGACTTATTTGGTAATTTTTAGTGTTTTCCATATGCTGGTAGATCTTTGGATGAAGTAGTCCTACATTATCACTACTTCTAATTAATCACATGAAGTATTTTAATAACAAAATATAGCAGATACCATTGGAAATTTGGAAGAAATCAAATATACCTATAATAAATTTAGAAAGAAATAACTGTTATTTTGCTAATCTATGTTTTCATCTTTCTTAAAGATGTGAAGATGTAAGTGGGGAGTGATTAAGGTGGGTAAACATAAAGAGTTTCTTGCACTGTATTAGTTTCATTAAAAATTTCTTAGCAGAAGAAAATGCTAAGCTCAAGTGATATAATAAAGAAAAGGATCTGATGTTTTATTTTGGTTGGGTTAAAGCCATATTCCAGATAATATTTTACTTCCTTAATTATATTAATATTTCAGGCTAACATGAATTTGAGTTGAATTATTTAAAAAATAGAATCAGTTCTCTGAATCAATATAGAAATGATTTTACATTAAAACCCTTTTTTCAAAATTTTCCAGATTACTGGGGACCAGGGGACTTGGGGTGAATTCTTAGGTTGACCATGGGTCCTTCTGATTGGAAAATACACCTGAAAATTTCCTTGAAGATTTGATGGGAGCTCATTGAAGTAGAAGTAACTAAATGTTCATTAGCCGAATATTTTGCATTTTCATTTTTGAATGCCATTATTTTAAAATTATTTCAATATATGTGTGTTGATTTGATGTGCGTGTCACATCAAATCATATGATTATATGTCAGTTTTAGTCTTTTATTGACAAACACTTAGGGTGACCAACTTGTCCAGGCTCACACTGGCACTTCCTACTTTTAGCCTGAAAGTCCCACTTCCTATGAAATCCCTCAGCTACCGACAAACAGGTACTTCACAAACACATACGGAAAAAAAAAAAATCTGCCACTAAGATTTGCTTGGCTTTTTGTCTGCATACTCTTCAGACTCTGGGAACTCAAAAAGCAAAGTGTTACATCAGCATTAAGGATTTTACTCTCTTGTTCTAACAACCTATGTTAGGGTGTCAGCGCCTTGGTGACTAGGGTGAAAGATGATCCATGTGATTTTTTTCTTTTCAGTTGTTTCTAAGCTCAGATGCATGATGTTTTATTTAAAGAGAGAGAGTGAGCTGGAAAATGTTTAAAAATCAAACCTATTTTCTTCCAAACTTTTCTCCCCTGAGTCCCTTGCTCTCTAGACACGCTGTAAGATACATCCTAAATCTAGCACCTTGAACAACCTCCAAAATCTCTGAAGCCCAAGCTATATCTTATTGTCCCGGCTATGGTAGGAAAAAATTATCTACATTGAGTGACTTTAATCTTATGTGCCTCACAACTGGAGGGATTCTGTAAGTATTTTTCTACTTTTTAAATTTGTGGATGGTGACTTCTGAACTTTCTCATGGAGGAGGTCTTAATAAAGAGCATGCCTGAATCCACTTCTTAATAATTTTTAGATTCAATGAAACCGTTTACAGGATTCCTCTTCCTAACAACTGCTTTGCCAAGCATTGTATAAAATAGCATTCTTCATGGTTAGATGATCCCATGGAAGGTGACCAAAAGATTTTAAATACAGAGGAAAGGAACCAGCCACTCAATCAGAATTTGTACATTTTTCATATGTGTGCTGTGTCTCTGTGGTAGCTTCTTGTTTGGTGCACGTGCATGTGTGTGCATGTGTGTGTAAACACATAGCATTTAGTCACAGAACGTGTCACAAATTTCTTTCCTGGTCACCGTGCTGCATGACTGATCCATTTCATATGATGTGTTTAGTATGGTTCATTGCCCACTGGTCTTATTATTTAACAATTTGCATTAAATTGAATTTTCTATTTACAGGTGTAAATGGAAATTTTGGCTTCTGAGAATTTATTATTTACTGGCTAGAATGTTCTTGGTTGAATTAGCTCTGCCAATATTGGATTGTGTATACCTGGAATAAAGTTTGGGATATTTAATTAGAATATCATCATCGTAAAAGAACTTGTTATTTTTATGGCTAAGCTTGAGCTACTGAGGCCGGATCACTATCATTAGTCTAGGAGACATTCACCATAATTCTCTAGAGGTTTTTAAAAAACCATGTGTATTTCTTGATGGATCAGAGGAAGTTAAATTAGTGGTAATGTGTATAAATTACTCAAAAGTTCAAAAAGCTTGAAACCTTTATCATCTAATATAACATTTTGTTGATAACTGGACATTTCTCATTTTAAACTCTTGGTTTCCCACAGATTCAAGGAGCTGATACTTACTGACTTCCTACTATTTGCCAGGCTCTGGCTACATCCTTTACCTATTTCATTAAATCCTCAAAGTATCTTGTGAGGTGAGCATTATGTTTGTTACCACTTTACAGGAAATGGATGCTTAAGAAAGATCACTAACTTGCCTGCACACGTGCCCAGTGCACTGCTGTGTGCAACTCTTCCAGGTCCATAGTGATCTCCATCTCTCCTTGTTCTCTGGCCCTTTTTCCCATGCCCCGCTCCCACTCAACCTCTTAGTGTTGCAGAAGATGCTAACACCATTCCCTGTCTTGGGCTTTGGACATGTGGTTCCATTTTTACCTTCTGTGCCTGGCACACTCTTAGTTTGTTTTCAGCTCTAGCCCTGGAATGGTCACCAACAGTCACTATCCATACTGGATCCAGCAGAAGTCTGGCCAAACTCCTAGGACATTGTGTGTGTGTGTGTGTGTGTGTGTGTGTGTGTGTGTGTTAACATTTTTATTTTTAGCTTCTTTCTCTCTCTTTTTAAAACAGATTGAGATAGTTGACCCATTTTAAGCCTTCTAATGGACCCATTTTAAGCCTACAATTCAGTGGTTTTTAGTATAGTCATGGATACGTGCAACCATCACCAGAGTCAATTTTATTTTATTTTTTATTTTTAAGATTTTATTTATTTATTTGAGAGTGAGAGAGAGCACGAGCAGGGTGGAGGGGCAGAGGGAGAGAGAGAAGCTGACGCCCTGCTGAGCAGGGAGCCCGGCATGGGATTCGATCCAGGGACTCCAGGATCATGACCTGAATGGAAGGTAGACGCTTAACTGACTGAGCCACCCAGGCGCCCCCAGAGTCAATTTTAGAATATTTTTGTCTCCACAAAGAGAAACATTATACCCTTTAGTTCTCACCACTCCCCCCATTTCCCTCAGCCCTAATCAACCACTAATCTTTCTGTTTTCAGAGATTTGCCTACTGCAGACATTTTATACAAATGGAATCACATAATGCAAGCATGGTCTTGTTTAACTGGCTTCTTTCACTTAACATAATGTTTCAAAGTTCATACATGTTGTAGCATTCATCAGTACTTCATTCCTTCATTCCTTACTATGGCCGAATAGTACTCCATTACGTGGATATACCACCTTTTATTTTTCCACTTGGGTTGTTTCCACGTTTTGGTGATTGTGAATGGTGCTGCTATGAACTTTCATGTACTATCATCTGTTTGAATATCTGCTTTCAATTCTTTGGGGGGTATACATAGGAGTGAAATTGCTGGGTCTTAAGTCTATATTACATTTTTGAGAAGCCCCTAAACTGTTTTCCATGGCAGCTGTGGAATTTTATATTCCCATGAGCAATGTATAATGGTTTGAATTTCTCCACATCCTTGTGGAAATAACACTTGTCATTTTCTGTTGTTTTTCTTGTTGTTGTTGTCAGTGTTGTTGATTTTTTTTTTTTTTTTTTTTTTGGTTGTAGCCATTCTAGTGGGTATTAAGTGGCCCACTGATTTTTAAGATCTTTTAAAGGCTTTTCAAGAAAGCTTTATTCTATTCTCTTTTGTGCCCTCAAGAATGGTTTATAACTCCCTTAAATTATTTGTCATCACATCCTATAATCTCTCTTTCTCTGCCTCCTTATCCCCTTCTTGAAACCGCAATGGACAGTCTTGTTTCTTCTGTATTTCCAGGGCTCAGGACATGCTTGTGAATGAGTGAATAAAGGAATGGAGGGAGTTGTGAGGACAAGGAGTGTTGGGAAGTAGCATTTCCTTATGATCCCTCCATTGTGCCAGGCACCGTGTAGCACCAACATGTCCTATCTCATTTAATTTTCATAAGAATAGTAATAATGTGTTCATTTCACAGAAGAAGAAGCAAACCAGAGACAAACTCTTGTCACCCAACCACTGAACATAGAGCTTGACTTCAGACCCAACCCTCTCTGAATCTAAGACCTGTGTTAATTTCATGACATGTCACACCAGATAAGAACGTAATAAGGCCCATTACTACTCTTTTTAAATTTTTTTTAAATTTATTATTTTATTTTATTTTTATTTATTTATTTTTTTTAAAGATTTTATTTATTCATTTGACGAGAGAGACAGTGAGAGAGGGAACACAAGCAGGGGGAGTGGGAGAGGGAGAAGCAGGCTTCCCGCCGAACAGGGAGCCCGATGTAGGGCTCGATCCCAGGACCCTGGGACCATGATCTGAGCCGAAGGCAGACGCTTAACCGACTGAGCCACCCAGGTGCCCCACTACTCTTTTTTTAAAGATTTTATTTATTTATTTATTTGACAGAGAGAGAGCACAAGCAGGGGGAGCCACAGAGGGAGAAGGAGAAGCAGGCTCCCCGCTGAGCAGAGACCCTGATACGGGGCTCCATCCCAGGACCGGGGATCATGACCTGAGCTGAAGGAAGGTACTTAATCGACTGAGCCACCCAGGTGCCCTCATTCCTACTCTTATTACTGCTACTAGGACTACCTCCACCTATTGGATGCTTACTGGTGCCATACACCATGACAGCTAAATTTTGGATACCATCTAATCTAATCACTTTAAGAACCTAGTGATTCAGACATTATTATTATTTCAGATAATGGAACAGTCACTGAGAAGTTAAGTAATTGCCTGAGAATAAACAGCCAGTAAGCCATGAAGTCAAAACCAGAGTCTGTTTAATTGCAAAGTGTAGGTCCTTCTATCAATATAGGAAAAATGCATTAGAGACCTGAAAGTTTCACCTGGTTACCTGACAGTTGTGAGGTCCGTCAGGAAGTCAGGCAACCAGAATTGCACAACAATTTTTCCAAGTACTTTTGTCTTTTTAATTGCCTCCAATCATGATTTTGGTGATATAGATATTCTACTATGTATTATGAAAAAAGTACTCTGTGACCCTAAAAGAATGTTCTGCTCACTGGCTCATTATGTTTTAAAGATCTTACCTATAATATATGTAAAATATACTACATCTGATCAAACAATTTTTTAGATAGTAGTAGTAAATTGGCTATCCTTGCTTTTAACAATTTGAGCATTCATTCAATATTTTTGCCACATAGTCATTTTTTCTTTTACTGTGTAAATTCTACCTTAGAGCTGTATAAAATACTGGTAGGAGTTCATGGTAAAGATAAACAAGAAACATTATAACTAGTATAGAAAATTTTAAAAATATAGCCTGATTTTATACTAATTTATATACTTTGATTGAAGAGGATCTTTCCAGGATTCATACTAGGCTATTAAATATTGGGAAACCTCTGCATGGCTCTATTTTGGGGTCAGGTGTAAGTGGAAAAGAAGAAGCATCAGATGACCTTAATTAATTTTAATCAGTGTATTTTCTCATTCAGGGTATCCTGTTTTGATGTTTCATTCATTCTTCTTGTGTCATGCTCTTCATTGCTCTTCATGCCTTTTTCAAGGATTTTTTTTTTTAAATAGAGGCCTATGTTACCATTTGGCATATGTCTCCCTTGTCAGTGACATCTTGAAAATTAAAAAAAAATAATACCTCCCTCACATGCATCCATTCAGGCTGGCCGCCTGTAACTACACCATGCTTCAAAATGTGTCACCTTATTAAATTCTGCAAATTGTGCTGAACATTGTCTCTATAAATGTTTTGGAAGGGCTTTACTGTCAGGTCAGCTTTCTAAGGGCTAGAAATATGTCAAACCTGGCAGCCTTACCTTTATTTAAGAGCCAAAATACAAATAAGTAGATTACAAAGCAATCAATCAATACAGCATTGCAGGATGTTATGGTTGGCATTGACCTCAGAGTTCTGCACCCTCATTTTACAGATGAATAAACTCATCCGTAAGCTCTGCAGGAGATGGGGTTTTGCCTTGACTCAGTTACAGCTAGCAAGGTAACCCTGGATGTGCTGCCATGCCTCAGTTTCCTCATGTGAAAAAGAGGAGCTTTCCTTTTATTAGATAATCCCTCAGGCATTTTCCCACTTCCAGTTTCTATGGTGCATTGACAACATATATCGTATTGATACATTTCTAGTCATTAAAAAGTTTCTGACCTCCTGCAAAATAACTCTTCCAATCTTTTACGGGGACTCCTTATATATTTTTTTTAAAGTCAGATATGCTATCAATTTATAGTTATTGGGGAAATCATAAGTTTTATCCACTGTCGAAAGAATATAACGAACGAAGATCTTTCCCCTGTTCTGAGCATTTCTTCACTTTTTTCCCTCCCTGGTTTGTTGTTTTAGGGTTGCTTGGGGATATTAGGTTATTGACCTTTGTTTATCTTTCAACAAGAAGCTTTCACTAAAGTATTTTTGAGGGGTCATATAAGAAACAATGACTCTCACATGCAAGTAATTACATGGATATAAGGCAAGAAAAAAGTGGCACATATTTAAATTGATTAATTTTCTTTCTGAAAACTTGTGGAACCTAATCTGAAAGCTACGCGCAAGTGTGCATGGGCTTTCTGAGAATATTTCCTCTCTTCTGTTACTCTGAAGTCTCTGGATGAGTTTAGTCCCCCTGAAAGGCCTGGGCAGGCAAGTTTGGCAAACAATCTAATCTGATATGATGCACGCTTTTCTACTCAACTGTAAAAATCTATTTCATTCAGATATCACCTGCTATTCTTATGGCAAGTCTTTGGAATAGAGATCCTAAATGTGTCAAAAATATGTAATGTATTTGTGATCGAAATAAATGGAGACGAGGGTGACTTCAACTTGCTTTCACATGTGCTGGCCAGCACTTGCAGAATTCAAAGTAGGTTATGTTAGCCTTCCCACTTTCAATGCCTTTATGGAGGTGGTGTTTATATATCCTAGATTTTCCAGGGCAACCCTGGGTTGTAAATATTCTGTCCTGTTGTTCCATAAGTGCAATCATACTTGTCAAGCTATGTGTCATGAGTTTTGGTTTGGAAAATATGGACACCGTATGTCCATCAGAGCCTGTTTTTCTGGCTTGATGCCTTATGCTATTGCTCTACTGTGCCCTACCCCTAGCCCACTTCCTATTCTCACCAAAGGCTTGTTTCTGTTTTAGTCTGCTTGCTTTCTCAGACTAGTGTCTAGGGGACAATGTGAACAGTAAACTAATCTGTGCTAATGGGCAAACAGAAGAAAATCAGGGTCAGGAGGATCTGCACATCCAGAATGTTCTGTCTCCCCCCAGGTAGACCGAGTGGCGCTTTGGAAATAGTGCCTTGACTTCATTTATCTCTAAGACAAAGTTGTTCTATGGGTGGTTGGCGGGGACAGATTTCTTAAAGGAGGCATGAGCCCCCCATTTTGCTGCAAAGATGGCTTCCACCCTGTCGATATCTTTGGCTGGCTTTGCATACGTGTCCCAGATATGATTAGATCTCTGTAACAGTAGGAAAGGAGTAAAAGGCCAGTATAACTTTACTTCTCTGCCCACAATAATTTCTTCTGGTATGTGTACACTGCTCAGATGCTCTTTTTACAAAGTTGGAAAGCAAAATTGTTTTATGACAATATTTGCTGAGACAGCAAGATAAATCTTTGCCTCTCCATTGTTAAATCCCTGCCCCCTACTGAACTCTGACTTAAAAAAAAAATATTCTTTAATGAGGAGGCTCAGTTTAACATTTGTAGAAAAGTGTTTAGGATTATTTGAAATATTTTGTAGATTTCAAGTTCATTGCCTGCCATTTTCCTTTTAGCCTAACCTTGTTATTTCTGTTTATTTTATGTGATTTTATTACTTAAACATATAAAGATTTCTACTAACTGTCCAAACAGCTTGCTTTTAAAATCTCTGCTTAACCACTTTTATTTGTATCACTTTTTTTTTTTTTCTTGTCTTGGTTTAGTACTTAACTGTGATAAATCTCAACTGAATCTCCTTTAACTCTTTAAAAAATAACTTCTCATTCTTCTGTGTTAAGCAGTTTACCTTTTAGAAATTCAATCAGCATTCCTTTTGGCAGTTTGTATTATCTTAAAAAGCCGCATTAGTACCTTGACTTTTCAGTCCTGGGAGCATTTGCTGAACCAGATGCTTTCAATATCATCTATTATTTTTAATCATACATGGTTAAATCTCAAGAACATTCTCTTGAGATTGTTGACTACTTAGGAAACTGGAATAGCAAGCAAGCACACGATATCTTTAGAAACAGGATACAAATTTAGCTTCATTATTATCCCAATCAATATCTGAGTAATTAAGCTGCCCTATTATCAAATTCAGGCTTTCCTTACAGTCTATTATCTGTTTGTTTTTCCTGATCCTTTATGTCTACATTCAGCTAATTTAATGTTAACATTGTAGAGTCACCTGGTCTCTTTTGTTAACTGTAATCTTCTAATAATTGTATTTAACTGAGGGATCAGTATGTACCAGACATATTAACCTCTAAAACCTTAACGAGCAACCTGAGAGATTGGTATTATTATCCCCATTTTACAGATGGGAACATAAATTTTGAGTGGGTAAATCATATTTTTCCAGCTCACAACCAGTGAGAATGAGGCTGAAATTCAAACCAAAGTCTGACTTAAAAACCCCCACTTCTAACCACTGTGCTATAGTACTTCCTGTTAATGAAGGATAAAGGTGTCTGTTATGTAAATCAACATAGTCATTGACAATGGACTTCCTTCTTTTAGACTGCAATATGCATCTATGAAAGTATTTATTAGTCTTGTCTGCTTTTCCTTTTTTATTTGAAAAACGCCAAAAAATGCATCATATATTCATAAAATCATATAAAATAAGAGCGAAAGATTTCCCCATCCCTCTAAGATCTTAGAGTCCTTAGTATGTGTACTTTCAAAGTTCTCCTAGGCATATCTAGATGTGACTCTATAGATCTTTCCTTATTGATTTTTAAAGTCTTAAGGTTTATTACTAAAATTACTCCATCTTATCACTTCTTGCTTGCATAGGGAACATATAAAACTTTACTCCTCTGGACAAAGACTGTAAGGTATCTTTTTCTTTCTTTCTTTTTTTTTTTTTTTTTGGTAAGGATTTTGAGAGTCTAAGCTGTGAATCGGTGAGGCAAATGTTTTAAAAATATTGATTTTCCTTTTTTTCTCCTGATACTTGTCCACTGTTAGACTGTAGGAAGAGAGGTTTAGTCAAACACTTAATATTTCATCGTATCCTTTCTCTAAGTGGATGGTTAGAGATTCTTACAAATCCTTTCCTCTTTTGGATCAGAAACATCTTTTACAAACAGACATTTAACATAGGCTTTTTCAGGCTTCCATCCTCTACTAAAAGTGGGGGTATTTTCATATTGAACAGTGAGGCAGGCAAGGATGAAAAGGCTAGAGGAGAGGGGACCGTCACAGCAGAAATGACAGCAGCCGGTCTTTGGCCCCTTCATTCAGCAGGGCATTCTCCTCTCCTCCTGTGGACTCCAACTGAAGGCTATAAATCTGTTATATGTCTGCTTACATGCAAGGGTCTTTGTTTTCATTTCCGTTTTTATCTGCTGGACAGTAAACCATGCAAGCCAGGGATCTTGTCTTCCTATCCCAGTGTCTATTTCGTGCTGAAGACATGGGCTTAAGATCAAGACCAGCTCACGTGTGGGTGATTGAATAATGAAAATGATTGCTGTTTGGGGACTAAATGATAGGAATTTGCAGTAAGGTATCAATGTTGGTGTGAGAGGTAGAGTGTGCTACTGGACATAGCACAGGGATGGAGTCATTTGTCCCTCAAACCTTCCACTTAACTAGGAGTGTGATCTTTTCTGAGTTCTGAGGTTTTGGCCTTAGCTGTCTCATCTGTAACATGGACAGAGTATCACTCATGGCCTGTGTTGTTGTGAAGATTCAATGATGAAATCATGCAGCAGGCTTGGCCCTGATCTTCAGACTACACGGACTTTATTTATTTATTTCAATTTAAAAAAAGATTTCCTTGGGGCAAAATACACATCACATAAAATTTACCACCTAAACCATCCTTTTTTTTTTTTAAATTTTATTATGTTATGTTAATCACCATACATTACATCATTAGTTTTTGATGTAGTGTTCCATGATTCATTGTTTGCGTTTAACATCCTGTGCTCCATTCAGTACGTGCCCTCTTTAATACCCATCACCCATCTAACCCATTCCCCCACCCCCCTCCCCTCTAGAACTCTCAGTTTGTTTCTCAGAGTCCATAGTCTCTCATGGTTTGTCTCCCCCTCCAATTTCCCCCCCTTCATTTTTCCCTTCCTGCTATCTTCTTCCTTTTTTTTTTTTTTTAACATATAATGTATTATTTGTTTCAGAGGTACAGGTCTGTGATTCAACAGTCTTACACAATTCACAGCACTCACCATAGTACAGACCCTCCCCAATGTCTGTCACCCAGCCACCCCATCCCTCCCACCCCCCACCACTCCAGCAACCCTCAGTTTGTTTCCTGAGATTAAGAATTCCTCATATCGGGGGCGCCTGGGTGGCTCAGTCGTTAAGCGTCTGCCTTCGGCTCAGGTCATGATCCCAGGGTCCTGGGATCGAGCCCCGCATCGGGCTCCCTGCTCCGCGGGAAGCCTGCTTCTCCCTTTCCCACTCCCCCTGCTTGTGTTCCCTCTCTCGCTGTGTCTCTCTCTGTCAAATAAATAAAATCTTTAAAAAAAAAAAAAAAAAGAATTCCTCATATCGGGCACCTGGGTGGCTCAGATGGTTAAGCATCTGCCTTTGGCTCAGGTCATGATCCCAGGGTCCTGAGATCGAGCCCCGCATCGGGCTCCCTGTTCAGCAGGGAGCCTGCTTCTCCCTCTCCCACCCCCCCTGCTTGTGCTCTCTCTCTCTAGCTTGCTCTCTCTCAAATAAATAAATAAATTCTTTAAAAAAAAATTCCTCATATCAGTGAGATCATGTCTTTCTCTGATTGACTTATTTCACTCAGCATAATACCCTCCAGTTCCATCCACATCGTTGCAAATGGCAAGATTTCATTCCTTTTGATGGCTGCATAATATTCCATTATATGCGTGTGTGTGTGTGTGTGTGTGTGTGTGTGTGTGTGTGTGTGTGTGTGTATACCACATCTTCTTTATCCATTTATCTGTCGATGGACATCTTGGCTCTTTCCATAGTTTGGCTATTGTGGACATTGCTGCTATAAACATTGGGGTGCACATACCCCTTCGGATCCCTACATTTGTATCTTTGGGGTAAATACCCAGTAGTACAATTGCTGGGTCATATGGTAGCTCTATTTTCAACTTTTTGAGGAACCTCCATACTGTTTTCCAGAGTGGCTGCACCAGCTTGCATTCCCACCAACAGTATAGGAGGGTTCCCCTTTCTCCGCATCCCCGCCAACATCTGTCATTTCCTGACTTGTTAATTTTAGCCATTCTGACTGGTGTGAGGTGGTATCTCATTGAGGTTTTGATTTGGATTTCCCTGATGCCGAGCAATGTTGAGCACTTTTTCATGTGTCTGTTGGCCATTTGGATGTCTTCTTTGGAAAAATGTCTGTTCATGTCTTCTGCCCATTTCTTGATTGGATCATTTGTTCTTTGGGTGTTGAGTTAGTAAGTTCTTTATAGATCTTGAATACTAGTCCTTTATCTGATATGTCATTTGCAAATATCTTCTCCCATTCTGTCGGTTGTCTTTTGGTTTTGTTGACTGTTTCTTTTGCTGTGCAAAAGCTTTTTATCTTGATGAAGTCCCAGTAGTTCATTTTTGCCCTTGCTTCCCTTGCCTTTGGTGATGTTTCTAGGAAGAAGTTGCTGTGGCTGAGGTCGAAGAGGTTGCTGCCTGTGTTCTCTTCAAGGATTTTTATGGATTCCTGTCTCACATTTAGGTCTTTCAACCATTTTGAGTCTATTTTTGTGTGTGGTGTAAGGAAATGGTCCAGTTTCATTCTTCTGTATGTGGCTGTCCAATTTTCCCAACACCATTTGTTGAAGAGACTGTCTTTTTTCCATCGGACATTCTTTCCTGCTTTGTTGAAGATTAGTTGACCGTAGAGTTGAGGGTCCATTTCTGGGCTCTCTATTCTGTTCCATTGATCTATATGTCTGTTTTTGTGCCAGTACCATACTGTCTTGATGATGATAGCTTTGTAATAGAGCTTGAAGTCTGGAATTGTGATGCCGCCAGCTTTGCTTTTCTTTTTCAACATTCCTCTGGCTATTCAGGGTCTTTTCTGGTTCCATACAAATCTTAGGATTATTTGTTCCCTTTCTTTGAAAAAAGTGGATGGTATTTTGATGGGGATTGCATTAAATGTGTAGATTGTTCTAGGTAGCATTGACATTTTCACAATATTTGTTCTTCCAATCCATGAGCATGGAACTTTTTCCATTTCTTTGTGTCTTCCTCAGTTTCTTTCATGAGTATTTTACAGTTTTCGGAGTACAGATTCTTTGCCTCTTTGGTTAGATTTATTCCTAGGTATCTTATGATTTTGGGTGCAGTTGTAAATGGGAATGACTCCTTAATTTCTCTTTCTTCTGTATTGTTGTTGGTGTATAGGAATGCCACTGATTTCTGTGCATTGATTTTATATCCTGCCACTTTACTGAATTCCTGTATGAGTTCTAGCAATTTTGGGGTGGAGTCTTTTGGGTTTTCCACATAAAGTGTAATATCATCTGCAAAGAGTGAGAGTTTGACTTCTTCTTTGCCAATTTGCATGCCTTTTATTTCTTTTTGTTGTCTAATTGCTGTGGCTAGGACTTCTAGTACTATGTTGAATAGCAGTGGTGATAGTGGACATCCCTGCCGTGTTCCTGACCTTAGGGGAAAGCTCTCAGTTTTTCCCCATTGAGAATGATATTCGCTGTGGGTTTTTCATAGATGGTTTTTATGATATTGAGGTATGTACCCTCTATCCCTATACTCTGAAGAGTTTTGATCAAGAAAGGATGCTGTACTTTGTGAAATGCTTTTTCTGCATCTATTGAGAGGATCATATGGTTCTTGTTCTTTCTTTGATTAATGTATTGTATCACATTGGTCGATTTGCAGATGTTGAACCAACCTTGCAGCCCAGGGATAAATCCCGCTTGGTCATGGTGAATAATCCTTTTAATGTACTGTTATATCCTATTGGCTAGTATTTTGGTGAGAATTTTTGCATCAATGTTCATCAAGGATATTGGTTTGTAGTTCTCTTTTTTGATGGGGTCTTTGTCTGGTTTTGGGATCAAGGTAATGGTGGCCTCATAAAATGAGTTTGGAAGTTTTCCTTCCATTTCTATTTTTTGGAACAGTTTCAGAAGAATAGGTATTAATTCTTCTTTAAATGTTTGGTAGAATTCCCCTGGGAAGCCTTAACCATTCTTAAGTATACAGTTCAGTAGCGTTAAGTATATTCATGTTGTTGTGCAACCAATCTATAGAACTCTTTTCTTCCTGCAAAACTGAAACTCTGTACCCATTAAACCATAACTTCCTATTCTCCCCTCCCCCCAGCCCTGGGAACCACCATTCTACTTTTTGTCTCTATGAATTTGACTACTCAAGGCACATCACAGAAGTGGAATCTTAGAGCATTTGCCTTTTGGTAATTGGCCTATTTCACGTAGCATAATGTCCTCAAGATTCATTCATGGTGTAGCATGTGTCAGAATTTCATTCCTTTTTAAGGCTGAATAATATTCCATTGTACGAATATGCCACATTTTGTTTCTCATTCATTCATTAATTGATCCTTGGGTTGCTCCCACTGTTTGACTGTTATGAATAATGCTGCTATATCATGGGTGTACAAATACCTCTTTGAGACCCTATTTCCAATTCTTCTGGGTATATACCCAGAAGTGGAATTGCTGGATTATATGGTAATTCTATTTTTAATGTTTTGAGGAACTGACACACTGTTTTCTGTAGTGACCACACCATTTAGCATTCCATATGCCATGAGCCTCCAATTTCTCCACATCCTCGCCACCAACACTTGTTGTTTTCTGTTTTTGATGGTATCTATCCTAATGGGTGTGAAGTAGTATCTCAGCAACTTTTAAACCTTCAGACAAATTCCCATGTTTTACCTGCTAGCCACTAGAAATAAAGTATCTATTATAAAACAAGCTAGGAATAACATGCAGACAAACTTAAGGAGTATTGACCACAGAACAAGATGTTCATATGCTTATTAGTTGTTTTGCCATAAATTATCCGGATGTGAATCCGTAACTGTTCTTACAACAGATTTTCTGTTCACTGAGTCCTTGTACAGGGAAAAAGCATGGTGAAATGAAATTTGACCTATATTCTTTTTTTTTTAAGATTTTATTTATTTATTCATGGAGACACAGAGAGAGGCAGAGGGAGAAGCAGACTCCCTATGGAGCAGGGAGCCCAACGCGGGACTCGATCCCAGGACGCTGGGATCATGACCCGAGCTGAGGGCAGACGCTTAACCGACTGAGCCACCCAGGCACCCTGACCTGACTTCTTATAAAGAGTATAGAGAAAGCTCCTTCCTTTTCTTGGATAATACTATTTGACTCGTCATGTTTTGCTTGTTGAAAAGGGCTTGTTATTCTTACTCAGAGACTTAAAAGTTTTCAGACATCGCTGTTGTGTTTAGACCGATGAGGCAAAAGCATGTGAAAGATTTACAACCATATTGCTAGTTTTACATGCTGGACATAAGGTATATATAGACCATACCTTAGGGAAGGAGTGTATTTTCTGCTACTGAATCAGACCTGGGGCTTGTTGGTTGCTGCAGTGAGAGCACTGGTGAGTAAGTGTGGTTGCATTTTAGTGTGCTGTAATGTGATTTTTAAACTTGTTTAAACCATCAATTCACTGTTGTCATCACATCTCTTCCGATTTTCAAGTGCAAACTTGACACCATTGTTCTTATTAACAATTAAAAAAAAGTTATGCCCCTCAAGTTTCTATTATGAGAGACATATTCTTGAAGTTATGGTTACATTAAAATTCTTACTACAAATGAAGCCAGCTAAAAATGTTTACCAACTTGAATTGAGCTCATCATGTTTTGTTTGCTGAATAGTGTTTTGTGATTTTACCAACATAAGAATGAGTCTCCAAACTATTTTTAAAAGTGGAGCTTTTACTCTAAAGAAGTGCTTGCCTCATTTTCTTCATGCTACTCCAAACAAGATGTTGTTTATTACTTTGAAACACTATATGTAAACCCCAGGAATATGTTAAATATGATTGAAGTCTTGGCTGTCTTTAACAAATTGAAGTTTCCAGAAATTTAGCTGTGTTTAAAAACCAAAGCCATGTTTTCAGGAAAGATTTCTATTTCCAAATATGTGGTTGCCCAAACCTTTTATATTTTCATGTCAAATTCAGCTGCCAAATAACACACACTGTACCTTAGCTATAATAGAAAAACACACATAGACTTCAGATTTTAAAAAGCACTGCAAGAACTATGATCATATTTCTTGAACTTATGCTATTCCTATGCATAGAAGTGTGTTTTCGAGTATGCTCTGTAAGGCGACGGTCACTTACACTGGTACAAAATTGACATGCACAGCACAAGACTGGCACCGTGTAACAGCTGATCTGGGAAAATACAGGAATTCCTAGCCAGACCAAAATATGAGGTCAAGGAAGTCGCTTTTATAATAATAGTGGTTATCTGTTTAATGTGTGATCTGGCAGTGATATGATGTTGACCATAGGCAATTATGCATATTTCTAAACTGGTTGTGTGCAAGCCCAGAGTAAGAGAAATCCCCCAGTTTGTGATAAAAGGGTATTTATTGCCCTTTTATTTCCTTCATATGCTTTACTTAATCATTTATAAAAGACAAATTAATAGTGAGTACCAATTTCATTTTGTGTTTTATTCTGTAGTCATTCCTACACATTTGGGATATGTATTAATATGTGCTCTTAATAGTTTTGGCACAAGTTTAATGTCAATGAATGAGTGATGTACACATTTTATAGTCTTCTTAAGGTATAATAATGTGGTTCAGTGACAGTGTGTCTTGATTTCTTTGGGGGCAGGGTACTCAGATATGAGTCATATGGGGTAGAGACCTATTAGTTACTTTTTCCTCAGCTAGTGCAATGAGACACAATTTTTGTTTCATTATAGTACATTTTTTTTAGAATAGTATTATCAAGATTGTGTATAGATTAATGCCTAAGAAACTAGTTGATCACGAGACTGTATTTTCCTCTATCTTTTCAATGTGACTGAAAAGTTATATTCTATATTTTCGTATCAATGACAATGTGATGACACAGCAAAGGAGTTATATTGGCTTGTTGCACACATCAAATGTAATCTTCTTTTCTTTGTGGAAAAATATGTTTATTTTGAACAAGAAAAAAGAAATTTGAGTGTTTCAAGTATCAGGAAGCCTATGTTGGAGAAGACAGTGATTGGCTGTTGTTTACCTACTCCATGGGTAGAACAAGGAGAAATGGGATTGAATTTTAGTAAAACAGGTTTAAATTAACCATGCAGAAGCACTTACAGAAGACACCGCAATGGGCTGCAATTGTTGCCTTCTTTATTCCCAGGGACTCCGTCTGCTGTACTCACCAGGGCTCAGCATGGTGTCTGGCACGGAGAAGGTGCTCAACCGATATTAAATGAATAAAGAGAAAGAACGGATTAAGGAGATGCTTATAAAAGGCATAGCATTTGTTCTCAATGTAAGGTATTAATTTTAAGGTTTAATGGTGCCATTGTTTTAGGAACATCTACAAGGAAATCAGAACTGTAAATATTGAAAAATCTCTCTGGAATTTTAAATTTAAGAATATGCCATATTTACCTACATAGTTAACAATTTTCCCCAGACATTTTTCCTTTAAAAAGCAGCACAGTATAGGGTGCCTGGGTGGCTCAGTCAGTTGAGCGGCTGCCTTTGGCTTGGGTCCTGATCCTGGGGTCCTGGGATCGAGCCCCGCACAGGGCTCCCTGCTCAGCGGGGAGCCTGCTTCTCCCTCTGTCTGCTGCTCCTCCTGCTTGTGCCCTCTCTCTGTCAAATAAATAAATAAAATCTTTTTTAAAAAGCAGCACAGTATAAAGGATGTGGGGCCACTGCTTTGGGAACAGTGGGCTTGGAGACTTCTGGCCCCAACAGAGGTCAGTACAGGGGGGGAGCCTGGGCTCTTAGCTACAGGGCTGCCTTCAAGGAGCCTCCGAAGACTGAATAGGAAATACTAAGAGTTATATGTTGTGTCTATTTATTTCTGAAGGTTTTTCCACTGAGTAATTTTTGGGGTTGTTTTTGTGGGTTAGAGGGAGTGTGGTGAGTTATATATTATTCCTTCTAATGTCAAGCTGAACCTCAAAAGAAGATTTTATTTGAAAGATGTAAAAACAAACAAACAAAAAACTTCAAACAAGGAGCCAAGTGTAGCCACTAGACATTGAGGAGTTCTGCGTGCTCAGACAAGGTATCCCATCCGCATGCGGACTGCTTGCCTGAAGACCAGCCGGTGTCAGATTATAACCAGCGAAGACCAGGCAGGACTGCACAGTGACCAGTCCTTGGGCTGAGTGTTTGGTGGTTCAGTCCCCAAGGACTCCTGTACTAGGTCTCTGATGGGGATGATAATCTGGGGCTGTTGCAGGCAGGCCTATTGATTTCATTATGAACTGAAGGCACTCCAGAGTTTCCAAGTTTCACAGGCCTAGGAAAATATTTAAGGTCCGATCACACACGGGTTGCAGATTAGAAGAACAAAATTCAGGTTAATAACTAAGTAAAATGCAATATTATGTCAGCTCCATTCATTGTCAAAAAGAGTAGCATGCAAATGTCAAGACATTTGAAAAGAGTTTTTAAGTTAAAACTTTTCACTCTGTAAGCATTCCTCTAGGTGCTTGATGATCACTTGGAAATCATAGTTGGTTATAAATTAGGCATATTATTGGAAGCTTAATATTTCAGAAACAAAATTATAAAAATCCTTTCCAAATTTTTACAGCAAAATGATTATACTTAATGTGGGATATGGGCTCATTTTAATCTGTTTGATATCATTGGTCTTCAGATGTAATGGTGTATGGGGTCTGCAGAGTATTCACAGGGCCTTAAATCTGGGAGACTAGGTGGGAGAAAGTAAGAGGTTAGGTGTATTTTATTATTTATTATTTATTTATTTATTCAAGGGAAAGTATATTTTAAAAGGTGCTAAGAGAACATTACATAGATGCCTAGCAATATTTCCTTATAAAGTATCTAATGAGCCCTTTCTTTTCTTTTTTTTATTGAAGTATGATTGACATGCAATATTATATTAGTTTCACGTATACAACACAATGATTCGACATTTGTATATACTGTGAACTGATCACCGCAGTAAGTGTAGTCACCATCTGTTACCATACAGGTTAATACAATATTACTGACTATATTTCCCATGCTGTACATTACATCCCCATAACTTATTTATTTTATAACTAGAACTTTGTACCTCTTGATCCCCATTACCCATTCCCCCCATCCACCTGCCCTCAGGCAACCACCACTCTGTAATCTGTACCTATGAGTTTGGACTTTGTTTTGTTTTGTTGGTTTGTTTTGCTGTTTAGACTCCACATTTGTCTTTCTCTGTCTGACTTATTTCACTTAATATAATGCCTTCAAGGTCTACCATGTTGTTACAAATGGCAAGATTTCAGCCTTCTTTACAGCTGAGTAGTATTCCATTGTATATTTTTAGTATACCTTCTCATCCATCAGTGGACTCTTAGGTGATTTCCATATCTTGGCTATTGTAAATAATGCTGCAGTGAATGTAAGGGTGAATATATCTTTTCGAAATAGTGTTTTGTTTTTTTTTCCTTCAGATAAATACCCAGTAGTGGAATTAGTGAATCATATGGTAGCTCTATTTTTAATTTTTTGAGGAACCTCTATATTGTTTTCCATGGTGACCACACCAATTTACATTCCCACCAACAGTGCACGTGGGTTCCCTTTTTTCTGCATTCTCACCAACACTTGTTATTTCTTGTCTTTTTGATGGTAGCCATTCTGATAGGTGTAAAGTGATATCTCATTGTGGTTTTTTGATTTGCATTTCCCTGGTGATTAGTGATGTAAAACATCTAATCATGTGCTTATTAGTCATCTGTATGTCTTCTTTGGAAAAATGTCTATTCAGATCTTCCACCTATTTTTGTAACTAGATTGTGTTTTGTTATTGAGTTGTATGAGTTCTTTATATATTTTGAATATCAACTCCTTATCAGATACATGATTGGCAAATATGTTCTCCCATTCAGTAGGTTGCCTTCCATTTTGTTGATGGTTTCCTTAGCTATGCAGAAGCTTCTTTATTTATTTATTTATTTTTTACAAGAGAACAAATCTACACCTTTATTTATTTACTTTTCTGTAAGTTTAAATCCTTGAAGGGTACAGCATCACATGGATTGTGTGGCCAATGCCTTTAGCAGGAAGGTTGCTTTGAAATTTGGCACAAACCATGCCACTGTTTCCATGACCACAAGTTACTTTTCCCTAGATTACTCTGGTTTTGTTTGGTTTGCCACCAGGAGTCACCGTGTTTTTCTTCGCTCTGTACGCATAGGTACATTTCTTGCCTAGATGAATTCAGTTTCATCTCAGCATAAACACCTTCAATTTTAAGAAGAGCTTTGTGCTCCCTCTGGTTCTAGAGACCCCACTGATAGCCAGCAAAAATGACCTTGGACCACACCTTCCAGACCTATTTGTCGTTTTAGGCATCCTGTTCCCAGCAGGCCTCCTTAGGCTCCAAAATGGTGGAAAGAGCTATGCAGAAGCTTTTTAGTTTGATGTAGTCCCATTTATTTATTTTTGCTTTTGTTTCCCTTGTCTCTGGAGTCAGAGTCAAAAAACCATCACCAAGACCAATATCAAGGAACTTACTGCTTATGTTTTCTTCTAGGAGTTTTATGTTTTCAGGTCTAACATTAAAGTCATCCATTTTGTGTTAATTTTAATATATGACATAAGATAGTGGTTGGTTCAGTTTCATTCTTATGCAGGTGGCTGTCCACTTTTTTCAGCACCATTTATTGAAGAGACTATTCTTTATCCATTGTGTATTCTTGATACCTTTGCCATAAATTAATTGACCATACATGCATGAGTTTATTTCTGGACTCTCTATTATGTGCCAGAGATCTGTGTGTCTGTTTTTATGCCAATACTATATTGTTTTGACTACTGTAGCTTTGTAGTATAGTTTAAAATCAATGATCCTGATACTTCTGGCTTTGTCTTCTTTTTCAAGACTGTGTTGGTTCTTTTGGAGTCTTTTGAGGTTCCACACAAATTTTAGAATTATTTGTTTTAGTTCTGTGAAAAATGCCTTTGGACTTTTGATAGAGATTGCATTGGATCTGTAGATTGCTTTGGGTAGTATGGATATTTTTACAATATTAATTCTTCCAATCCATGAGCATGGAATATCCTTCCACTTGTGTCATCTTTAATTTCTTTCAGTGTATATCTTGTAGTTTTCAGTGTACAGGTCTTTCACTTCTTTGGTTAAATTTACTCCTAGATATTTTGTTCTGTTTGATGTGATTGTAGATGGAATTGTTTTCTTGATTTCTCTTATAGTTCATTATTAGTGTGTAGAAGTGCAACAGATTTTTGTATATTAATTTTGTATCCTGCAGTTTACTGAATTCATTTATTAGCTCTTACCATTTTTGGTGGAGTCCTTAGGGTCATTTAAATGTAGCACTGTGTCATCCACAAATAGCAACAAATACTTCTTCTTTCCAGTTTGGATGCCTTTTACTTATTTTTCTTGCCTAATTACTGTGGCAGGACTTCCAATACTACGTTGAATAAAAGTGAGAATGAGGCACCTGTTTGGCTCAGTTGGAAGAGCATACAACTCTTGATCTTGGGGTTGTGAGTTCAAGTTCCATGTTGGGTGTAGAGATTACTTAAACATAAAATCTTTTTTTTTTTTTTTTTTAAATGAAGATAGTGGCATCCCTGTTTTGTTTCTGATCTTAAAGGAAAAGATTTCAGCTTTTATACTAGTGGGTATAATATTAACTGTGTTTGTCATATATGGCTTTTATTATGTTGATGCACATTATATACACACACACACACACACACACACACGTTGTTGAGAGTTTTTTAAATCATAAATGGATGTTGAGTTTTGTCAAATGCTTTATCTGCACCTGTTAAGATGATCATATGATTTTTATCTTTCATTTTTTTAATGTGGTATACCAGGTTGATTGATTTGCACATGTTGAGCCATCCTTGTATCACTGGAATAAATCCCACTAGATCATGGTGTATGATCTTTTTAATGTATTGTTGAATTGAGTTTGCTAACATTTTGTTGAGGATTTTTTTAAAAGATTTTATTTATTTTTTTAAGAGAGACAGTTAGTGAGTAAGAGAGAGCACAAGCCAAGGGGAGAGGCAGAAGGAGAGGGAAAAGCAGACTCCCTGCTGAAACAGGGAGTCAGATGAGGGGCTTGATCCCAGTATCACGGGATCATAACCTGAGCCAAAGGCAGACACTTAACCGACTGATACACCCAGGTGCACCAAGGATTTTTGTGTCTATGTTTAATATCCCAATACAAGGATATGGGCCTGTAATTTTCTTTTTTTTTGGCGATGTCCTTGTCTGGTTTTGGTATCAGCATAATGCTGGCTTCATAGGAAGTGTCTGGAAGGCATTCCCTCCTCTTCAGTTTTTTGGAGAAGTTTGACAAGGATAAGTATTAAATCTTCTTGAATGTTTGATAGAATTCACCAGTGAAGCCATCTTGTCCTGGCCTTCTGTTTGTAAGGAGGTTTTTAATTACTATTCAATCTCTTTACTAGTGTTTGGTCTATTCAGAATCTCTATTTCTTCATGAGTCAGTTTTGGAAAATTGTATATTTCTAGGTGTTTATCCATGTCTTCTAGGTTATCCAGTTTGTGGACATATAATTGTTCATAGTAGACTCATAATCCTTTGTATGTCTGTGGTATCATTTGTTGTTTCTCTTCTTTCATTTTTTATTTATTTGAGCCCTCTCTTTTTCTTGGTTAGTCTAGCTAAAGGTTTGTCAATTTTATGAGTCTTTTCAAAGAACCAGCTCCCAGTTTCATTGATCTTTTCTATTTGTCTTTTTAGTCTCTATTTCATTTATTTTGGCTCTTATTTTATTATTTCTTTTCTTCTACCAACTTTGAGTTTTGTTTGTTCCTCTTTTTCTAGTTCCTTTAGTTGTAAAGTTACATCGTTTATGTGAGATTTTTCTTGTTTCTTGACTTAGGCCTGTATTGCTATGAACTTCCCTCTTATATTCACTCTTGCTGCATCTCATAGGTTTTGGTATGCCATATTTCTGCTTTCATTTGTCTCTAGATATTTTTTGATTTCTCCTTTGATTTCTTTGATGACCTGTTGGTTGTTCAGTAGCATGTTGTTTAATTTTCACATTTTTGTTATTTTTTCAGTTTTCTTAGTTTCATACCATTGTGGTTGGAAAAGATGCTTGATATGACTTCAGTCTTCTTGAGACTTGTTTTGTGGACTAATATGATCTCTCCTGGAGAATGTTCCATCTGCTCTTTGGAAAAATTTGTATTTTTCTGTTTTTGGATGGAATGTTCTGTATATGTCTATTAATAAAGTCCATCTAGTCTAATGTGTCATTTAAGGTTGATTTTTCTTATTGATTTTCTGTCTGGATGATCTATCCACTGATGTAAGTGGAGTGTTAAAATCCCCCACTCTTATTGTCTTGCTGTCAGTTTCTCCCTTTAGATCTGTTAATCTTTGCTTCATATATTTTAGTACTCCTATGTTGGGTACATAGGTATTTATAAATGTTGTATGTTCTTGCTGGATTGACCCCTTTATCATGATGCAATGCCTTTTTTTATCTTTTATTACAGTCTTTGTTTTAAAACCTATTTCATCTGATATAAGTATAGCTACATCAGCTCTTTTAAATCTCAATTTGTTTGCAATATTTTTTCCATCCTTTCACTTTCAGTCTGTGTGTATCCTTCTGAAGTGAGTCCCTTGTTGGCAACAAATAGATGCATCTTGTTTTTATCCATTCAGCCACTGTATATGTCTTTTGATTGGAGAATTTAATCTGTTTACATTTAAAGTAATTATTGGTAGGTATGTATCTGTTGCCCTTTTTTTTTTTTTAAAGATTTTATTTATTTATTTGACAGAGAGAGACACAGCGAGAGCAGGAACACAAGCAGGGAGAGTGGGAGAGGGAGAAGCAGGCTTCCCGCTGAGCAGGGAGCCAGATGTGGGGCTCGATCCCAGGACCCTAGGATCATGACCTGAGCCGAAGGCAGATGCTTAACGACTGAGGCACCCAGGCGCCCCTCTGTTGCCCTTTTGATCATTGTTTTCTGGCTGTTTTCTGTAGTTCCTCTGCATTACTTTTTTTTCTATATCTCTCTCCCATTGTGGTTTGATGGCTTTCCTTATTGTTATGCTTAGATTTCTCTCTTTCTCATTTTCTTTTTTGTATTTACTATAAGTTTTCCCTTTGTGGTTGCTGTGAGGTTCACATATAACTTCTTAGTTACATAACAGTCTATTTTAAATTGATTGCAACTCAAATTTGAATACATTCCAAAAATATATTTTTACCCCCATTTTATGCTTTTGATGTCACATTTACATCTTTTTATGTATCCCATCACTAATTATTGTAGTTTTAGTTAATTTCACTACTTTTGTCTTTTGACCTTCATACTAGCTTTATAAATGATTAATCCACCACCTTTACTATATATTTACCTTTTCCAGTGAGTTTTTTTTTCTTTTGTATGTTTTCTTTTCATTAATTAGTGCCATTTCTTTTCAGCTTAAAGAAGTCTCTTTAACATTTCTTGTAAGGTCAGTTTAGTGGTGATTAACTTCTTTAACTTTTTGCTTATCTGGAAAACTCTTTATCTATCCTTGTATTCTGAATGATGACCTTACCATGTAGAATATTTTTACTTGGAAGTTTTTTTTCCTCTCAGTACTTTAATATATCATGCCACTTTCTTCTTTCCTGCAAAGTTTCTGCTGAAAAATCTGCTCATAGCCTTAGGGGATTTACCTTGTGTGTAACAAGTTGTTTTGTCTTGCTGCTTTTTAAGATTCTCTCTTTGTATTTAACTTTTGACATTTTAGTTACAACATGTCTTGGTATGAATTTCTCTGGCTGCAAAGAAATTCTGTGCTTTTTGGATTTGGTAGTTTGTTTCTTTCTCCAGTGCTCTTTGTTTTCCAGTTGACTATATTCCTTTGGTATAGATTGTGAGTTGGGGAAGGGAGATGACAATTCTAGTTTCAGTTAGAAGAGTTTTAAGTGAATGCAGAACTCTCTCTGGAATAGAGTCATTTCTTACCATGCTCTGAACCTTGGTTAATAATATGAAATGACTATTTTGATATTTTATTCCTTACATAACCACAATGTTTGCACATCAACAGGTAAGAGTACATGGGTGCTGCCATTTCAAGCTACTCCTAATTATGTTTTTAACATTCTAGAAGGGCTGTATTTGTCAATCAGTGAGTCCTTCAGTGCAAGCCATTAAATGTTATAATTAATATAATTGTCTAGTGTTTAGGTAGAATAAATTGCTCATTTTTTATTTCATTATCTGTATTCTTTTCTTTTGTTTTATTTATTTATTTATTTAGTTAGTTAGTTAGTTATTTTAGTAATCTCTATACCCAATGTGGGGCTGGAACTCATGACCCCGAGATCAAGAGTTGCATGCTCTACTAACTGAGCCAGCCAGGTGCCCCTAATTATCTTGTGTTCTTAGCACAAGTTTCTAACTATGACAGACTCTCAGGTGTACTTATGTAATAATAGCTTTAAGGTCCATTTTATCAACGTGTACATGTTTTAAAGGGAATATTTCCATAATGTTTTTAGCTCTCACAACGTTTTTTATTCTTTCACAGAATATTATGATGTATTTGTCACATATTAGTTTCTTTCTTGATAGATGAGACCATGAAAGGCATGGACTACTGAAATGAATTGCAAGGCCATAGTCTTTAGTTAATCCCCAAGGAAGGGCTGCTCTTCAGATTCCCAGATGAATTCTCCCACAGCCTTTTGTGAAAAAAAGACAGCATGTAGAGTTTTAGTTATTAATTCTCCAGCTCCATGCTTTTTTCTTGAGTTGCCTAAATTAGGAGCCTCTTCAGTTAGAAACCCACTAACTTCATTAGGAAAGGGCACTGTGCATCTTGTCTAGCTGTGCTTCCTGGGCATGTAACCATAATAATTACTAATAGATATTGGTTGACTCAGTGACTGAGTGAAATAATGAATGGGAGTAATGGCTCCTGAAAGGTTTGCCAGTGGCAGCTGGGGCTCTCTGCAAAGCCCAGGAATGGTGGACCTCTCTCTGACAAATGAACTGACACAACCTATGAGCACACCACTGCTCTCTTGGCCTGGCTTTGCCTGTTTTGCCCACTTCACTCATTCTCCTCAGGCCAACTTGAGACTGGGTCTGGTGCAGAGACCATCAGTTTCTACCTGTTCTTTTGCATCAGGAGAGGCTAGGAAGTATGAATTGTGTTCAGATGGAATGAGTAAATGGAAGGGAACTAAATGCCGTCCAGGTGGAGATGGGTTGGGTGTCCTAGGAAAGGTGTTATGGGAATTAGCATTAGTATTGGATTTATGCAGGTCTTGACCATCTTCACATTCAGCGTCATTCTCTCTCATCCCTTCTGCCGGTTCCCTGAGAAAACTAGCATGCTGTCCCCAAAGAACTGCCTTGACTGAATTCTGGCCAAGGCAATGCTGCCGCCTGGCACTAATAAACATGGTGCACTCAACCGCCCAAGCAGTTGGGCTCTGCAGGCTGGGACCATATTTTGAGGTGACTGTTTCCTGTTCTGTGCTGTGTCTTCTCGAGGAGGGCCACAGGGACAAGTTTCTCTATGGTCTCAGAACCAGGAATAATTGTGTCCTCCTGAGCAAATGGCATGTTCTTTGTTTTAGGGACACTCTGATCTATGTAATGAATCACATTTCCCTCTTCATATAGCCTGTCTGAAAGCTCAGATTCAAATTTATGGTCTACTCCTGGCAAGTAGATAAGACTTCCTTGCAATAATTTTGTCTTTTAATTTCACTGCATTTTCCCTTAGACTATTTTATTCACCAACTTTAAATTTAGTTTATTGTATCAGATGCATTTTTTTGTTGTTGTTGTTAAATAAACCAATTAAATCCTTTTGGGAAAAAAGAAATAAAAATAAAGACCAGTATATTCATGCAACACCTTTACTTTAGTTTTGTTGATTTCCCAGGCCTTAATTTTACACCTTTTCTTCTCTAATCTCAATATCAATCCATACTTCTTAGCAGCATAATCCCTTCTGGATTTATTTTTTATTTTGTTTTGTTTTTTTTAATAGGAATTTGACCATTATATTAAAAGTAAGGTGTTAATAGCGATCCCTACAGCTGCTACTTTCTAGCTATGTGAATTTAACTAGATTACTAGATTACTTAATCTTTTTCATTTATATAAGAAGAGTAATACTATTTATTTTTTGTGAAGGTTGTTAGGATTATACAAAATACTGTATGTAACATACATGGTACCTTATTTGACACATAGTAGGTCTTTTGTTTAAAAGTCTAAGTGGAAAATGCACTGGACTTGCAGTGAAATCTCTCTCTCTCTTTTTTTTTTTCCCCCCACTTATTAGCTTATGACCTTGGGCAAATCATTTTACTTTTTTGGACCACATTTTTCTCACATATAATTTTATGGCATGGCAGAGAGAGCCCTTAGGATTCTAGCTGTGCTATTCTTGGATTCTTAGGCTTGTCCTGAGTAACATGTGAGAGTGTGTCCTCACTCTGTTTGCACTAGGAATGGTATGAATATATTCACCTGGGCATCGAGAGGTCTTGGGGAGAAGGGGATCCAGATCTGAAGCAGGGAAATGAAAAGGCCCATTGTGCTGGTCATTAATGTTCTTCACTGCTGTTGGTTATGGTACTTGCAAAGGTAGTAGCATCTTCTGGAATACCTCAATTGTGATTATAGTGATTATAGTCCTGAATTCAAGTGGATTTCAAAAGACGTGTCATTGGGGATGCTACTCTCTGTAGTGAATGGTTTATAACCAGGTGCTTGGCGAATACTTGGAGAGGTAGCAGAGGAACCAAGGGAGATGCTGCTTCTGATCAATGACCATATTCGCCAATGACTACATTTGGTTCATCACGGAGTCAATCATAGCAAGTGTCTGTGTCCAAGATATAGTTTCTATTCAGGAGATATTGGGCAATAGGAAGACCCCAAAGCAAGAGGAAACTCATTTAGCAAGAAGTTATTTAATCTCTCAAAGCCTCAGTTTCCTCATATGTTAAAGGAATAGTGATACTTACCTCATAGGGTTGTTCAAAGGAGATAATGTAAGTGCTGAGATATGTTAGTTATAGGTAACTAGTATTATCAAAAACTATTGGTATTATTATAAACTGCAAATTCACACCGGACTTCAAGGTTTTGCTATCCCTAATCTAATAAACTGTGCGGACTATAAGAATAAATGTTAAAAACAAAGCATTAGAGGGGCCCCTGGATGGCTCTTTCAATTGAGCGTCCAACTCTTGGTTTTGGCTCAGGTCATGATTGGGTGGGTTGTGGGATCGAGCCCTGCATGGAGCTCCATGCTCAGTGGGGAGTTGCTTGAGGATTCTCTCCCTCTGCCCCTCTCCCCACTCTCTCTCTCTCTCTGGCTTTCTAAAATAAATAAATAAATCTTTAAAAAAACATTAGATGATCAAATGATTGGAGTAGAGGGCATATGCAGAGAAAAAAGTTCTAATAAATTTTTGAATCAGTGCATCATGTCCATTAGTTTTCATCTTATCATTTTATCCCTGGGATCTTACTTTCAAAAGGTAGCCATCTACTTGTACTTTTGATTGATTTCATTCTTTGTATGTGAGGTGGGATTATAAATTAAAGACACTAGTTTCTATAAACTTCCCTCATTACTCCATAGTCCCATTTTGCCTACTTCTTGCAAAGTTTCTGTCTCCTGCCTTTCTGTGGGATAAATTTAAATTTGCTTACCTTGTTCAAAGAGAAAGCATTATGACACTTAATCCTGAAAAAAAATCTTTATAATGTAACTTTTAAAAAATGGTAAAAAAAAAAAAAAAAAAGTAACCAGAATAAAATGTTAAACAAAACAAAGCAAAACAAAACAAAACAACAAAAACCCTGAAGAAAGTGTTAAGATACGGTGGAATGATTGTTACAAAAACAGAGAAACCACTGAAAACTAGTCTGGTTTGGGTTCAAGTATTTTTGTCTCAATGAGCTTCAACTTTTGCTTGGTCCACTGAGATTCACTGAATTCAGGGAAATGTTGAGATTTGCAATGGTAAAATGTGTGGTAGTTACAGCCTCAGAACACAGCACCTGGGAGTGGTGGTTTTCTTGTGTTTCACTGTTTGAATCTTTCAGGAGAGAAGTGAAATTCTATAATCCAAATTTCATTGATTTATTTAGTTTTGACCTGCATTCTCATGTCAATTTCTCCTATGTCAAGTCATATGTTAGTCCATTTGGATTTGAAAACTGTACAGATAATTTTGTAGGCAGTATTTTCATAGAAAAGAAATTAGGACTAAAATCCAAGATATTGGCTGCCAAAATACTTAAAAATCAGGATATCCTTAATTCAGTTTTCAAAAGATGTTCCATAATTACTAATTTATTCTTGAATTAGATACACTAGTGTCTTCAAGCAGTTTTACTATTTTTTTATTTAAACTTTTTAAAATTGTGGTAAAAAAATAACTTGAAATTTGCCATCTTAACCATTTTGAGTTAATTGCAGTTCTGTAGTAGATTCACACTGCTGTGCAACAGTGCTCCAGAACTTTCTCATCTTGCAAAACTGAAACTCTAGACTCGTTAAACAAGAACTCCCCATTTTCTCATCCCCCAAACCCTGCTCAATTCAGTTTCTAAGTGAGGCATGTATATGTTTTGTGATTACGATTTGATAAGGCCAGAGGTCATTTAGGTGGATTGCAAATTGTAGGGTATGGTGTTTTTTTCACTTGAAAGTTGGACAAACGGTAGGAAATGAATGTTCATAGTTAGCACTTTTATTAGTTGAACTATAGGCTACTACTTAATGGTGCATATGAAGTACTTGGAAAGCAAGCATCACTCGTACTTTTGAGTAGTGAAGTTTACAATCAAAATCAAAACCAAAACAGGAATCAGACAGAAAATCCTGATAATGAAGGAAGGTAGCTTTTGAAATATAAAAATAATTGGAAAGTTGTGATATTATTTTCTTTTGAGATCTTTAGAAAGGCGAATATTCATTTCAGTATTGTGGTTTTGTTGAAGTACTATCAGCATGCCAAGGAACATGTTTACAGGTCCTGAGCTAGCCCCCTTCCTGGACTTTTCAAAGCTGTGCCTAAGGAGTCTGGTGTGACCACAGTACAAGGCAAAATCTAGAAGGAGGAAATGCTGAGATGTGGGTAGTGATATCTCAGAGCCCTCATTTGCTTAACTGAAAGCATTTTTTAAATGTTCAGGGAAATGAACGTGATGGAAGACGTTTGTTTCAGTGCCAGAGACAGTGAGGGCCCGACACCCTGGTGCAGTTCTCCTCCACTTATTTAAAAAATCAAAGTGATGAGATGTCATCTTATTGGCTACCTCCTGGCATCATCTTTATAGCCTCCATGCTCTAATACAATGGGCAAAATATGGCAAGATGATGATGATGATGATGATGATGATGATGATGGTGATGGTGTTGATATGATGGTGATCCTGAGAATAGTGGTCACCCAAATTCATGGATGCTCTATTCTTACCTCAGGTGTCTTGCCTGATAGGTCTCAGATTTTGGAAATGCAATGTTTGATGATACTCCTTAAGCCTCTACAGGATTAAATTTACAGATCTTACGACCCAGAGGTGTTTAAGACTTGGTTCTAGTGTGTTTCAGGTACATTTTACATTAAACAGGTTTTTATGTGTCAATTTGGGAACTTAATTGTCATTTATAAACTTGTTGCCTTGCTGAAAATGTATTTTGAGTCCAAAACAAATAAATTAAAAATTTTAAGGAAATGACCCTTTCTAAGTAGGAAATTGTTTCAATTTGTTCTTGTAATTCTATATCAGCATTTAATAAAATATTTTAATTTGGTTTTAGAATGAAAGCTATAGCTTAATTTTAATAATGGAGGAGAACAGTAAAGTGGCTAAAAAATGAACAGTATTACATATATTAAGTTCTTGATACATATTGGTTGAATTAATTAAATACAGAGTCATTTATATTTAGTTATTTGACTTTGAAATACAGGGTAAGAGTTTTTAAACTTCAATTGAATTTTATAATGATACTTTTCTTACTCTTATATTAACGTGAATTTTCACATCTCTGAACTCACACGTTTTGCTTACTTTGGCCTTATTTTTATTTGGCCACTACTTATTCTGAGTAGTGGGGAGAGTTAACTTGAAGTTATAAATATGCTTCAAGCAATCTACAAATCCAAGCACAGATAATCAAGTATAGATGGTGTTAATACTACTTAGGTAGTGATAAGCTACAGGAAAATGTGAGGGAGAGGAATAAGAAGTTATAGTGAGTCACTTAACCAAATCTGCGTTGCCAATATGCTATTGAGAAGGTTTTTGTTTTTGTTTTTGTTTTTTTTTAATTTTAAGATTCTTCCTTCAGTGGAATATAAAGAGATAACCTCAGTATTAATGATAGCATATTGGCATATGAAGGGAAACTATATGTTACATCTTTTACCTCATTTCTTGCTTGAAGTGATAAGCTGATTTGGCCTCCAGGCCTGGGTTTTTTCCTTTCTCAAAGTCCCATTTGATTCTCTCTCTTGGTTGGTGGGGACAGCCTTCCTGGTTGGAGGAAGACCGTTTTTAAGGCAAGAGAATATGGGTGGCTGCACGCCTCTACTAGGACCGATACTAGAGTTAATATAGCGAACTCACTCTTTCACCCAAATGGTCATCTATACCTTGGGGACATTAAACAATGTGGAAAGGGTCCAGGGAACACTAGAAATGGCACCAGATTAGAACCCTAGAGACCTTGTGGATAGGTGTAAGAAAACTCTAATAATTTCATCAGTATTTACCATTAATCAATTAATATTTCTATGTGCCAGGTGCTATATGCTTCATCTTGTTCAATCCTCACAAAACCTTATAAGTAAATCTGATTAATCCCATTTCAAGATTTAAAAAAAAATAGAGAAAAACGTGTTAAAACATGTTTCTCAAGCTGATGCAGACAGTAAAATAGACCTGGAGTTCACCCAAAGATCGTCAGACTCCAACACAAATATGTCAATTATTCTGCTAGTGCTTCCTACCATGGTGGTGGGGATTGGGTACAGGCATGGTTACTGCTCTCTGGGTGATGATTTTACCTAGTTATTGCCAATTAGTTAAATTTAAAGTTCTTTACATTTCTCATTTGTTCTCCTTCCTTCTTCTTTTTCACCTCTGGTCATTTTCTTCCCACTTCTGATATCACTCCCAAGTTGGTAGTAAAGGCCATGATTCCTGCCCATTTTCTCCTCTCACCACAAAACCTGGATCAATTAGGACAAAGGAGCCAAAAGTATGGTAGCCTGTCAGTTTCTCTTTCTGTGTGCTTTAGCCCAGCTCTCAGGATGAATTTAGATTAGGCATACTCAAGGATATCCATGAGTAATAACTATAAGCTTTGTCATAGATAACTGTATCGGGTGTGTTTAAATGTACAACTCTGTTTTTCTATTATTATGTGATATTTCATGTTGACTTGTCAAACTGAAAAATACCCATATTGATTTTGCAGAAAGCTTCACATGTGAGATAAATGCACTCAAAGACTCCTCACAAGTAGCTCTTTGGAGCTTCAGATGTGAAATGGATCATTCCTCAATCTGTAATAGACCCTTCTGTGAAGCTCTTCAATCAAACCTGAGAATTCAAGGTGAAATTGAGGGGAGGATGGGAAACCCCTATAGGGGGATTTGAGTGGACTAGCTGAGAAAGGAACCGGGGGTATTTGCTGCCTCTTTTTTCAGTTTTTTTTTTCTTGAGCGTAGGAAGGCTGTCAATCACTGTGTGACCTTGCATGCCGTGCACGCCGTATGCGTGTAATACCTGGGTACAAGGAGACAGCCGTAGAGGTGCTCATAGAGGTGCTGTCATATGCGCCTTTGATTTCTTTCCACTTGCCAGTTTTTTTCCTGACAATTTTCAGGTTATTTTTAAAGTGGGTATTTTATACAAGTTTATTATACAGGGTTTCTCTTTCCACCAAATCATTTATATTGTTATATTTGTTAGACCGAAATTGTTATCTTTTGAGAAAAGCATAAATAATCTTCTAAAAAAGTTAGTGACGCATAATAACTACTTTAGTTAAAAAGAATTGTGATATTTTATTAAGTAGTGATCCTGGTAAGGGCATCTTATTTAAGAATCATGTTTGTAGATCATGTAAATGACTTTTAATTAGTTTGTTCTCAGGAAAGCAGTAAGAGTTACCCCTAGGAAGGAAAACAGCATCTTCTGAAATTAGTTTTGGTGTCACATTTTTTATTTATTTGGGAGCACATTTTCATTTGGACATTTCTAGGTTAATTAAAAAAAAACTCAAAAATTTTCAATGGGCTATTTAGTTTGGGGGAGCAGTGAATCCTGACACCAAACTAAGTAATAAAAACTGTGCTTTGGAATTTATGCTCAAACACATAATATGTTTGATAATAGTTTTTGATGCTCAAGCTGCTACGAAATGATTGCTATCCCCTCGCTGTGTTGTAGTTTTTCCTAAGCCACGGAGACGGTGTTGTTTGTAAAGCTCGCATATTAGTATAATCTTAAGAGCATATTAATTGCCCGGGAGGTTTATGTATTTGTTCTGCACATGTGATTAAAGATCACGGCAGCTTATACAGCATAATTTTAGAGATGGAGAAAATGACTATTGTAATACTTGCTACTCTCAGTTTCCTCTACAGCAATGCCCTTACACCTTTCTTTTTCAGGCATTTTGTAGCATCCTAAACAGAAGGATATTGAAGGGAGCTGATTCTGCTTTGATCCTTGTGCTTGTTGTCAAAGCGCTTGGGATTGAAGAGACTGTTGGCTACAATTGACTGTGACAATTAGGAGATGATCAGAGCCCTAGAGTGGAGCACTTAAAGGGTAATTTACATGTCAGTTTGTCGAATAAAAAAAAAAGATATTCAGCTAAGATTTTTTTTTTTTCCCCTCAGAGCCTTGTAAACTGCAATTTGTGCTCGGGTAAGAAAAACCTGGCAGAGGAGTTAGGATAGCCATTACCATTTGAAAAGAAGCAATCATAAGGCCGCTGCTGAGCCCTTTGTCCACTAAAAATGCTGATTTGCAGCAGTGAGTGAAAAAGTGGAACCATCACTAAATAAAACCTTGAGCTAGGTAACAACCCCCCGGCCCCCACCCTTGCTGGCTTTTTAATGTTGGTTAAAGGTGTTTTTAAAAAAACGTATCTTAAATCCGATACTTACTATCATTATAACATTGTTATTGGTCATGAATGTCCTTTCCTAAAAAAATAATATAAAGGATGCATTGAGGAAGTGGTAGGTGGAATACAGGCCAACAGCCAATTGAAAGGCTGATGAGGGCTATCAGTGGTATCTTAACTCTGGTCCCTTTGTATGGTATCACGGTTTTCCGCCAGTCAATCCTTTACACTCTGTTCTCCCCCTAACATATCAGTGTGCTCCTAGGTTTTCCCATTTTTATTTATACTCTGATTTTAAAGTGGGAACTGTATTTCTAACCTTCACATATTTAGCCTATTTGGGTGCACTTGGCTAAAAATATAATGCACTTTCTGTCACGATTTGCTCTTCATATGTGGTCATCTCTATACTTTTCTGTTTGGTAATCCATATACAGAAGCAAAAAAAAAAAAAAGTAGCTAGCAAGTGAAAAGAAGATAATTGCCAGTAAATATATGGTGATATATATTTAACTGTCAAATAGAGTCAGAAAAATTAGTTATTTCAAGAATTTTTGAGTCTTACCCCCTCCCTGGAAATCATTAATAATAGTAATAATAATAATAATAAATAACATGTAGTTGCAAGATTTTCATTTGGAAAATTATCTAAAAAAGAATGTATCAACAGAGCCATCCTATCCAGACGTAATCCAATTTGGTGTGTGTATTTAATTCAGAGATACATATTAACTTTCAATGGCAGATACATTTTATATTCCATTTTTTTGGATACTTGGCTACAGTGACAGGCATTTGCAGAAAGGCAGCAGGTTAGAAATGTCTTTATCTTAAAACACCAGCTTTATTGATGAGAGCTAAGAACATGCATGACCTTCAAAAGCCAGATTTTCCAATAGCACATTGCTGTTCCTCAAGTCCTTCACCTGGATACTGGTGTTGGGTTTTCAGGCCACCCTTCCATTAAAGACATTCACAACTCCAGATAAAAGGGCTTTATTTCTCTTCATTTACATCTAATACCTTAACAACAATAAAAATTTTTTTCAAGGGATGCTTTACGAAAGGATTTGCATTCTACTCATGGAGGTTTCTGAAAAACACAATAGTCAATGGGGAGCTGATTGAGAGAAGTCAGTAATTCACAGATACTCTGACTGTTTTGCAGGAAGGCCCTGAACTTCTTTATAAAGTTTTTTAACTCTAGTTTTCCTTGTGTGCACGCCCCCCGCCCCCCACCCCCCCTTGCTAAGAAGAACACACCAGCAAGGAAAAAAAAAAAGAATGAATAGGTTAGTAAGTGCTAAGAGGATAATGAGACAGGGAGTGAGAGAAGGTCTGGGCTTCCTTACCGTGTGTCTGCAGGATGCAGGCAATGGTAAATCTGTATCAAAAATCAGGCACAGCAGGAGGTGTTCGTCTCCCAGGTAATGGGTAAATGATGAGCACATGAGCCATCCTTGTATCGATTTAAGCATTTTGTTCCAGCCAGTCACAATTAACTTTGATTTGTTTTTACTTTCCTCTTACAGGTTTGCATTTAAAACACTCTTGGAGCACTAATTGTATAAAATTCTGGTAACTGCACATTCTCTTTTTAGAGAGGTAATGAGCGAATGAATGAAAAGGCAGGGATTATTTGCCGTTCTAAGAGCCGGGATTGTCAGAACATTTCTACTTGACTGAAATTGTTTTGGAAGGTGAGCTGGAACAAGAATCTTGCAACTAAAATGAAGTGACTCTGCATGTGGTTTTGGGATGTTTCTGTTCATCAAAGAACTCTACAGAACTGCTCTGGGACTTAGAAGTTGATTTAGATTTTATTTATGAAAGAATATTTAGGTGAATCCTATGAAAACATTTTAAAGTACGCATATTTGACTCTTAACAAATAAGTGGGAGTCTTTTGAAGGCTCATTTGGAATTATTTGAAAAGAGTTTTCCTATTACTATCACAGTGTTTTTTCAATATACAAATTGCCCTGTTGTGACAAAATAAATTATTGAAATGCTTTGAAAAGTTTTTAGAAATGTGCCCAAGGAAACAATATGTAAATTGTTAAAGTTAATTCACATGTCAATTTATTGAAATGTTGCTGCTACTGAAAAGTCCAAGAACCTTTAGCACAACATTGCAGAACATTTACAGTCTTGTTTTAATGAGTAGCTCTTTCTTTGTATGTGTTTGGAGGTGGCAATAGAGTTGCCAGATACAGCAAATAAAAATAAAGAATTCCCAGTAAATTTGAATTTTTGATCAATAGTGAATATTTTTTCATATAAGGATATCCCATGCAATGTTCACATTTTATCAGGGAACCCTAGGTGGCACTCTGATTGGACAGAAATTGCAACCATGCATTGAATGGACAATCTAATTATTTATAAATTATAAATTGTCACTTATAAATCATTTTACCTTTCACTGTCAGATTAGCTAGGCCAACAAGCTTGCCCCCCTTCAAATAGAAACCAAAAGGCTTTTTAACTCATTAATGCTGAGTTTAATTTCCCCATTACATTCCCTGAACAAGCTGTGGACTCATCATTTCAAGTATTTAGTAATTTCTGCCTGACTAATATAATGGAGACTTCAGAGAAGGTGACGGAGAAGCCTGGCTTACCCACATTGATCAGGCTCTGACTGGAGTGTTTCCTGGTTATGGGGATAGAGAACTGAAGGATACAGTGAGAATATATTATCCTTGTGAAGCCCCATCTTTCCTTTTGTGGCAGTATTATGACTACATAGGTAACCAAGTTGGAAACCCTGCAATTCCGATCCCAGTAGGAGCTTCTGGGAAAGAAAAGATTCTGTGTCCTTACACTTTTATTTTATTGCATTGAACTTTGTTCACCATAATCTAGTTGCCATGAAAGAAGCTAAGCTAGAACCTAGAGAAAACCATATATCTGATGTATCTTTGAAACCAGCATTCAATTCTGTCAGTAGTCGGTTTGAACTGCTATCACAAAGTATCATAGGCCGTGTGGACAAACAACAGAATTTTATTTTTCACAGTTCTGGAAGCTGAAGTCTGAGATTAGAGTGCCGACACGGCCAGGGTGTAGCGAGAACCCTCTTCCGTGTTTGCAAACGGCTATCTTCTTGTGTCCTCATATGGTGGAGAGCAGGGAACTCTGATCTCTTCAGTCCCTGACAAGGGCACTGATCCTGTTTAGGAGCATTCTACCCTCATGACCTAACTGTCATCTCCCAAAGGCTCCACCTCCTAATACCATCACATTAAAGGTTAGGGTTTCAACATATAAATTTTGGGGGGGACACAAACATTCAGTCTGTAACAATTTTTCCCTGTCCTGGTGCTTTTCATGGTCTGTCAGAGAGACTATTGTGCAGGAAAGTTTAGAGTCCTGTTTCTCATCCTCTAAGCCCCATTTTGATTTCAGCTGTAGCTTCAGTGGATGGTTCTTCACAAGCCCAGTCCTCCAGAACATGGTTTGAGTCTTCCTAATTTCTGCCTCAGAGCCTTTTCCAGAATTGCAGAAGCCTGCTCAGTACTTCCTCAAGGTTGGCCTGGAAATGTGGGAGATAGTTAATACCCTCAAGGGCAGCCCTCAACCGATGGGAGGCAGGAGCTTGTGGACAAACTTTTCAGCCATCTACCTTTCAGGAAGTTCTGAGAAGCACTCAGCACGCTTATGTAGGTATCTTATTCTGGGATCTTATGTAGATTATTTGGATTTTCCACCAAGCCTACTTCATTCTGTACATTTTCTTGAAGATTCAAGGTTATCCCTATTTCTAGGGATAACCAACATGCATCCAATTCCTCATCTCAGGTTCTGTTTTAGGGCAACCCCAACTAAGACACCCCTGATGCTATCTTCTTTCCAGCACCATGGCCCTCTCCTTGCTCTGGGTCTAGATATTTTGCTTCCTTCGGTTCCACCAAAGTTTACTTTTCTTATTATCAGAGGAAGACAGTTCTGCCACTGTACCTACTATTAAAACTGAATCATACTGCTTAACAAGCACATCAAGCACATTCACTTCACCCAAACTCCATTAAAATGAGAGCTACTTTTTACTGGACACACACTCCACGTGAGGGTGTATGCTAAGGGATCCATGAATAATGTTTTGTTTAGTCCTCAGCATATCACCAAGAAAGAATCAGTATTTCTGTTTCACAGATGAAGAAACTGAGGCTCAGAAAGATTAAGGGATTTCTTTCAAAACCACAAAGCCCATTTTTTAAACTACTATTCTATAGAGCCCACCATATAAAGCTCTTAGAAATTAAAATTTTTTTTATCAAATACTAATATGAGCAGCTAAAGAGATGATTGGGTAGGGAGTAGAGACAAGAATTGGTTTATATCAAAGAAGGCAAATATTTTTTTAAAAAAGCTCCCGCTCTTGGGGCACCTGGGTGGCACAGTCAGTTAAGCCTCTGACTCTTGTTTTTGGCTCAAGTCATGAACTCAGGGTCGTGAGATCTATCCCCATGTTGGGCTACACACTCAGCATGGAGAAAAAACAGGAAAGTTCTGGTTACTAGATTTGGTCACAAAGGTCATGCTGTTGGTGACATTCCTGTAGTCTGCTATGGTTGTTAAAGCAGTCAATCCCTCTTTCTTTTGGCTTTATATGAAAGCAAGAAGGAAAGACCAAAATCATTTTTTTTATTTTTAAATTTTTAAAAAAGAATCTATTTATTTATTTGAGAGAGAAAGAGAGGAGAGGGACAAGTAGACTCTGCACTGAATGGGGAGCCTGACATGGGGCTCGATCCCATGACCCTGATCTCATGACCCTGATATCATGACCTGAGCTGAAATCAAGAGTTAGAGGCTTAACTGACTGAGCCACCCAGATGCCCCCCAAGATCATAAGTTTTATTCATGAAATACAGTAGTAATAAATTTTCATATACCAAAAAAAAAAAAAAAACCCCAAAACGCTTCCTATATCAAATTATGATTGAACAAAAATTTGAAGTTTTGGTTTCATTATGAGACCTAGAGCTCTGTGTATCTATATTTTGGCTCACGGTGCCTTACATATGGTAGGACTTGATAAATATACACTGAATGAATTAATTTGAGTATTGTGGCGTATAGTTTAAACTGACTTCAATAAGTTCAAGTTTTTAGTGATCTGCTTTACTAAACAACTGACTTTAGCATCTTTTAAGATTTGTTACTTGAAAAAAGTTAAAATTTTAACAGAGTCATATAATTTAAGACAGTGTCTGGAACAATGTAATCACACGCTTCGCAATGAAATACGGTGACTTCAGTTAATTTAAATCTACTGGAGGCAAAGAGAAGTGGAAAGATTTCATCTGATGTTACACTAGGCACATGACTAGAGAGGTATGGGCGTGCTAGAGTGCAAAGGTCAAATAGAGTAAACAGGCGCCTTTGTGGAGACAGGGAGAGCTACCCAGAGCAGCCAGGAGAAGATCTGTTCTCCACTTAGAACAGGATGAAAGAGTTAGTAGCCCTTCTTTACAACTGAGTTTGGGGGGGGTGGGGGGGAATGGTTCCCTGGGAGCTTTCCTCTGTCTGACTCTCCCAAGCTTCTCCAAGTTAACATATTTCATAAATATTAGAATTTTGACCTCCTTACAAACTGACTACATTTTGGGATCAGTCCTATAAACCTGTCATCTTTATCCTATTGCATCCCTTGATGTAGAGGTAGGGGTTTACCCATGCAAATCTTTTTATTGGTAGAATTTCAAATTCTCTTCAAATTGCCGTGCAGTTAGGAACCCAACTGTATGGCAGTTTCTAAAAACTTCATGAGGTTGTTTAGAACAATAAAAGGGATGTGCAGTATGCAATTTCTATTTGTGCTTGTTGGTTACTGTTAGTTTCTTGTGGCAACTATAGTAACTCATAGGCCCTCAAGAGTGAAAGTGGAAATTACCCCAGTGTCAGGGCCATCATCACCGCAGCATTAGCTACACCAGTGAAAAATAACATCAGATATACTCGATCTTTCCATGCTAACTAATGGAAGCTATCTAACAAGCAAAAATAGGTTTTGTCTATTGGATTACAGACTATAAAAGAGAAGTCTAGTATTCTACCATTCAACATATGGGATGGGAGTACTTTCAGATTCCATAGAAACTAAAGGAACCTAACATGTATATAAATGTCTACAATTTTACTCAAAGGAGACTATATATATATATATAAATTTTTTTTAAAGTAAGCCCTAGGCCCAGGGTGGGGATTGAACCCATGACTCCGAGATCAAGAGTTACATGATCTATGACTGAGCCAGCCAGATGACCCCAAAGGATTCTTTTTAAGTTCTTTGTACAGCAGAACCAAACTTCTCCTTGCCTACAGGATAAGTTATTTTGATTGGCTAAATTTTAATGGCTCATTTAAAATGTAAGTAGCAGAAAAAAATATGATTATTATATGTTTAGTTTTATGCCAATTACTATGTCTAAATGCTAATTAAGATTAGGATATATGAGGGATGCCTGGGTGGCTCAGTCGGTTAATTATCTGCCTTTGGCTCAGGTCATGATCCCGGGGTCCTGGGATTGAGCCCTGAGTTAGGCTCCCTGCTCAGTGGGGAGTCTGCTTCTCCCTCTCCCTCTGCCCCTTCCCTGCTTGTGTGCTATCTCTCTCTCTCTCAAATAAATAAACAAAACCTTTTTTAAAAAAGATTAGGATATATGAATCAGTGCAGCTAATACGTGAATAAACATAAATTATGCAATCGACCCAGGTAGAAAAATTAGACTCATCTACACCTTTACGTAACTAATGCTCACAGTGAGAACAGACTCCATCCAGAATATTTCTTAGACCAAATTTAGGAAAGTCCAGGGCATCTTCTCTCAAAATGCCTAAAGCCATCTGATAGAGAATAGGTGACCAATAACATTAGTCCACTACTACTAAATAGTACAAGGTTTGCAAACAGAATGGTCTGGTAGAATAAAGCAGACCTCAGGAAATATGATTTCCCAGCAATCTAGTTAGGTAGACTTGCACAGTCCTATTACCTCTCGGATCTCCTTTCCCTAATATTTTAAATAAAGAAATAGAAACACAGAACAAAAAATTGTTCTTTGGTTAATAACACCCAACCAACTTAAAGGTGTTAGATAAATATCATAGATTATAAAGCTATATATGTGAACTAAGAACTATTCAGTACCATCATTGGGCAGACATTTGTGAATTTTACTGTTGGGAGCTTTCCCTTCTCTGTACTAATGCCAAGCATTATTTGATTCAGAACTTTTTGATCCTCGGAGTTTAAACGTTTGATGCACCCATACCCTTTCACAGAAAAAAAGAAACATATTTTATTCTTACACATATATTACCTATAATTGTTGGCAGAGTTGGGACTACTACCAGAAGTTCGGGATAGAAGTGACAAGCGATGGAGAACCACCAGCTACTCTGCAGATACCAATGAGCATTTTGGGAAGTAGCCTAATATGCTTGTGGGATAGCCATGCTTTCTCGCCTTTAGACTTTAGACTCAGGAAAACTGCTTCAACTTTGTTAAGTAAAGATGACTTTACTTGGGAATTTTGGCTGTTCTTTCTATTTAGAAGATACCAAGAAGATAATAGTGGACTGTAATGAACTTCAAGCTTTAAAAAGCTCTGACCTTTTGACTACCTTGCAAGTCAGTATTGACTTTGATGTAGAAAAGCTCTCTAGTTCTTCCTTAAATGAATGATAAGCAGCATAGTTAGGATTACACAGTGAGTGTTTTGTCCCTGGATCTCTCTGGTCTCTAGGCCAGATCAACATACAGGGTCCCTATATTTAAGCTATTCTTCGGTCGACAGGATCCTTACCTAACTTCTGCTTGTCACCAGGGACCTGATTATATTATCACATAATTAATTTATTGACTAATAGCTTAGTTATCTTAAAGAGGTGCTGACTTTATATCTAGGCAACAATTTGGGAACTGGCAGAATCTAGTTTATTAACTTTTATATCATTATACAATGATTCTCTAAGTGTGATATTCTCTGAACACTGTATTATTATATAATATGATACTTAATAGAGTACTTAGAGAATAGGTGACCAATAACATTAGTCCACTATTACTAAATAGTACAAGATTTGCAAACAGAATGGTCTGGTAGAATAAAGCAGACCTCAGGAAATACGATTTCCCAGCAATCTAGTTAGGTGGACTTGCACAGTCCTATTACCTCTCGGATCTCCTTTCCCTAATATTTTAAATAAATAAATAGAAACACATGATCTCTTATTTTTCTCCCAGCTCTATGTTCTATGCATTTGTTGAATGATGATTAAGAATGTAATGACACCATAAATACTATAATTGAAAGGATATATTTTCATTTTTCTTGACTGTCTCAAAGTTTGATAAGTTTAATTTAGGATGAGTACTAACATTTTCTGTGGAACTCTAAGAGTACCTTAAGCTTATGACTAAAACTTTTGTTTTTTGATGGATAGGCAAAAAATAATTAAGAATTTATAAATGTTTTGGCTTTCTTCACATGTGTGAAAAATCCAGCAATAAAAACGAATACTTGCTTCATTTAGAGAAGGGTACACAGGGTTTTGTTAATTTCAGGATGATAAGGTGTAGAATGATAGGATGTAGGTCTGCAGATTTATGTTTGGTACACTGCCAGAAACTACAGGGTCGAAAGAACATGTCGATTTATGTATATTCTCAAGGTTTTGTTATCTAGTCCTTAGGCTGTTTGACCATTTGCTGTGATTCATATTCTATTTCTAATTCTTAACCTTAGACTAATACTTAGAATAAAAATATGATTGACTCATGGTTAGCTGTGGAATTCAGTAGGTTATGAATACAGATGGCAAGAAAGGTAAAACATCAGGAAAAGTTAATTTGACCAAAACTAAGAAAAAAAATTAATTTTAATGTCGTGTATTATTTGAAATACTTGAGAAACATACTCATTCATCAGGTCTGAAAAATGTGTTCAGAATTTGTTATTTTACATTATTGAACTATTAACTCTTATATTTCAGATCCATAGCTGCTTTATTGTTTTATAGTCGCTGTATCTTTGAAGTGGGTCATTTTTGACAATATTTCACACCTGGGATGGCAAGTTTAATATTACTGTTGCTGTCAGTAAGACTTGATTATTTTGATATCTTCTATTGAGCAGAGTTTACAATGTTAATAATGTTTTTCAGCACTTTACTGCTTTAGATTATCTTCTTATAAGCCCACATCCTGTACATATTGTGCCTTTCCCTGTTATTATAATTGATATTTATAACTAGGAACTACTCATCATTATAATGTATCAATAATAAGACAACAAATAGTATTAATACGATGCTCAGCATTTGTAATTTCCAGAGGTTCAAGTACCTAAGGGTTCTATGGTGGGGCCAAAAGAAGGAATAAAGGAGCCTTCTAGACTCTAGATAGAAAACATTCAAAAATTGATTTGATATCAAATTTAAGGAGAAAATATGCCAATTAAAAATGCAGTTTTTAGGATTCAATTCAGCATTTGTTACTTAATAGCATTTGTCATTTTCCAATTTTTCATATGCAGCAAATTAATTTCAAATCATTTTGCTCTTCCACATGCCTTTGTGTATTGTGTTTCTTTTTTCGTATTCTTTTGGATAACATTTGAAAAGAAAATAAGACTACAACAGTCATTGATTACAGTCAGGATGGAAGACAGTTGTAAGACCGAGGAACAGGTGGGGCATGGATGATGGGAATATTCACTTTTTGTGCCACCATTTTGTAGCTGCTCAAAAAATTTTTTTTTCTTTTCAGCAAATGGTGGATATTGTGTCTTTACAAAAAATGGTTCTGTACTGGATCCATCTGCGAAATATAAACATGTCATCAGCACTCATTTTCCATCTCCAAAAAACATTCCCCATGTCCATATTTGATTTTCAAGTGCATCTGTGCACTGGTGGAAATCCTCCCAACATGCTGCCACACAATTGCAAAACCCACACATTTCTGTCTTTGAATCAAGCTTTCACAAGAGCCTGGCCTCCTCCGGGTACAAGCTTGTTTCGAAGTTGCAAAGGTCCGCCGGGTGACCCCAGTAAAAGGAGCTTCGGTGTCTGTGGTAAGGTGAAATTATTCCTTTTAGGGGGATGATTTTGTCCATGCAGTTTCTTCTATTCTGTTCCAAAACTTTTTTTTTTTTTGCATCTCATAATTTCTCTTTTGGTGCCCACACTACGCTTCCCTAATTATTAGCATTATGCTATTGAGTTTCTCAATGACTAAACTCACATTTAAGAAAGAAAGTTAGTTTGACTATTCTGAAAGTTTAAGTAGAAAAAGCAGGGAGTTCATCTCAGAAAGTTGAAAGGCGAGCATCCTGAATTCTGTGAGTCCCTAATGCTATTGATGATCACATAACCTGAAAGAATTTAAAACATCACTGGAAAAATGTAATCTCTTCCTGAACCCACATTCAGAAGTGAACTCCTTGGTAAAGAAGGAAATTTGATTTTACCTCATTATTTTCCCTACGCAGAGCCGGAGTTACCTTCGCTATGGAGCAGTGGAGTAAGCCTTGCCTGTCATTTTTAATCAGGTTGTTTTAGGTAATTTTGGTTATGCCCCTCATTACTGAATTGTTTATCAATAGGCGCAGCAAGTGTCACTAGCTTTTCTCATCAAACCAGGTCTGACAAAGCCCCACAGTGCATGGGAAAGAGGCAGCTAGGTGAAGCTAATGCCATAGATGTTTGATTCATTAGGAGCTTATTGTTAACGGGGATGTCTGATTGTAAAGGCTCAGTCAAGCAAAAGAGTGCAGAGTAATCAGTCGGATTTATAGTTTGCACGGCTCAGAAAAAAAAAAATCAACATAAACCTTTGGATATAGCAGAAACAGAAAAATCCCCTTTGGGCAGCCCTAACCTGGAAAGAGCCAAATAAGGTCATGCTACATGAAGGTTTCCTGTTAGGTGATGGGAGATAGAGACGGATTAGAGCCATATGGCATGGCCTATCATACCTTCTGACTTAAGATAACAAAGCCAAGCTTTGTGCTTAGCTGTTTTTGACTGACATCATCAATTTTATTTTATGTTGGTCACCTCCGGTAACAGGAAAAAAATGGCCTAGGGTTGATAACACATGCTTTTTTTTTTTTTTTTTTAGTATTAAGATGCCTAGAAGCTAGTTTTGTGCTGTTAAAAATTTCAAAGAATTAGTAGCTTACTCTTCTATCACCCATCCTCCAGCAACTGTCAGCCCCCCTCCCCCCTTGTTTTCAGTTTGTACCTTGCAAATGAGAGGCAGCCTTATTCAGAACCAGATGTAAGGCTCCTAGAGAATGAGCATAAGCTGGTGTACTTTAAGCCTAATGGGAAGTTTTATATGCAAGGGCCTTGAACTGATTAGTATAATTCCCTCTTTAATACAGCTGTCCCTCCAGATTAAGGTAAACCAAATGTTGCAATCAGAGATTAGTGTACCTTGCCAGTTATTAACATCCCCGGTGCTCAGCAAGCACGTCAGATGCTAATGCTGTGTATTTATTTGCCATTTCCCCACTGTAACTTGAACTTCTGCACCTGTCAAAGCATTCCAGTGAAGAGAGGGGCATTATTGGAAAGCAAAAGTTTTATACCTGTACACGTGTTTTGTTTTGTCGCAGCTTAGATTTTCTTTTGGCCTGCCAAGACTGCCAGGTGCTTTAATCTGCTACTCTACTGGTTTTGTAAAGAGAGACTTTGTGTGTTAAATTGCATTTGTTACTTTCATATGCTTTCTTTTATGCAACTGGTGAGCTGCTCATCTAAACTGGTGGTGTGCACGCACGCGTGTGTTTGTGTGTGTGTATTTTCTTTTGCAGAAGAGGTGAAGGGTGGAGTTTCTTTCTCAGAAAACACACCTATGTCCTCTGTGCTCCTCAGATTCTGCAGTGTCTTAAATCACAAGGTGGGTCTCGCAGCTGTAATATATTTGGCAGGATATCCTGCCTTCTTGCAGCCCAGATGTCAAGAAAGACAAAGTCCTGGCTATCTCAGAAAGATCTGGCTCTGTTTCTTTCCCTCCCCAGCCCCCATCCAGGGCATGCTTGGACTTGAGGGCTGAACATCTATAACAAACACGCTGGAGAAGTTTGGGGTGGTCGCTCCGGTTGTGTTTTCAGTAACTGGTCCCGTTTGGGTGTTCCCCGATCCTTTTCATCAACGTGGCAGGTGGGCCAGCAAGTAAGGGAAAATCATGGCAAGTTTGATGAAGAGGCCTTACATTTGTCGAGTAAAGTGCCTTTGTGATTTTTATCTGCATTGTTTATTACTCAGAGATTGAGAATCAAGAGGTGCTTTTTCTGAAAAAATGCAGAGCTTGCTGCGGAACCACTAGGGTCATCTCAGGGTCTGGTTTTGTTTTCATATGTGGGATTAAAGCATGTGGCTCTGCTCTTACAGAGCAGTCACCTGATGGCAACAGCACTGGGGCAGTAGCAGCTCCCCCTGAATTGTGCCACAGGCGGGAAGGAGCCCCAGTTTTCCAGCCAGCTTGTGACACTGCAAGCAGCCCCCGGTTGGGGTTGGTGTCCGCCCTGGGGGCGCATTTCCTTCCCTTGCCCTCCTTCTCCCCCACTCCATTGTGGTGTCCGCACGTTGATTGCCTGGTGCAGAGTTTCTACATATTATAGCTTAATTGCAGATTTTTAAAAAAGACAAAAATATGTTCCTATCTTAGGAATTATGTCTTGCAGCCTACTAAATATGCTAATGCAACACTAAGCAGGGATAAAGTTCTTGCCATACCCCCCAACAGTTGCGTGGAACCCGCTGCCAAGTGATTGTTAATTGTGAAGCACAGGCAGGCTTTGCAATCCATCTTAATTGTCATACTTACTTCAGGTTTCGTGATAAGGCTCGATGTTCTGTTGAAAGTGACAAGGTTGACAAGGGGAAAGGGTGTGGGCCTGAGCCTGTGGTTCTGAAGGGGTTGCGTGCTCTGACCTGCCGAAGGTTGATATGGACGGTCTGCGAGGGGATTTTAGTTGCCATGGGGTCCCCAGGCGGTTGAATGGAGAGACTGTCTGTCCTGCTTTTTCCTGTTAGGATCCTGACACGTGGAGCATTGATGAACTCAGCACAACGTTGAATGGGAGCTTTTTGGCAGCTGAGACACTGGGGCTAAGCTGCAGGTCAGAGATAACACCAGTGCGGATCTCCTCCTGCACACAGTTACTAGGGCACTTTCTTCCCTCCTGAGTGCAGGAAATGTCTCATGTTAAATACGGTCACTTTTCAGTTTTCCTTTCTTCTAAAATGGAGCTTGACAGATTGGACTTTTCAGCTCCCCCCTTTTTTCACCACCTCTGCTTCTACCTCAGAAATACTCTTCAGGAAGCAGGAGTTAATCTTGGTGAGGAAACGATAAGGTGATGCTTGATTTTTCAGGGGAAAGCAGAAGGATATGACTGCCTCGGTGCTGCACATAAACGTGTAACTCCCCACCTTCGAGGCTTTTCCCTTCACATCTCTTCAGTACAGACCAGAAGGGGCGCAGAGTGGAGAGCCTCCTACCTAGACAGATGGAGGGAGCGCTTCCTAGCGTCGTGGAGCGTTAGGTACGAAGGAGGACACTTCTGGGAGGTAATGCTCACGTTTAAAGAGGGGCCTTTCCAGCGCCTGTGTGGCCCTGCACCCGAAGGGCACGTTGCTGCTGACACCAAAGCAGTTCTGCATTGTTTGCCGTGTAGCTGAGTTGTTGCAGGTTTCCAAGATGTGGAAAACAAAGAGACACTGGCAGCAAGAGTTACTGTAGGCATCTTTTGCCAGCCGGATTCAGAGAAGCCATGCAGAAAAAAAATTCTGGCTAGTTTTAGTACCTGCCCTAAACTTGGGCTGCCCAGGCTCCGTTTAAAGAAAAGTTATTTGAAATTGATCTCTGTGTGGTATTGAGTAGTGACTGCGAAACTAATAAACTGAAACCGCCCCCAAGCCAAGTCAGGTTCTGACTTGGGGTATAAGTACATGACTTCAGTGAGATCTGAATGCTTCCTTGATGCCCTTTGAAGCAACAGGGATGTGTGTGTGTGTGTGTGTGTGTGTGTGTGTGTGAGTGCACATGCAGGTAGAGGGGATGAGATAGGAAAAGGAAGACGGAGTGGATAGAAAGGCATGGGAATGAGGAAAGGTTTCTGGTCAAGGTTTAGTACATATCCGAAAACAAAAGAGTTGTGGGTAGAAGTGAGAGTAGCAGTTCAGCCCTAGGGCTAACACCTTGGGACAAGCAGGGTGATGCTGCCCTTTGATCTGTCACCTCTTACCAATTCCGTGCACCCATTCTGTCTCAGGAGGGCAGAGGGTAAAGCTGAGAGAGATGGAGAGAGAGTGAGTGATCTGTATGAGAGCCAAATATGATGAGTCAGTAACCCTGAGGAGAATGATTCAGGTTTGGAACTCCATCAGAATTCGCTCTGATGCCAAGTAGTGGTGCCAGGCCTTCCATAATAAAACAATTTTCCAGTCTTCCTTATCCAGTTGTTCTATGTAGCCTTCATCTGGCTTGAAGTGATTGGGGCTAGGTTACTCCTGGACTTGTTCTAGATATACCTCTCTGGCTACTGCTGGTGGGGGACTTCCCAGGAATTTTGAATTTCCCCAAATTGAACTTTAGAGAGAGTAGTCAGGACTGAACAGACTCCCAAAGGACCCCAAAGAAACAGAGGGTGTGAAGTGTTCAGTGTAGTCGCTGACACATGATAGGTGCTGGGGTAAATCCTCACTATTCCTCTATGAAGAACGAAGCCAGTTGAATTTGTTGTTAAACACTCTTTGGCTGTGTTTTCAGTTGTAGCACTGCCTGAGGAAATTGGAGAGCTTAGAAGAGGCTCCTGTCCTAAACAAAAGGTTCAGATTTGGTTGTGTTTTCTATCTGCTTGGTCCAGATCCGGTGTGAAAGTTTGAAGTGACCTGAAACATTCTAATCCTAGACATATGTGGTCAATTGTCCTGAGGTCAAAGGGAGACAACTACCTATACAATGTGATTTCAAGAGCCTGGGAAAGCCCGTATGTCCTCCAAGTATCTCCCCAGTTAACCATGGCACCTGTTAACATCCTGATATTTCTGCTGGTAGGGCAAGGCCTCTGAGCAAACACATGTTTTCTTGATAAACCTCTTTCTGTTGCAATTATGATCCTTGAGAGAGGCCATCTTTTATTATGTGGATAATGTTGATTTCTTATTTACTATCCCTGTGACAACTGGAAAGAGAGAAACTAGATACAAATAGCAGTTTTGTTAAGAATAATACAACTCCTCAGCCACAGGATGGGTCAAGGAGGTTACACTAGGTTGGGGTTTGTATTCCTCCAGATAATTTTGGATCAAGATATGTAGATAGGAGGAGTTCTTCTAGTCAGCTTTGTGGAACAAAAAGAAATTAATTTGGGGTCCTTTCTTTCTTTTTGACAAGACCTTTCATTTCTGATCATGAGAAACTGCTTAATCCCATATTGTCTTGGGTTATCCAGAATCCTTCGCCTAGAAGATGGTAGGTTGGCGATTCTCAAACATTTTTCTACTCCAGAATGTACATTCACACGTTGGACACTTCCATGGGTATACCTTGATTGTGATACAAGAGGCATTGTATTTCAGCCTTTATTTGAAACAGGTCTCCTAGTCCTGATGTTCTTCTGTGTCCTCTTGGGAAGGCCCACTCCTTTACCTCTGTTCCTGTTCTCCCATCTTCATATCTCATCAGTCTGTGAGAGTTGCTGCCTTAAATAATGTCCTAATTATAGGAGCTTTTTCTTTTTCACACAGTTTGTGTGCCTTCACCCTTTCTCTAGGAGCTTCACTCCCTGTAAGTATGTATAATATATGTGCATGTGTACATGTTGTACGTGTAGGTTTATGCACACACACACGTGTGTATAATTATTATCTTAGCAAGAAATAAGCCCATCCTATGTGTTTTGCAAAAGATTTAGGTTAATGGTTGTTTTAAACAATGAAGACTGTTAAGTCACCAATGTGTTCTCTTCGTTGCCTATATAATTTTAACTCTTTTTTTTTTAAGATTTTATTTATTTATTTGACAGAGAGAGAGACAGTGAAAGAGGTAACACAAGCAGGGGGAATAGGAGAGGGAGAAGCAGACTCCCCGCTGAGCAGGGAGCCCGATGCAGGACTCATTCCCAGGACTCCAGAATCATGACCTGAGCTGAAGGCTGACGCTTAACCACTGAGCCACCCAGGTGCCCCTATAATCTTAATTCTTTAAGTTTTCTTTATCTATCACATGATTTTTACCCTTGGCTTTTTTTTTTTTTTGGTTTTAAAAGTATGTGTATTATTATTATTATTTTTTTTTCTTACTGCACTAGTCCTACATACTTATTGTAGAATGTTTGGAAATTATGGGTGAGAATAAACTCACCCCAAATTTCACAATCTAGAGTTATCTGTTATTAAATTGGTTGTATCTTTCTATCTCTTGGCTCTATTGGTTTAGGTATTGAGAATGCCTGGGTCACTCTATAATTTTTAAATTGTTTTTCTCTTTCCTTTTCAGACTTTCAACTCTTAAAGCTCTCCTCATTCCTTTTATGTTGATGGGTCCCAAGTGGGACCGATATAGTACTTTAGTATCTAAAGCTAGATCTGACTTGTATTCTGGGAAGGTTAGCTCACAGCCTCTACATACTATATTTTGAACTTCTTAATATGCATTTTCCTGCTCTGAATCAGTGATTTATTTTTTGATCTTTGTTAATACTCCTTTTCAAGCTTGAAACAAAAGAAATTATCTAAAAATAACCAAAGACTGTTATCCAAGACTTTAAAGTAGCGTGAGCCAATAGGTTGACACCTTTGATCCTTAGGTAAAAAGTTACAGTTCTTTTGTTGGCTTTCTGCAAAAGGAGGAAGTGGGGGCAAATTACACAGTTGATGCTATTTTATGCATGAAGGAACCTACTTTTGACAGCTAGTAAACAAGTTTCAACATTTTTCTGGGTAAAGAAGCTCACTTATTTAACATTTATTTATTGAAGTAACCTCTATTATGTGGCAGGCACTGTTCTAGGCTTGGGAATTCAGCAGTAAATAAAAGACAAAATCCACCTTTGTGGGAGCTTACTGCTTAGAAATAAAATAGTTGAACTTTTTTACTTTCTATTTAAATTTCCACTTAAAGTAATTGTATTTCATTTTCTAAATTCTGAGTTAGTTTTGAAGCAGGTGGGGAAAGAGCTCTATTATCTATTATTATAATATTTCTATATCGAATAATGTCTTTCCTACCAGAAATCTCTTTTACTCATTACTCTCCACATTCCAGTTTTTCAGTAGACAAAAGGCAAACAAATGCAGTGTCAAAGATCAATTTTGATGAATTAAAATAGTTGAACTTCATTTTAATATATGTTGTTTTATTGAGAAGGGAGATTTATAAAAACAACCAAACAGGAGGGGTAAGAGTGGATATGTTCTTTCAACTATTTTGAGGAGTAAGTATGTGATGCAAAATTAGGAGAGGTCCTTCAATTTCAGATAAAGCTGAATAGTTACATATTTGAGATTATGGTTTTGCCATGCAGTTAACTTGAATAGTAACAGAAAAATTACTAGTAGTTAAGCAGAGAAATAATGCATGAGGCAGAAAGACATAGGTCAACATTTTATTTAATTGGAATGTGTTATCTACGGAGGCTCTACTGGATGTGAGTCACTGAAGGTATAAAGAAGTATGTAGAAACTAAGAAAAAAGCAGACAGTAGTTATCTCGGTGTTTTTTTTACCCACTTGTTTCAGTTTGAGTGTGTTTTAGGTAGTTTGTCAACCAGACCTCAAGAGACAGGAATTATACTGATAGAATTGGACAAGTTTTTTTTTTTTTTTTTTTTTTTTTTTATCGGAATTCAGGATCTGCCATAGGCAGTTAGATTGTGACATGGAAATATTGAGAGTTTAAATGGATGCTCCATGAGAAATTATCCTGGATTCTTCAGTTTGTGTGTAAGGATGGAGTCTTTGTTACTTTTTTTAGAGTTTGATGAAAAAAGTATGTGTTATAACTCAACTGAGGAAAGAAGAGTATGTATTGGAGACAAGAACTTGCACAGTTAAATAACTCAATCTGTGGAATAGAATATAGCTGCTGACGAGTGACTGAAGACATGGATGGTCAGCTGGAAGGGTTGGCCAGATTATTCACAAGTGCTGGAAAATTCAGAAGAACAAAAGAAAGAAAGGGAGGAAGAAATGAAGGACAGAAGTGTGAACAAAGAGAAAACAGATGAACAGACAAAAAAACTACAGTGGGGTTATAATGAGGCATAATTATTCGGAGCTTTGATACTAGCTCATCACTGGGGAAAAACGATATTCTTCAGGTAGGGTTGTATGATTTACATCTGTGATTATTGGGATATGGGATAATCTAGGAACAAAGTACAATAACATTATGTTTACTAGAAACTATAGGAAATCCTGGCCAGATTAAGTGATGCTTTGTGAAGAAAGAGGTGGAGATTCCAAGTTTATCTTTTAATTGTTTTTAGCCCACTTTTAGTGTGCTGTGTTTAGTTTTTTAAAAAAGTAAGCCACAACTGATCCTTAGTTTAGTTTCAAATCCACACTCTACCTCTATTTCTCTACTTGACTTTCTTTGTCGTGTTGCAAAGCCCATCAAGATCTACCTACTCACTGAAGGTTTTTCTTCTCCTGTGAGATGAGATACAATACTATTCATAAACCTATAGAGATATGTGTGTTTTTTATTATTAACTATGGCCATGAGTGAGGTCTTTCTTGACATGTAAGACAGCAGACATAGTGTCTTCGCATTTAGAAAATGTGTACGAAACACAGCATCCATTCTTTGTCCAGTAAACATTAATTGATGTAGATGAGAGAGCACACGTCACTAACAAGAACCTCCTGCCTAACTCTGGGTCTTCAGAGGCTTAAAGATGTTTGTGAGCTGGAATGATGCCCCATTGTAATTCCTTCTGTTTAGGTTAAATGAAGAGGTAGTTTTCTGTTTTAAAGGCAGCATTCCTGGTGAATTTAGCACGCTGTATGCATTACTTGTATTGAACATAAAAGTTTATTAATTCAGAAAATTCAAAAATTATTTAAAATATAGACTGTGTGCTGTATGTACACGGTACATGTAGTGTGTATATGCATATACATACACAGTATATGTGCGTAATGAGTGATATGGAATTTTAGAATAAATGAAAAGATGTCATTTCTGCTTTAAGAAGAATCAATGTATTTGGAAAAAGAAATGAAAATCCTTAAAATTGTTTATTTTATGTTCTACCTTCGTTCATTAATAAATATTCATAAAATATCTACTAAATAGAAAGATCAAGAAAGCACCATTATATTCTCTAAGAGCTTTTAATCTGATGGGTTGAAGGCAACCGCAATACAAAGTAGACTGATTTTTACAAGAAAGCCAAAGAATGCTGAAATGAAAATAACAAAAATATTGAGCACCAGAGAGTCCTTACCATGTGTCAGGAGCTATATGATATATTTTAGGTGTGTTGTCTCAATCCTTACAACCCTGAGTTTTAGGTACTCTTACGTCACCCCTTGCCCCACATACACTTACCAGATGAATCCGCAGAGATCAATCCATATTAATGAGTTACCTAGGGGCACACAGCTAGGACGAGGCGGAGGTGGGCCTGTGAACTGAGAGTCTGACCACAGCGCTGGAGACGTCAACCATTATACTCCACTGCCTCCTAGGGGATGGGAGGGAGAGATCACCTCTGATTGGGGAGGGGTCAACAATGGGTTCTTGGAAAGATGTCCCTTGATCTAGGTCTTAAAAGATTGGCTGGATTGTGGGGCAAGTGGAGCTATGGAGAGGGAGAGTCTGTTTGAGAATAGTTATGGGTTGCGGGAGAGGGAGCAGAGCTCAGGCTTGGGTAACACAGGGCCTGGTGGGGTGTTGGGTATATGTTGCATTGGGAGGTAGGCACATGGGGGCTGAAAAAGAGAGGAAGGCCAAAGAATCTGGTCTCAATTCTACAGAGCTAAGTATAAAATAGAGTAAAAGATTTATAATAAAAATGGAAAGAATGGATATTAATATGGCATTATCATTAGAAGAGTTTTAATCAGCAAAATCTTAGAAGAGCTGGATATTAAACTAGGGTTTGAAACTGATGTAAATGGAGTAGAAAAGCATGCCAGCAATCTAGAATATTGTGATTCAAATAGGACACTAGAACATAAGGAAAGCTGATAAAAGTCCATTTTTCATGAGTTCAAAAACCGCTGAGGGACGAAGTTGGTTAAGTGAGTCTCTACCTTTCACACCTAGAAGAAAGGGAATAAAATATCATCTCTGTCTGTTATAGCTTACCATCTACTCAGCTGTTAAAGTAAAAAAAAAAAAAAAAAAAATGACAGTTTTTTTTTTTTTTTATCCCTTTTCTTGTTCTTACTCTAAAATATATCCTGAATCTGACCTGCTTGAATCCTTCCTCAAGGACTTCGCAGAGTGCGGACACTCTGCTGTTTGGAAGTCTCAATCAGATCAAGTCACTTCCTCATCTGATATCCTCCAAAGGCTGCCTGTTGCATTTAGAACAAATTCCAACCTCCAAGTCCTTCAAATTTCCAGGCTTACCTTATTTTGCTTTTTATTATGCTTCAGGCTTCTTGCTTCCTTCTGTTCCTTGGACTCACCATGCTCGTTCTCACTCTAGGGCGTTTCACTCTTCTTTGTGTTTTTCTTTTTGTTTTTGTTTTTTGACTGGCTCTTCTGCAGAAAACCAGCTCAAATATCTTAGCCTTGGAAAGCCCTTCTCTGTACAACCGACCTGAAATGTTATAACCGTGACTATTTTCTTCCCTTACTTGTTAAGAAGGTCACTATTCTCATATTTAGAAAACTTTATTCAAATTAGTCTGAATCTCTCTACCTAGTTATATTTCTTTGTAGTTCTTATAATTTCCCCGAAGTTATTTAAGACAATCTCTGTCTTTGTCTGTCTCTCTCCAGGAGAATTTTGGCTTCAGAGGACAGGACTGGCTTTGTCTTCTCCAGTGCTACAAACTCAGTGCCTAAGTGCTTTGAATGTAATAGGTGCTCAATAAATATTTGTTAAATGGATGAAGAATGAGTGAAAAGAATGGGAGTGAGGATGGCTTCAGTAATGGGTAGAAGCTTATGTTTTATCCAGTAAAGGAGGTAGATTGTGGAATAAATTATGTGGCTATATTTTCTAATTATGTTCCATTTCAACAATTAACCAAGTTGCTTTCTTCTTTGCATACCAGCTAATTGAGGGTATTAGGTAGAGGAAAAGTGTTTTGTGTTGTTGGGTGGGTGGGGGGAGACAAGCCTGAGATTTAAAAAGGAGAAGAAAATGGTCTTAGTTAATCCACGGGGTGGGTGAGAGCTCAACCAGAATGCTCTTTGGAATCCAGACAATTCAGTGACAGTAACACTCTCATACAAGTGTTAGGGAGGTCAGAGGAGATGAGTCTGTGACATGTGCAATCACTCCTTATGTGTTCGAGTTTTCAACCGTATTTCATGATGACATTTAAATTTGAATGGGAAATGACCTCCTCGTTCCCAGTTCCTTTTCTAGCCAGTATAGGATTGCTCCTTCAACAAATATCCATATGTTTTGTCCAGGAGAGTTCTCCTGTATCTTAACAGATGGAGTTTATGAGTTTATTTTCTAGTAGAAATAGCGATTTCAAGACAAGAAGGTGGTTGTAGGAACCGTTTATTTTTACTTTTTAAAAGGAATACCTTCCTGGCAAATAAGCGAGTACATAAGCAAGCAGACTCAACAGCTTTCTTGGAAGGAGTCAGCTGCTGCAGGTATGGGAGGAGTCCTTTGGCCAGCTTTGGCCTCCCTGTGCATTTCTCACACTTGTGTTGGCACAGTTGGTGGCGTTTATTATTAGCCGTGTGTCCTACAAGACATTCATTCATGGAATATGGCCCTGGGAGAGGGATCGTCACTTCTTTTTCATTGGCTTAGGGGGCATCTCACATAAATGGAAGAACATCCTTAAATAGAAAGATCTCGATTCAGGGGAAAAAAAAAAAAAGAAAAGAAAGAAAAGGTGAGGAGAGAGAGATGTTCTCCGTGCACTCAGCTTGGAACTGAAAAATTAAGAATTTGTTTTGTGCAATGCTAGTTACCTTGCCAGTCTCAAGTTGGCACTGTGGGCTTGCTGTAGCTGCTGAATCTGAGCTGAGCCGAGGAGACGGTTTGCTTCGGTTTTATTGCTCAGCCTCACCATGCGTCTCAATATGTTTTTGATTTTGTATTTTAAAAAAATAAGGTGAATGATCTCAAAAGGAAATCATTGCAGGCGATTTTATTCTTTGCTTTTTCTAATGGACAATTAAAAAGCAATCCTGGTCCTATTCCAGGGATTTTCTCATTTCTTAGTACAACTGTAATTTAGGCACATATAATAGTGCAATGGTATTATTAGATATTATCATGTTTATTTTATTCATGAAAATGTGTGACACACCTTATTTGTATTCTTTTTGAGCAAATGTCCTGGAATGGGTTTTTGTCCCAGTTCCTTTTTGTGCCTGTAAGAAGGTGTGTGATGGAATTTCTGTTCCTAGGAATAAGAATAGTATTTCTTTTTTTGGGGGGAAGCATAATAATTTTGAGCTTTGAGGACTTTCAATGGGTTATTGTTGCTTGTTTTTTGTTTTTTGTTTTTTTTTTTTTAACAAGGCTCCAGCCCACCAAATCCTACTGTGACACACACTTCCTATCTGCAATGGCAGATATTTATATTTCAAATTCAATAAAATTATAATGAATTTTATTCTGAAAAGTTTTTTTGAATTTTGTTTTTTTAAGATCTATGAGGTAATTGGAGATACCCCAGGCTCTCAGAAAACCAGGGCTGGGAATCACTGCTTTAGTGATTAGCACTTTGTAAACCTTCAAAAAATATTAAAACCAGGATAGATTGTCTAATTTCTTGTGGGTGGATTCACTTTAGTATAATGTAATGTGTTAACAAATGCTCAGAGAGGAGGTTGTGGATCCAGAAAGATGGCTTTTGCAGAAGGCTTTTATACAAATTAATTCAAAGAATAACAGGAACAGTTGTGTATTGGGGCAGAAGGAATAAGGTGACTCAATTAAATGATAGAGAGATCTCCAGGAAAAAAATAGTCTCATGTCAACCCAATACTAACAATAAAATTCTCATTACTGAAATCGATAATCCTGTAATAAATGCATAATAACTTCAAAAAGGATTCTTTTATTAAGTATTTTTTGTATGATTGGCTATGCACCAAATATTGAAATCAAATACTGCTTTGCTTTACTTTAAGAATGATAAAATTCTCTACTATGTCTCTAAAGAGAATCTTAAATGAGAAGCTTCAAAAGAGTAATTTGCAAATAAATTTACCTGCTGAATTTGTGCCAGAACCTCCTATATTTACCTAATTCATTTTTGGCTTTTGCTTAGCTCTAGCCATGATGACACTGTGAGAAATGAATGTCAAGTTCTCCTGGGTTGCTGGAATGTTTGTGCAAGGCAGTGGTGAAGAAGTAAGGGTAGTGCAAACCCCAGGGTTTGGGTCCCATTCCGTTGGGGGTCTTGGGGGTTGGTCTTCCACAAAGCTTGAAGAACCAGCGTGAGGTCTGGCTAATCCGTACTGCTAGCCTGTTGCCACTTTGTGGGTCTGGGAAGGTAGTTCAGTCCCTCTCCACATTCGGAGTTGGGCGCAGAGCACTTGGTAGTTCTGAATGGCGGGGGTGGGGGTGGGGGGGGTTCAGGATCCGTCCATTTGATACCAAAACTGAGCTTGCTTTGTGGCTTTCTGAGATAGATTCAGGACATTTTTGTAGTGCTCATCGACACACAACCCACTGACCTACAACTGTATCTGCAGTTTGAGAAGAAATTTGAGTAACTTAGTAAATAGGTAGACCAGGAGAAATTATGCTGCCCTGAAAACACTTCTGTTTTTTTGGCAGGGATGTCTGTTTTGAGCTTCCTGAGCTTTTTTGCTTGGTGTTCTGCAGAGAATTTTGCATTCCAAAAGATAGGCGAGGCTTCCTTCCGGTGTCTGAAACCTCTAGAAGGTGCTCTGATAGCATAGAGGCTTCCCCAGCCTGTTTTCGGGAGATAACCTCCCCTCACCTGGTGGTGGGGTTGCATCTGATTAACGTTCCAGTTGTTTTGCATATATTTTCCCTAGAACCTTGCCTGAGCGATCAGGGTGGCTACTTCCTTTAAAAGAGCTAGATATCCGTTATATCTCAATAAAGCTAAAAAGAGTGAGAGCGCGGGAGAGGGGATATCTGACATTATTTGGAAAAGGATCGCTCTCATTTTTAACTTTTCCTTAACTCTACCGGCTAGACCTGTAGCTAATACAAGTGAGGAGATGCTTCATACCCATATAGATGCTGTGGTCCTGAAGGTCCCAGCCTTGGTACACTTTTCCCTCGTTCAATTTTTTCTAACTGTGGTTAAATCTTCATTCATGTAGTTTACCTCTGAGCTCTCTTATTTTTTGCATTTATATTGCATATGTTAGGGTTTGCTTAGAATGCAAAATATGCTTCAAACTTGGGAGAGAGCAAAACTAGGCAAGTTAATGAAATATAATGCCTTCTTTCCTCTTCCAGAATTATGTAGAAGGGAGCAATGGAACTTTTTGGATTGGCTCCATTCTGCTTTGGGTTACTGTTGCTTTCAGTGTGTGGTTCAGTTCATTGGCACCAGATGCCGTAGGAACTAAGGTCAAGGGTTTGATCCTCACTTGGGCCAGGTGGCTGCGTATTTTTCCAACAGGTTATATGGAGATTCAGTACAGTCACTGTAGAAATGCTGGTCTGACAGGGACTGCTGGACATGTGAATGACTGGGTGACAATCCAGCCCCATTCCGGGAAAAGCAAAGCCCGAGACTTACTGTCATTTTTGCATCTGGACAGGACGTGCCACTTAAAATGGGAGCTTGTTACTCAACCTCCCTGCGTCTCTGTGTCCTCATCTGGAGAATGGAGATAAGATTTGCTCCCTTTCTACCTCACCAGGATCTGAGAAGATTAGATAATGCCTGTAAAGTCCTTCTACAAAGGTATGAGCATTATCATAAACAAGGAGATTAGTCAACAAATAAAAAAAAAAATTCTTAAAAGACCCCCCAAAGTGTATTGCCTAATCATTTTTTGATTCAGTGTCAGTAGTTGGCAGTCTCACCCCTTTTGAGTTTGGTTTAGCTGCAAAAAGTTAGGTGTGAATGTTTGACCTTCCTATTTATTTAGAAGGTGAAAAAATTGTTTGATAGCGAACATTTACATTAATCAAAACAAAGTGGGCTTTGAATCCGAAACAGATTTTATTTGAAAAAGAAGGTGAAGGCGAAGGTCTCTAGGAACATATGCGCCACTGAGGAATATTTGCATGCATTTGATCTGCAAGCACGCTTCGGTGATTTTCACAGTCTACCTTGGAGTTTAAGTTGTAGCAAGGAGCTGTTGCCATTGCTCAGCGGCACCGTCCCCTTTTTCCTGCTTTATTATGGCACACAGCGACAACTTCATTTTTAGCATTAAAAAAAAAATCCTCTTCACTTAATTCAGACAGTGACCTGCAGGCCTCATTCTGACTGAAGGAGCCATTCAGAATACTTGCAGACAAAAGCAGGGCTTTTTCCTAGCAACCAGATCAAAGCCAAATCTCCCAGAATAGCTCCCTCCCAGGTTTTCTTTGGCGCATAGGTTCACAAGGCTCCTGGTATCCAGTTCAAACTACCCTTTCAAACTGAAATGGAAAGGAAAACTCCTGAGGAATTTTCGCAGACTCTGAAAACTGGCGAGCCTTGCGAGAGCACTTAATCTTGGGAGAACACGGTGGTCATTTGGAGCATCCCTAACTTTGTTATCGCCCGCATCTGCATGTACATTCTGTCGGACTTCCACAGAATGAGGTCTCTGTTTCCTTTCTGCCAGTACCTAATATCAGCTATGCCCAGGAGCCGGCTGATGAAGACTTCCTGTTTGTTTTGAGTCACTGTTAGAGTGATAAATATACTTTAGCTTTCTGCTTTGAGAGGAAAGAAACCAGCTGCCCTGAACTACAGAGAAAAATGCAGAAATTCCACTGAATGGCCCTGTTATCATGGAGTTTCAAGGGCAGCATCAAAATGAAAACTATAAGCCAGGGCAAAGTAAATAATTTCCATATTAAAGCATCTTGCTGCATGCATCGACCTAAGTTGTTTGTCTTTAATCATTTAGGCAAGCGTTGCATTTTTCACTCTTCTGAGACCAACTCAGCAATGTTTAGAGATTTTTAAAAATGTAAACTTACGCTACAGAATAATGGTGAGCTATATAAATAAACAATTACAGTTGTGGTTTTTTGATCTGACCACAAGCTTTTAATACCATTTTTGCATGAGCATATAATGCTTCTGGATAAACAATAATGTTTACATTGTCAGTGGCATCCCCGGTTGCACTGAGTCATTTACATATGTGATTATTTGGATATAGAGTAACCCAAGAACAAAAGAATACTATAAAATTATTTAAAACAAGAGCAACAGGGAATCTTTTATAGCTTAAATAGCACTTCTTAAATAAAGCCGTGGAGTTTTTGTGTTTTGATTTCATTTTTGTCCTTTTATTTTGGACACGTTTTGGATTTAATGACTTGAATGTCCTTTGAGTGGAATTTCTTAACTCTGATCTGAAGGGCAGTGAATTTAGGAAGCCTTATTGATCCGAATGTCTTGACCACTGCTTTCTGGCTTTTGTCTTTGTTTGTCTGTCTGTCTGTTTTTTAAGCTCAGTATAGACTTGACTTCCAGAAGCCATGAGTTGGAAAAGATGGCAACAACTTGCATGTGCTTGAAGTGGGAGTGAATTGCTTATTTCCTCCCAATAGCTATAGCCTCTCCAAGCAACTTCTAATAGTAGAAGAAGAATACAGTCATGCACAAGATGTCTTTTTGTCCAGGATAAGGGAAAGGGTAAATAAGCAAGGTAAAGTTAGCATCAACGCTTTTAGGCTGTTGAATTCGTCATGCGGATGTGGAGGCAGGACGGTGTGCATTGGCCTTAGGACAGTGTATCTGGTCATATTTGTAAACTGAGACTTGAAAATGCACTTGAATTGTTGTATATAAACAAGGTACCCCAACACATTGGCAGTCAGTGATTGGAACATCATCCCAATGGCTTCCTGCATGAGAGAATTACAGTGCTGAAGGCTTTATGGAGATTGGGTCCTCATCTTGTAAATCCTCATGTTAAAAAAATTCATGTGTCATTGGCAAATCATAAAGGAGGACATGCATTTAGAAATGTTCAGCACATTAGTTAAAACAAAGCCAAGTACACTAAATATTGTTTTTGCTTTACAAATATGTGGTGCGTGGTGTATGTCTTTTTTATAGTCTCATCTTACTGCCACAGCAAGAAAAGAAGAAAGTGTTTTTAAATATGATTGAGGAGAGGATGGAAAGATTAAAGTACTAAATAATGTATTTTCTGTTCCAATGGAGACCTGTACGTGCATATACTTAGAGTAGTGTGAAAGAATGGCTGGTATTAGGAGGAGAGGGGAAAAAATAGTGGAGCCAGCATTTTCTGTGGGTAAGAAAGAAGGGTATAAAACAAATTCATGAGATAAAATGTATTTGCCGAGGTAAGTATGCCAGGGGATAATTTTGGTGGGTATATCGGCCTCTGTACTTTAAAGAAGAGGTTAAAATTAAATAGAAATATAGGATGGTAGGGGTTTAGGTGAGGTTTTTGGTAAAATCTATTATTTAAAATAAATTGGAACTCTAGCTGGGTGGAACCTATCACTTACCAAATATAAAAAGGTGTGAAAAAACCGCCCTTTACCTTTTTCAGTGCTATTAAATGCCAAGTATCTGGTGCTGAAGTGAAACCATTATGGTCAGATTGGTGCTGTACATGTCAAGCCACCATTCTTCTCAGCAATGGCAATTGCTTAGATTGTTTAAAACTAGCTTTGGTTGTGAAAGCACATTTATGATCCAGCCTTGAGGAATTCCACCCACTGACGGCCAACATCCATTTCTTCATGTTTGAACAACAGCACAAAAGTCACATCTTCTATTTGCACATTATACTGCCATTTACAAAATGCTTTCACTTGCAACATCTCCCATGATCCTTGGTTGTATCTGGTTCCAGTTGTAAATGGAAGCAGTAAGAGTTTGTCATCTGTCCTGTGCCCCTGGTGGTGGCTTCAGCAACCTGGTTTCTTTTAAGGGGGCAGAAATACTCCTCATGCTTCCTCACAACATTTCAGGAGCATCTTCTTATGAAACAGATGCTGCAAATCAGTATTTTTAAGTATAGCAACTTGAGGTAAGTGAAATGAAAGGGCGTTCCAGAGCAATTAACCCTGTATCTTCCTGAATGTATCATGATGCCACATTTCGGATCCCAGGAGTTTTAGACAATTCTGTTGGAGAAGGTGAAGCATAGGCATGGGGAATAAGGACTCTGGGATATTTAGAATCATTTTGTCCTATTAAAGGGTTGTAAAAAAAATAATGCGTTTATTAGAAGAAGTGGTGGCGGGGAGGGGGCATGTTTTTCACACCTGTTTTCACACTTCTGAAGTGATAAGTCCAGCCCTCACAAAATACAATGGCAGGTTTCACACTAAACCCACCCAGGCATATTCCTATAGTCTCTAGTCTTCCAAGCCATTTATTCTTTAAGAAAAAGAGGCGGGGCACATGGCTGGCTCAGTCAGAAGGGCATGCGACTCTTGATCTTGGGGTCATGAGTTTGAGCCCCACGTTGGGTGGTTGGGTATAGAGATGACTTAAATAAATAGAACCTTAAACAAGAGAATAAAGGGGTAACAAGGTCTCTTGTACAAATCAGCGGCTGAGAAAGGTCTCTGCCATCTTTGCTTTGTTCTCCTGTCTTCCAGATGCATGAGCCATCTTCTATATATCATGCATGGATCTCCAAGGCAATGCACTAGGTCTCCAATGACGTTGGTTCTAGATTAACAATCTTCTTCTTTGCCTTTTTTTGATCTAAATACTCGGTGAATTAGGCACCCAAGTTCATGATTTTACCAACGGATTCACACATGTCTTTTACATGTCTTAGATTCTCTTGGCTGCCGTTTCTATCCTATTCCCTTCACTCATTGACATGGGTATAACTTATTTTTCACCATCTTTCATCTCTCAAAATGGTCTATCTGATCATAACCTAGAGTCACAGAATGTCATAAGTGGAATTAACCTCAGAGATCATGTAGGGCAGTATCTAACAACCAACTCACAGAACTCTTGATTTACCAACCCCTCAAACTTGATCTTCACCATTTTTTTTCAGCTCAGTAAATGCCAACCTCATCTGTGCAGATGTTGAAAGGAAAAACTAGGACTCATCCTCAATTCCTGTTGCCTTTACCGCCTTAGATCTAATCCATCAGTAAATCTTATTTTTTGCTATCCTGAATATGTCCAGTACTCTTCCAAGAGCCACTGTCATCTCTTGCCTTGATAGAGTAAGAGCCTAGAATTCATCTCCTTGCTGCTTATTCTCTCACATTTCCCTGTGTTATTTTTTATATATTACTTTTTGAGGCTTTGTTTATTGACTTTCTTCCTTTGCAATTTTCTGGATCTGCTCTCCTGACTAGGATGTAAGTTCCAGGAGACTGGAAGCATTGGGTGTAGAGTGCACTATTTAACACATGTAATTGTGCCTGGGACATTGTTGGTTCTCACTGAATATTTGTTGAATAAATTAATCTCCTCCTTCACAGACTGGAAATAAGGGTCACAAAGAAGTTACATGAATTTCTTAGGCTCACCAGATTAGTTTGTAAGTTTACAACTAGAGCATGGGTCTCTTGACCTAAGGAAAAGTTAGCAGTGAGCAGGAAACCTTGTCATAGATTGGGTAGATCTGTCCAATGAGGAAAGAGACCTCATCCAAGCACTAGGAGGAACTCTGGTTAGCTGATTCAGGGGAACAACAAATGATAATAACATTAGGTTCCTTTTTTCCTTCCTTCCTTCCTTCCTTCCTTCCGAGAACAAAGTAACCAGAGTTCTTGCAAGTGTAGTGTTCAAGTACCTGCTGTGGGGCAAAAACTAAAGGTATAAAAAGCTTCTAGAAATTCACTTGGGTACTCAGTATCATGAATGTCTCTAGAAAAAGGGTTACTCAGAAATGGAACTCAAGCAGATCCTAGGCTGTTCTCCAACCTACTGCCCTACCACCAAATGCTCACTACCCTACCTGCTCAAGCACAAACCACCAGCTTCATGTTTATTCAACTCATACTTAGTAAATAACATACCTATTATGGCTTTTCTCCTAACACCTACAAATATTTTTGAAAAAAGAGTTTCAATGTTTTATGTTAGTCAGAATGCTACCAAGGGCTAGTTATTGAAAATTAAATTGGATCAATCTTAATCAGTCTAGGTTATATGAAGGTCTTATATGAAGTACCACTGACATTTTGAGGCTTCTGAGGTAACTTGGTATGTGGTCCCTCAGGGTTTCACTTGCAACTAGGATGAGTTTGCTTGAATAGAGAATCTATCTCCTTTTATTGTTTTGTATTATATTTATCATCTTCTTATCTTTAGTATGTGCCAAACAGTTTTCCATGGAATGATTTATTCTAATAATTAAAAGAAGGCAATATTCTTTTGGTGGATGACTGTTTTGTCTGAGTTATAAAATATAATTTACTTTTTTCTTTGTACCATTGTTCCAGAAGAGATTCATCTTTAATTAGTTTGAGGTGTACTGTGGCTTACCTTTGTCTCCAAGTGAAAGATTTTTCTTTTTCAAAATCAGATGAATTCTGAGTTGACAAGGTTAAAAAATCTGCAATAAGATTAAAAATGCTAGGATTTTCCATTAAGAAGTTGCTTCTAGAAGTTGCTATAATTTAGCACTTCAGGTACTGGACACCTATTAAAGAAATGCTTGTTTGCATTTTGTTAGATGTAAATTAGGTGACTCACTTTCTCCATCTCTTTCTCTATATTTATTTTTAATCCTGTTCTAAAGCAAGAACTAGGACCAAATGAAATTAAAGCATTCTTTTGGTTTGATTGGTCTAATATTCTTCAATGAGCTGACTATGACTCACAGCCTGTCCCCCTTTTATTAGTAATTAAACTGAGACACTGAAACATTATGTAAACTCATAATAGCAGATTAAATATCAGGGCTGTAGCCCACTGAACAGCACTGCTATGTTTAAACTGATACCTTCAATATTGTCCTTGGAAAATTTTAATATTTCACATTATAGGATTGCCACAGAAAAAGAGAGTAATTAAAAACAGTCATTGTATTTTATTTTCATTTTTGTTAGAGAAGGGTGTTCACTTTGAATGGTAAAGAACATAAGATAAATAATGTGCCTATAACATTTTTTTGTTTTTGTTTTTGCTGCACTGATAAATGCTTCCGTAGTGTGGTGGTGGCCATTTCTTCTTTATTTAAAAAAAAACCCATCTTTTAATCTTAACCAAAGTAATTCATATCCATCACAGGAAATTTAGAAAGCATAGGTATATAAAAGTAAGAAAGTAAGGAACAACCCACAATCCCACAATGAAAAAATAACCATCGTTAGTATTTTAGTTCACATGCTTCTAAACATTTCATCTATGCCTGTTAGATTATATGCACATTAAAGAAAAATGACACTCCTACTCTAATTTTTTAAAAAATCCCTTTTCGTGTAAGAATATATATTGAATATATTTCAGTGTCATTAACTAGTCTTTCACAATGCCCTTGTGAAATTCTGCACCATTTTTATTAAAATTTTTATTTATTTTATTTTATTATTTAATTTTTATTTAATCAATCCCCTATTGTTGAGTATTAGGTTGTTTCCAGTCTTTTTCAAGATTATAAATATGATTGGCATAAATGTTCCATGTAGCCAAATATTTGTCCATATTCTTGACTGCTCTCTTAGAACATATTTCTAGAAGTGGATTGTTGAGTCAGTATGTATGGATCTTAGGCTTTTAGTTCATATTAGTTCCCTTTTCCTCAGAAATGTTACACTAATTCATATGCTAATTTGGTTATGGTTTATTATTTTGGTATTTTAATGCAGCTATTCCTTTTATGGCAACCAAACATACTGACTGTGAGGTGCTCTAAACTGCTAATATAAGAGGGTTGAAAAATAATTGACAAAATTCTACAATGCCCTGATTATTTTGGTTACATTAATTTGGCATAATTCTTTTTCTGGTCTGCTTTTGGCTAGTTGTATCTGGATTCATCATATGTTTTACTGTTCTTCTGTAAGAGGCCTCCAATAAATTGAAAAAGGGAGTCCGTCAGTTGCAGTCTAATATGGCATATTAACACTCAATCCAAATTCAGGCAGATGTCATCTGTTAATCATAGGCCAATATAAGAAGCAAGACTTGTGAGGGTATTAACCAGGAAAAGGTTCCAGGACAACTCTGAAGCAGAACATGTAACCTATTCACCCAAGAGGCTATCATACAAATTAATGTGCTCACCATTAAAACTGGCAAAGCTTTCAAAGCTCAGCTAGGTTAGCTGCTCAGATGACATCAGTAGGAACATACTGACATAATTTCATCTTTTAATTTTGTCTCTTGTCTCTTCGTCTTTCTTTTTTTAATTTTTAAATATTTTTTTATTTGTAGTTGAATATAGTTGACATGTAATATTATATTAGTTCCAGGTTTACAACATAGTGATTCAACAGTTATATATATGATGACACACTCACCACAATAAGCATCTCTTGTCTCTTCTAAGCTTTTTTTTTTTTTAAATCTTAGATGGACTATGGTAGAGATTAGGTATCATTTACATTTTTTAGATTCCAAGTTTTGAAAAAAACAAACATTGATACTGGTATTTTCATGAGTGTCTCTTAACCTCTCTATAAGGTATAAGGTGTATTCATGAGTCATGCACCAGCAGATAAAAACAATTAAAATATCAAATCTTTCCCCACTTCCACCCCTAAAAATGTTTCTAGGCTCAAAAAGGAACTAGGTTCTCAGCAATTTTAACCTAAAATGCTTCTTCAGCTTTTCTTAGACTCTGGCCATCTCAAAATGCAACTGAAGACAAAATTGTCCCATAAAATTAATTTTTGGTGATTGAACTTACATCTTAAAAACTAAGCTGTTTCACTTCCTTATGAAAAAACAAATTTCTTGAAGATCGGTTTCCATTCCACGTTTGTGATCCCTAAAGCACCCAATCTTTGGTACGTATTTGCGTGGAATGAATGAGAATATCCTATGTCCCCACAAAAGCAAGATAGGATGATTATTGGCAACATACATAGTGGAGAGAACACCTAGATATGCAGGGGTCACAGTACCCAGCTTCTCCTTCCTGTTGTGCCAGCCGACTCGCTGGGTCACCTTTGACAAGTTAATCAATCTCTTTGAACTTAAGTTTTCATAGTTATAAAATGATGACACAAATTTTCTTCTTTGAGAACAGATTGTTTTGAACATCATGGGAAATGAAATAGAATATTGTGTAACCTGATTAGCACATTTCAAATGAAAATTATTATTATTATTTTGAAGACATGTGTTAGTGTTTTCCTTATTGGAATTCTTAATTCTTATTTTCCAGTGTTGGGGATGGAATAATAAGTTAAGTCCACAGTCTCTGTATGTAGTCTTTTATCTTAAATCTTGTAAGTAAAGCTTTTTACTAAAAATTATATATATAAATATAACTTTAATTATTTTTCTCTTTCTTTCCTTCTTTTTTTAATTGAAAGATAACATACTTGCAGAAAAGTACCCAAATCATAGATGAAGAAGCCCATGTAAACAGCATCATAATCTAGGGATAGTACCCCAGAAGGTCCCCTCATACTTTTTCCAACCTGCTACTTAATTCTCCTTGCCTCCAGGGGGCCAGGATCCTGGATACCAGGATCCAGCTCTATTGACTTATTGTCCCGTGATGTCATGCTAAAATGGAGTGGAATCTGAGTACCCACTAAGCTGCCTGACATAGCAAATTGCTCATGGTTTCTTGGCGGTGCCAATTCTCATCTTTGAAAATAAGGAGGTTGAACTTTTAAGGTCCCCCCTATCCACCCCGTCTAACCTTCTGTGGTTTGTTAGCTTAGGTGAGCTTCTCAGAAGCCATGTTCTAGATGAGAGGTGGTCAATTAACTTTATCCTCTCCCATGAATACAAACAAACCATGAACCCTATGGACTATATGATAAAATGGACCCAGGAGGAGTGGGTGAGGGAGGACTGATACATGGAGGTATCATGTATCTGATACATACTCAGCACTGGGAAGATTGCCTCAAAGCAATCCTGGTCAACATCACATCACAGGAACAGTGGAAAATCCTTTATAATTTGATTGTTTTAGATCCACCATTCAGGTTTGGGATGGATATGGACTCCTGCCATTTAGCAACTAAAATACTGTCTGACAAGCAAAATGGAACTTAAGTAATAGGATTAAGATCTCCTTTTGCCTCAGTGATACACTATCAAGAAGGAACCTATAGTTCTATGACTTCTGTCCGCAGAAGCTGAATGAGATGAGGAAGAACAAATGAGGATAACTTCCTCCAAGAGTCAAAACAGTAAGCACTGCCACCTTCCTCTACAATCTTGTGACACATGCCTTGCCATGAATTGAGTTTCCTATATGTGTAAGAGGCTCCTAGCATGAGGGATTTATTTAGATGCTTTCATTTTATAATCTCTTTTGAATGATTTCTTCAAAGAGAAAGATTTGTATTTAATACCAACCAAAGAGATGAGTGAATGACAACCTACCTTTCAATAGGCCTAGAAACTCGACACTATGCCCCTGAGGGAAAGTGTACAAATCTCCAGGATTCAGGGGACATCTTACCCACTTACTTCCTGTTCTAGGCTTGAATGAGGACACACCTCTTTCTCTATGACCCAAAGTGAAGTTTTCCCCAAGAAGCTCATGTAGTGAGGTGAGAAGTCAAGGCTCTTTTCCTTGAGAGACACTGGATAGAACCACACGGTCCCAAAAGAGAATAAGAACTTGATTGTTCCCAATCATGGTGGTTCCAAGTACATTTTTCAGATCATGGTTGTGGCTGCCTAGGATAGGGGTACGGTGAGCCACAAGTTCACAATATAGTAATGCCACACCTTGATCCAACTTTAGGAGAGGTAGGAGACACATTTTCTCCTCTGGACTCCTGTGGAATGTGACTTTCGGCTCCTACCGGGAAAACCCATATTCAACTGGCTACGGGCATTGACTCCTCAGCAGCCTTGTTGCTTGAGGAGAACACTTTCTGCTTACCTTTGAGAAAATTGCTTAAATACAATTACACTCCCAGCCAGCATTTCCCCCAGCTCGTCCGATGTCAAACAAGAAACCCAACCCCCAAATCTAAACACCAGACAAGTAGCTTGAAAAATGAAAATAAATTTTCAAATCCAAAAGCCGTGTTGCTTCTGTGATTGAAAATCTTTTTCTTAGTGAGTGGGAGTTGCTTTCATCATTGCTGGTCATATGTTTTTGTTTTTCATTTCTGGTGGAGAAGTTTTCTAGGGTATTTTTCAAACTTTCCAGCTTAGCAAAGCGTTGGCTAAAATTGAAAAGAGAACTAGGCGTTGGGTTGGAGGCAGCATTAGGTTTGTTCTGGTGGGGGGTGGGGGGGCAGGTTGCTGACACAGCGAAAATAAGACAAAACATTTGAAACTTCTGGCTTTGTACTTCTCAAATGCCTCTTTTAGAAATCGCTTAAGTCGTTATTAACATCCACCACCCACCTTCCCTTTTTGGTCCTGACATTGGGTAATAATAGATAATGTTGACATATGTTCCCTGCTGGTCAGAAATACTATACTTCTGTGAAAGGTAACATTTTCAAGCTATGACAAAATGTATTTTACTTGGACAGAACATTAGTTATTGGACTAATCTCAGAATGTGGGCTGTGGGGTAAAAGTTTTAACATTTTAGTTGTGGGAGAAAGTTTGTTGGAAGAGTAAAAGCATCAGTATGGGGTGTGTTTAGCTTTCACCATTTCTAGAGGTATTGGCTCGATGTCAAACTCTTATGTCCTTAGGAATGTAAAGGAAACATTCCCAGTATGTATGAAGAACAGCTGTCCATGGACACAGCAACTTTTAAAAATGATTATACCCAACTTTACTGCAGTATGGATTATGGAATCAAAAAATATTTTTCACTGTGTACCAAAGAATTCTGTTTTACAGGCCAGTTTTAAAGCTTTTAACTGCATGAGACATATGCTGCAGTTCTGTTGTTTGTTCTCCATGTGATGTACTCTGAAATATGTAAAAGAGAGAGAGAGAAAGAGAGAGAGAGAAGAGAAAAGCATGCAAATTCTTCTGATCAAATGTGGTCCTCAAAACTACTTTTGAAACTAATTTAGGGGATGAGTAAGGAAATGCCCCAGCTGGCTTCCATGCTACTGAAGTCTGAACAGCCCTCTGCAAAACTGGAAAAATTGATTTTGTTTTGAAGGCTCACACAGACTTTTGTGTTGTGGAAATTGGACAGAGTTTTTATTGAATCTGGTCCTTTGTGTTTTATGACAGTCTGAATGGGTGTTAAGATTCCACGAATAAATCTCTTGCCGTTTCTGAAATTTCTGATATAAACATGGGCTCCGTCAATTTGTTCTCCGCACAAATGTCTTTTTGAATGTTAACAAACATGGCGCATTGACGGGTGGGCTGGCCAATGGGAGAGCAGTCTGCCATACTCGGTAGGACATATTGGTGTGATTTTTCTTTTGTTTCTCAAAGCTGTGGCCATTGAGAAGTAGCGGCGGCTGGGGGGGGGTATGGTGGTGGTAGTAGAGAATGAAGACTTTGTGACAAAAAAGAGGTTAGGCTGTTGGGGAAGTGGTGTTAATGGCCTTCAATTGAAAGTCTGGCTGAGACACCACAACAAGGGGATTGTGGGTTGGCCCTCAGGAAATGAATTAATTATCTTCTTCAGGGCCTCAGGTGAGTCACTGAGAGGACCGTAGGTAGTGAAGGCAAGAATGTTTTAAAAATACAGTCTTCCTATATTCTGCATCGGTTTGTGATTTTTGAGTGTCCTTTAAACTCAAATGTCAAATGGATAAGACCCTAAAATTAGTTTCCAAGTAAATACTGTAATTTAAAGCAGGCAAGCAAGCAAGCAAAAAAAAAAAAAAAAAAAGTCTCCATTTTTATAATAAAAATTAGGTCATGCTCTATATAAACACTTTTGAAGGAGAATCACGATTGAGTTTCAGGACATGTTATGTTCCACAATTAATGGTAGTGAAAAATTACATATTGTATAATTTGAAGTTTTCTAATGTATAACTATCATTATAGCTATCATTCTGAACCTAGTATTGGGTTTTCATTTTGAAGCACAAGTCCAAGTCTCAGTGGCCTAAATCTTATTCTTCAGATATTTAATGCCCAGACTAGAGATGCGATGGCTCCTTTTTCTTGCATCAATAAGAATTTATTATGTGGTTAAACTGCCAAACAGCATCCAACTCTTTACTTAGCTTGTACTTAATTGCCCTTCTAGGGGGGTTATCGGGTATATGGAGCCATCGCCTCCCCACATTCTGCCCTACACGCTACCCTTCATGGAGACTTGGTAAAGGATCTGAGTAGTCATTTTGGTGGAATTTACATTCATGATAAAATCAACGAGCTAATGCGGATGCTTCATGAGAGATTTTAATACGCTCTGTTATTGGCATTATAAACTGGGCCAGTTACTTGATGTGCTTCTCTTTGTGGGCCAAATTCTGCCCTCTGTTTCTTACTTGAGATTCCCACTGAAGTAGTAATTACCAAGTGGAAGAATACTAAAAATGTTCGGCCAAATTCTGTTCTAAGTTGCTATCATGTAACTCCCAATGAAGTTAATTATGACTTAATAAGAACTGGTGCTACAGCGTCTTAAGGGCTTTGGAATTCTGTGATCTGCCATCCAAGACACCAGGCCAACAGTCTGCCTTTAAATATCCCATTTTAAGAGGCAGATTGACTCTGTTGAAGGTAGACATGGTTATACTGTAACTACATATGAAATGGGGTTTAAATAGTAGAATTTAACATCTATGAACTCAAGAAGTTTGATCTTGTTGCAGTTTCCCTCTTTAGGGGAGAGTTTGTTTTATAGAAACTTTAATTCTCTCTTGCATCAGAATCCATTGGTATGAGTTACCTCCTGTCCCATTTTCCCAACATCCCTTAACAGTAATAATATATAATTTTTATTTCCATTAATTGTAAAACATTTGCTTAAGTCATCACTGCTTAGCTATTATTTCCTGGAGCTAAACCATTATCTTCCTTAAATACAGATGTTTATATTATACATAATATAATTCCTGTCATAAGAATTCATTATAACTTTTCAAAATAGTTTGGTTCTCATTTAGCATATGTCTCAGTTTAGCCTTTTATTATTGTTTTAATGGGAAAAAAAGGGGCCCGTGACCTATTGAATTTGCAGCCTTTTGTCATTGTGCACATAGGGTAGAAGGGGCAGGCCATTGCCCATAGATCTGGTATGAGCAGAACATACTGCTGTTAAAACAATTTACTGGATTATCTCGGATTAAGATTCTTCTGAAAGTTGATATGTAGAGCTGCCCAGCCTTTGGGATCCGCTGGTTTGTACCTGAGACTGGTGGTCCAGGGAGTTTCTTGAGGTACGTATTAAGAAGCAGGCAGGTCAGGGAAGGTGGAAGATAGCGACTAGTTATATATCCTGTGGGAACTCCAAGTTGAGACTGGATTCACATTAAAAGCCTTTTTACGTTAGGCTGGAGAACAATCAACTCATCCTTAGAGAAGACTGGGCTTGACAAGAACTGATTTTACCTGACTTCAGGGTTGCCCAAGTTCAAAGCTGCCTTTCTCTATGTTGCTAACAAAGTTATCAGGGAAAAAGAGGCATTGAGAATTCAATTTCCAAGTAACAAGTACAAGATATTAGGCTAGAAGAAATGTCCTTCTTTCCTCCCTCTTTGTTCTTTCTCTCCCTTCTTCCCATCCATCCTCCTTATTTCCCTCCTTTCTCCTTCTGTATATAAGGATTTATTGAACTCCTAGTATTTGGCAGGTGTCACGATGACCATTGTGTGTAAATGAGAAAAGCTGCAGTTCCTGGTCAGGAGGAATTCACATTCCAGTTGGGGTGACATTCAAGAAAAGCAACAATTATAGAGTGTATCTTACATATGGGAGCACTAAGGAGGGACACCCAGGGTGCGCCACCGAAAAGATTATGTTCTGACCCTTTGTAATTAAACAAAAATAATGTTGAACTACAGAGCCAATGCAATGAAGACTAGCGAAGTTTTGATTTTGCCTGGGATAAATATTTATTGCCTTCAAAAAAGCCTTCAAAGAATTTCAGATTAGTTTTTTTCTTAGTTTTTGGGTGCCCTTCCCAGTTGGTGCCATTAGCATATGATGTCCTGACCCAGGTTAGACTTTCAAAGACTTCCAAGAGTAGATGAGACTTGGGTTGAATCTTGAAGTTGGAGTTATGTAAGTTATAATGAATTTGGTGAGGTGCCCTGGCTGGGAGTAGGAGAGAAAACAGGATTTTGGGGGTGGTGTATGTTATGGGTAGGCAAATTCTCTGTGAAAATGCACTGAGAAAAAAATGGTTCCCGTGGTTTGGTGTGGGTAGAACACAGAGTGGAGATTTGTGGGAATTAGGACCCATTATGACATATTGAGGAGTTTGGATGCCATCTAAAAGAAATGAGGAAACACTGAAAATTTTGAGTAATTGAATAATAGATTCATATTTTAGAATGAATAGCTCATTTGACAGTGTTGAAAAGAGATTTGGAGATGGGGTTAAGGCAATTGGGAGGCTATTGTAATACTCCTGGCAAATAACAGGAGACCTATAAAGATATTTTGATAGTTGAATCACTAGGACATATGCAAATTTAAAAAATAGAAATGAGAGAGGGCAAGGCTCTCAGAATGACACTTATTTTTCTGGCTTTTTGACTGGGTGATCAGTGATTTTAAAATAAGAATTAGAAACATACCCAGAAGGGGAAATGATATATTCTGTTTTATGCACCTTGTGCTTGCTGTCCTTCTGAGACATCAAGAGGAGAGCTCTGTTGGTTTAGCCTAAAAGAAAGACCCCATACCTCAGAGCCAGAAGGTTGGGGTTGAAAGGAGTTGTGAGGGCTGTTTCGGTTCCATATTAAGGGATTTGGACTTCTTTTGTCCTCTATTTCATTTATTCACGTTGACCCAATTTACTCAGAGTTTGCAAATCTCTACTAATATATGTGGTTTGCGTGTTAGCTAGCATGAATCTCTATTGATTATAGAATACTCTTTATCAGCCACTGACACTGAACCTCACGTTGAGCTGAACCAGTCTTTATTTCTGTGGCAATGATCCAAATCTTCTGCTCTCAGGTAAACACAGAAACATTGCTGTTGCCCATCACCTATGGCCTGGTAAGTGGCAGGATAAGTGGGGGTGGGGCTAATTGTGGAAGCTGGATCAGCAGCAAATAATTACCTTCTATTTCAATGGTGGTCCAGCTCTGTATAATCTACATATGCTGGCCTAGATAAGTATTTCATTGACAGAAGAATAGGAGCTTGGGAACAGGCAAATAGACCCATTGTTAGATGAGGGCTGCTTAGCTGGGTCCATGATCTGCCAGAACCAGACTTGCTTGTAGGGGACAGTTAGGAACTTGCCCCTTGTGGTCAGTTCGGGTTTGGAGTCCCAGCTCGACCACTCAGCAGGTGTTAAAAAATGTTCTTCAATTAAATTCCCTTATAAGAAAACAGGGTTGGTAATATCTACCTCATAATGTTGTTGCCAGCACAAAATGTGATACAGCATGACACAATGCTTAACAAAGTGTCTGGTACTTAGTATTAAGTACATAAAATTAGCAAGTGTTAGTTTTATGGATGAATTTCAGGGAATTTGTGAACACCTGCAATTGTATGCATTGTGTTGTGAGAATGTGTGGAAGTGCTATTATTTTTGCTGGGAAGAGAATATATGGCTGTCATTGGATCCTCAACAGAGCTCATAATTTAAAAACAACAATAATGAAGATTGAGAGCAAACAAACGAAAAACAAAATAAAGATTAAGAAAGACTGTCCTAGAAAAGTTGTTAAACAGTAGCTTTAAGAAAATAGAATTTATTTTTTAGGGCAATTTTAGATTTACAGCAAAATTGAGTGGGAAGTAGAGAGAGGTCCCATATACTTCTTTCCCCCACACCATCACGGCCTTGTCCACTTCAACATCCTATACCCGAGGGGACATTTGTTACAACCAATTAACCTACAGTGACACATTATTATCACCCCAAATCCATAGTTTACACTAGGGTTCACTCTTGGTGTGGTATATTCCGTGGGTTTGGACAGATGTATAATGATACGTATCCACCAGGATAGTGTACAGAGTAGTTTCACTACCCTCAAAGTCCTCTGCACTCTGCCAATTCATCCTTCCCTCTCCTCTGACCCATGGCAACCACTGATCTTTTTACTGTTTCCATAGTTTTTCCTTTTCCAGAATGTCATATACTTGGAATAATATAGTATGTAGCCTTTTAGATTGGCTTCTTTCACTTAGTAATATGCATTTTAGTTTGCTCCATGTCTTTCATGGCTTAGTAGCTCATTTCTTTTTGGCATCACATAACAGTCTATTATTTGGATGTATCACAGTTTATCTCTTTACCTACTGAAGGACATCTTGGTTGCTTCCAAGTTTGGCATTTCAGATTAAAGCATCCTTGTGCAGTTTTCTTGTGCAGATATAAGTTTTCAGCTCATTTGTGTAAGTAGTGAGGAGTGCAATTGTTGGAACATTTTTTTCCTCTTGTGTTTTATAACCCTTTCCAATCATCCTTTCCCCTGCAAACATTCCTGATACTACCCATCCTATCAGAGGAGTTCTTTTATTTTCTCCTTCCTCATCCAGGTACCAGGACCATACTCACTGTTCACAGTAGCTCAAGGTCTCCCCTAGTATCCAGTCTCCCTTAGGAGGATTCTACACTGAATACTTTGCATCCTTTATTCTCTAGCCAACTCACTTTCTGTCCTGGATCCCATTTTCTATAGTCCCAGATCTTAGTTGGGAAACTGAGAAATAAATTCTTCCTAATGATTTGATGGTTGGTATTGCTATTCCTACAAAATATGGTATTTACATTTTAATAGGTCAGAATTTTCAAGGCAACACTTTCCATGGGGTGGGAAGGTTGGAGTGGAGATTTAGGCCACCTGGTCTACCAGTAATGGGGATATTTTTGGGTTTGGAGGCCTTTATGGACTGCTGAAATCTCGCTTTATGATTGATTGTTTCCTCTGTCTTGAATAAGAACCACACCTGTGAATTTTCATCCTTCGGCTGCTACTTTGTTAAGCCTCAGGAAAGCAACAAATCTACTTTGCCTCAGTTATTCTTTCATCAAAATGGGAATGGCTTTAGACTTGCTGTCTAAGAACTATATGTAGAATGATTCCTTTACTTTCCCTTTGTTTAAGGCAACTGGAGGATGGAACATGCTAAATGTTCTGAATTTAAGTATGATATTTAAAGTACAAAATATCACTGCATAATGATAGATCTGAGTTTTCAAGAAATCCCTTTGGGGAAGTTAAACTTCCATTTATACAACGAAAGTAATATTTATCTTGCCTCTTAATGGTATTTTGTAAAATCTACCTTAAAATAACACAAATCAGCAAAGCCTTCTTCCTTAAGAAGACCTTTATAAAGGGAGTGAAAACATAGTTGTAACATTGCTTTTTTGTGAGGCATGTGAAAAGAAAATCCTGGAAACACATGTTTATTTTTTTCAGTTCCTGACCACTGTGTTTGGAAAAACTGCCAAGTGTGACTTAAAACTTGCAAATACAGTAACTTGCTTTGAAATTTGGACCCATAATGTCTTAGGCTGGTTTTTGTAGAAAAGGAATTGTTATGTTAACTTTGACTTCTTCTGATCACTCTGCTTCCCTGAAATCAGTTGCATGCAGATTAACAGGACAGATTCCAATGAATGAATACACTAAATGTAACTGACAGTCCTTAATATACAAATACTGAACATGGGACATTATCAGTTCTCCAAAGAAGTACTCTTTATGCTTTTATATAAGTGCTTAAGAACAGATTTAAAAAAAGAATGTTGAAAACTTGCCAGATCTTCTTTGTATTTTGAAAGCCCACATCAAGAAATGGTAGTAAATAGTCATTTGAATATAGGAAAAAGGAAACTATTAGCATTGTTTTTTTTTTTAAGATAAAAAGACAGTCCCAAGGAAAAGTTTCATAATCTTTGAAATATGAATATGTTGTTTAATCAGTTTGAAACAAATGACAAGTTAAAATGCATGCATCTGTATAAATAGACAAAATAGTTCGTTACCTGCTAATTAAATAAAGATAACTGGCTGTTTTATTGAGGGCATATTTCAAAAGAATCATTTCTACTTTATATCATTTGATAAGTTGCAGGCAGAGTGAGATGGACATTGGTTTTGAATTTTCAAAGCTAAGAAAACATAATGTATATGTATTTTCTTAGTTTTGAAAAAAATATAGTCTAAATACATCTAAATACATTGTGTTTGTTTTTCAAAATACAGTAACCAATCTTCAAACTTTTCCTTCTCAGCTCCTCATTTTTATCTCATAGAAACTGGCCAGTTAAGTATTAACATATTAAATTTTTTTTTTTCATTTGATTTGTAAGTAAACATCACTGCTGCACATTTTTGACCAGCATGGAAATAGAAAAATATTTGTAAAATTGTCTGGGATCCAACAATGGCATGATATGTTGAATTTCTAAAACCTGAGGGGCTGCTGATTTGTCAGTTTCCTTGTGTAACAAGAACAAACTTTAAAAAATAACATTTTATATTTACTAAAGACTTTGATATGTATTATTCAAGTTTAACAATGGCCCATACAGCAGGTGTTATTATTCCTTTTGTACAGATGAGGAAAAAAGATAGAGAAATTAAGAGTGGAAGTAGAGATTCATTTTCTCTCCCTCCCCAAGTTCCTGCTGCCTTTAATAAGCAACAAACAAACTCATATTTTAAAACCGTCACTTCTGTCCTCTCTTGGAAGAATTCAGAATGAGGAAGCTGCCCTGTTTCTTCATATTATTGGCAACTAATTAGAAGGAAGAGGGATTTATTTGTCTGATTGCTAAATGACAAGTCTGATAACCATTGGCCTGGGTATCTGTGGTGGGGTTAATATTCTAAGGTTTATTTCATAGGTGTTAGTGAAATTTTTAAATGGGAATGGATCCTCCTGGGCATCTTATGAAAATACTGATTTCAGTTCAGTAGGTCAAGAGTGGGGGCCTAATTTTGCATTTCTAAGAAGCTTCCAGGCATTGATGCTGCTGCTCCAAGGATCACGCTTGGAGTCGTGAGGTCCTAAAGTGTCTTGCCTCTGTTTCCTAGAGCTACTCCTGAAGTAATACCATGTTCTCACCTTTTCCTCCATGTGGGAAAGGTCTACAGTTTTCCAGGTCTTCTGCCTGTCACCAGTGGGTGAGTTTCATTCAGGGGTTGGTGGGGGAAGGTGTAGAGTTCCTATTTTGCCTTGATTAGAAAGAAGGAGCATTCTCCATTTTTCAGTTGGTTCAGAGCTAGGAGGGAAGAGGATCATGATCAGACCAGCAGTTTATTTTCCAAGAATCTGTTTTCATGCCCTTGGGAGTTTACATTCTAGAGAGAAACAAATAGAAACAAATATATGGTATATCATTTGGGGCTTTCAATTTTTTGATAGGTGGTAAGGCAAACTCTCACTGAACAAGGAACAGTGGATGATTAAGATGATGGGGTCAAAAGGGATTCATTTAGTGCCTGATGAAAGGCAGGTACCGAAAAATACTCCTTTCCCTTTCCTCTGCACACCTGAAGGGGTGGCCTCTATTTGTCTCTTGTGTTCAGGGCTGGGAAGAGTGTTTCCCTGTTGGTGGGAGCCCACATATGTTGTATCTCCTCCATGATATTTTGGAAGTCCAGTGGCATTTGGAAATTCATCACTGGGACTTTAGCAGGTCCCCTGGCCATTTAGCTCCTGTATGACATGGGCACTTTCCATAGGAGTCATTCACCAGTGACTGATGACTATCCTTCTGGGGAAATTCACTCTTTTCACCAAATAATTAAAGGGAAAAGGCACAAAGGCTTACCCTTAAACAAGTTAGGAAAATGCATCCTGTTCCTGTATTGATCGACATTCTCCTGGGCTCCCTAGGTTCTCCAAGTTGAGAGAATGAGCTTTAGAGACTGATGGTAGAATTTGATGAAGTGAATAGCACAGTGCCTGGCACATGGAATAATTTTTTTTTGAATAAATAAGAGTGGATGATTGCCTGTTAAATAGGCATTATCTAACGAGTGAGGAAGGTAAGCTTCCTCTCGTATTCTGGGCCAGTCTAGCTAGGGACACTGTTTTGGGAAACATGGTAGTGGTGATGCTGGGAAGTATGTTTCTAGTTTAAGTGAGTGACATGAAGTTGTTGTTTTGATCACTTATCAGCTTTGGTTTATTAGTATGTATAACTTGGCCTTAAGTGAAGACTCTATTCCAGTTTTCTATAATTGCACAGTAAATTAGACTTGCCACACTTACATGTGAGTTTCACAGAAGTCATCAACTAGTCACCAAAGAACTTATTCAGAAAACCACTGTAATAGCTATTTGTTTTAGGATTGACTCTTAGCAGTTTGGATATGTCTTTCACTTTGTTTTCATTATAAATGTATTACACATATTTCTAGGTCAACATTGAAATAATCTACAACTAACTGAGCTAATTTGGCACTCTGACACACAGTGTTCTAAAATGGATGTGCTCTGAATTTCTTATTCCAGATTTGAGACGGTCACCTGAAATTCTGTTGACTCCCTCTTTGGTTTCTTCCTCTGTAAACCGGGTGTAGTGTTTTATTCCTACAGAGGAGGCTGTGGCCATCAATTAGGTATTTGTTGTAAAGAGCTTTGATAGCTTGCAAGAATGACCTTTTATAAAAACAGGATACATTGTACTTATCATTACAGTATTTTCTTGATTTTAATTATAACTCATCTTTTTTCCAACCATAGAAAAAGAACGGAAAAGGGAAAATGTGAGTACAGAGGGCAGCACTGATTTCCATCACAAAAAGAGATTCTACAAAACTCTGGAGGGAAGTCACACCACAGTATAGGCTGATCCTGGGTGGGTCTGGTGTTAAATTTAAATGCCGCCTTGAAGGAAGACTGCAGGGACTCCTTCAGAGTACCTACTCAGGACTGAAAAACAAAATTCACAGTTGGTGTGTATTATATTTGTAAACTTAAAAATTCACAGGTTGTCACGATTAGAGGGGGCTTTTTAGATCTTCTACTTTAACTTCATCCTTTTACAGATATGAAGAAATGGAGATTCAAAAAGTTTTTATAACTTGCCCTAAACTACACAGAGAATTGCTCTCCTGATCTCAGACCTGTGGTCTTCTGTTGGCATATGACTGGGTCTTAGGATACTATATGCATCATTTTCAAAAGATGGAATAATATTGAGATGAATCCTAGTACACCAAGCTGAGACTTTAGGATCTGTTTCACTGTGGCATGTGAGCATGACTTGTTTGATCTAAGCTTCTTTAAGTTAATTTCTGCCTGTGTTATCAGTGTTTAGGGTGCCTATCTCCCTTAGTGTTCTTGGGGTTCAAAAGTGGACTCTGGCTAACTTAAATACAAATGAAGAAAAATAAATACATATATAAGTAAAGTAAGGATGTTATTGGAAAGATACGATGCAGCCCAAAGAAAAAAGGAGGCCAGTCAGGGCTCAGAATGTTCTAGACCAGCATAGCTGCAGAGATTCAAGTAACAGAACCTAATATAGCCCCATAGTGGACAAGGCAACTCCACTCATTGCTCCTACATCTTATCATCCCAGGAAAGCTGCATATTTCAGGGTCGGAGGATCTGATTAATCTATGTTGGGTTATGTGCCCACACCTTTGCTGGGCATGCGGTGAGTGGGTAGGGAGTACGTGGAACATTTTGATGGAGAAATTGCTAAGTCTGGATGTATAAGAAAGGAGTAGTTCCCAAAAGGGGGAAAATTGAGCAGTTGTTACCAAAAGAGGGAGGCATTCAGGGCAACAGAAACATACATATGTCCCAGAATCCATTTCATTACCTTAGATAGGAAAGAATGCCATGTGTACAAATTTTTACTTTATAAAATAAATTTTAAAATATTTCAGATGTTGGCATTCAGTCTTAGTTGATACTTTTCACTTTGTTCATTTATCTAACTCCAATGACATTTAGATTTTCATATTCCATTCAAGCCAACTAGAACAAATACCATACCAATAACACTGATTTTGTTCAGTTTGGTTATAAATATTCATTCACTTGGTCAGTTCGTTTATTCAACCTATATTTATAATAGAATTTGAAAACACAGGATTCAATTTCTGACACTAAATTGCCAGGAGGGAGAAGCAGAGATTTTTTTTTTTTTTTATTAAACTATTTTATACAACAGACTAACCGAGTGGCTTTTGAAGCAGTACTGGGAGGGGTAGCTCTAAGTTCCCAGTGACCTCTGTAGGTAGTGGGGAGACAGCCAACTCGTTGCGCTTCAGTTCCTCTCTGCCTCTACCTCTCCTTACCTGCTATTCCCTTTTTCTACCCAGTCCTCTCCATTTACTCCAACCAGAAGAGTTTCAGTGTTGTTTGTTTGGTATCTGAGCAATATTTCCTTTTATGGAAAACAAAAAGTTTTAAAATTACTAAACAATATGTTACCATTAAGTGTTACCGTATTAACTGTTCGTGCACTTATTAGATTTATCAAATAAGTATCTTTCTAGTTCTAACCCCGGGTAGTAGGGAACATGTCTTTGTAGGTGTGGAAAGCTCATCTTCTTAATTAAAAAAAACAAAAACAAAAACACATTTTGAACTTATCTGGAATTAAATCAATAGAGAATGTTCACTGTGGATGAGGCTCTAAACTATCCCCATTGGGGGAATATTAAGACAGATAAAAGACAGCTCTTTAGTTTAACTTAGTTGGAAAGACAAACCAAACATATAAAATAAGAAAAGCTCAACAGAAGAACTGATTTTATCAGGCAAGTACCCAATATTCATAAACTGGATCACCTCATCTCCATCTGGAGGGAGTTACAGGAGAGAGAGTTTGTATATCACCAGCCCAGGCAGAGAGACCCTTCTTGATGATGGCATATTCTGTTTGGGTTTATAGTTCTAGGAGTCTAGGGGCACCTGGGTGGCTCAGTCATTAAGCATCTGCCTTCGGCTCAGGTCATGCTCCCAGGGTCCTGGGATCGAGCCCCGCATCGGGCTCCCTGCTCCGTGGGAAGTCTGCTTTTCCCTGTCCCACTCCCCCCTGATTGTGTTCCCTCCCTCGCTGTGTCTCTCTGTCAAATAAATAAATAAAATCTTAAAAAAAAAAAAGTGAAGTTCTAGGAGTCTAAAGATGTTTAAAAATATGTCAGAATGTCCTTTTCTGTTATAGATGATTTCTACATCTCCAAATTATGCAAATTCTTAAGTGCCTTTTGGATTTGGGGGCAAATATGAAAATAATATTTAAAATAATCTCATATTCTCCCTCTGCCTTTAATCTGACATTTCCAGGTCTGAAATGAAAAAACAAACTTACATAATTATATTCCCATATATGGAGGGTGAAATGTTTTTATTTGGGCTGTCAAGAAGAAACAATGTTAAATTCATAAAACTCAAAATTGCACAGAAAATTGGAGTTTTTGTAGCTATAGATTTTACTTTGAGTTTGATCTCTGTCATTGTCTGCGGGGTGAAGTCTGACTCTATGATTTTCCATTATGTCTGTGTTTGAAAGCTTGGTTCTGTCCTCCCTTCATTTAAAACATTCCTAAAGCCATTTTCCAACGAAATCCCACCCAGTGAATTGAGTCACATCAGAAGAATTCCAGAAATAAGAACAATTGTGCCCTTTTTGTCATTGATGTAATGGTGTTTTTCAGCATACTTTACTAGTCATGAGCGATATTTTGGCAGGCAGCTGAAATAACCCTAGATATCTGATTGCATTACTGACTGCTACCTTCCAAAGGGTACCTCAGGGGAAGAGACATTATTTTAGGAGCATTCTTTATTTTTTAACTTGAGGATATTATCTGTTAACAAAATAGTAGATTAAAAAACATGAGAGGTGGTGGTTTTTTGTTTTTTTTTTTTTGCGTGCGTGCGTGTGTGTGTGTGTGTGTGTGTGTGTATCTGAGGAATACAACAACATATATTCAGAACACCAAGTTCTAAACATACAGATTCCTTAAAACAGACTGGTATAAAACATTTTGATAACGCCAGGACTTATCCTTTTAAGATAGTTTAAATTGTGACATTATTAAAATGTTTACCAACTAAAGGCAGCATTGTCTTCAAGATTTAAGTTTATAATTCTAGACCTTACTTTTATGTGAGTTTTTTCTAGAAATTATGCCTTCCTAAAAATTGAGCTAAACCTCTTAATTTTGCTTAATTTTGTTTTGTTTCATATTAAATATAATTTGTAAAACTCTCTTTATTTTGCATATTTTGGAGTTCTCTCTAGGAATGCTTTTTGATCTAGAATTTTCTTCTAGGCTAGGTAATTTGAAACTGAATCTCTTACGTTAGAAAAGCTCAGTAGGTTCTGTATAGTTTGTTTGGTTTCTCTCCTCAGGTAAAAACTGTCTTTCTCTCAGTTTGGCAGTGTGATAGGCTTCACACTTGGTTGAATCTGAGGTGGATTTGTCAAAAGCAGGTTGTTTTAGTTAAAGTAATCCGTGTACCCTGTTCTACCTGGTATCTGGGAGAACTGCCAAGAGAGTCCCCAACATTTCATTCAGGGGCAGAGTCTATCAAACTGTTAGTTTTTTTGTTTGTTTGTTTTTAAGGCAAATTTGACTTTGTCATGGTTCTGATATTTTCTTCATTTATCATGAAATCAACTCTAGGGCTGCTTGACTGGTTCAGTCAGTAGAGCATGTGACTCTGGATCCCGGGGTTGTGAGTTCAAGCCCCATGCTGGGCATAGAGTTTACTTAAAAAAAAAAAAAAAAAAGAAATCAACTCTAGTCTTCTGGCTTCATGTTTTATGCTAGTTTTAGTTTAGAAAGTGTCTTTTCTGATAGACTTTTTTCTTTTCCTATAATTATATTATAATTATGGTTTAATTACAACTGATTAAAATTGTAAAGATCACTATTTTTTTGTCAATGTCTAAGACAAAGTATTCTATATATTTTATCAGCAATAAGAAACTGAAATATTTACCCTAGAGAGAGGCAGTGAAGATGTGACCAAAAGTTAAAAGATAATAATCATCTGAATGGTAATTACCATTAGGAATGCTAAACTACCCGAAAATAATCCTTGGTCTCCATCAAAAGTAAATTACAAGCTCACTCATGGTGGGTCATTATCAGCTGTTTTTAATGGAGCATAGTGTTTAAAAGCAGACACTATGGAGGTAGAAAATTCTGGATCAAATCTCACACTACCCTGACTGGTCACATAATATTGAAATAGTTATTTAGTCTCTTAAGAACATCAGTTTCTTCATTTATAACATACTATAATGATACTTCATAGCGGATTGAAATGGTGAGCATAGCACCTAATTCAAATCAGAGCCTATGAAATGTCAGCTCTTACTTATATTATGACTACTTGCAGTTTATTTTGCATCATCATCTAAATGTATTTCACTGTCAGAAAATCTTTTGTCACAAAACTGTTTATCTGTCAGCATCAGTTAAGAACATGGTGCCTAATGCCAACTGAATATTTTGATATATTAGGATCTATATATTACCCATAAAATGACTTCTACTTCCTCAAGCAGAAGTTGTTATAGTCTGAATGTTTGTGCCTCCCCAAATTTATATGTTGAAATCCTAACTCCCAATGTGAGGGTATTAGGAGGTAGGGTTTTGGGGAGGTGATTAGGTCATGAGAGGAGAGCCCTCATGAATGGGATTAGTGCCCTCATGAAAGAGGCCCCACAGAGATCCCTCCCCTTTCTGCCCTGTGAGGAAGTTTGCGTCCCAGAAGAGGGCCCTCACTGGACCATGCTGGCACCCTGATTTCAGACTTCCAGCCTCCAGAACTGTGAGAACTAAACGTCTGTGGTTTATGCACCACCCAGTCTTCGGTATTGTATTACAGCAGCCTAAATGGATGAAGACAGAAATAATCATCATTAACATATTTGCAGATTTCATTCTCATTTTTTCTATGGATATGTTTTTATCATTTGAAAAGTGGCCCTTGTAATGCATATCTAGCTTTTAGATTTCAGTGTTACCTGGTGAGAACAGTTTCTTTAGATGATCTTTAAAAATCACAATTTTAAGTAACTAAATAATATTCTATTATACAGAATAATAAGAATGTAGCTTATTTAAATATTCCTCTATTATTGACTATTTAGGTTGCTTGCACTTTTTATTCATTATAAATAACATTTCCATGAACATCCTTCTACATATATATTTAAAAGTATAATGAACACATTCAAATATATAAATATTTTAAAAGGATTTGAGGTATTCCAGATGCTTTTCTGAAAATTTTGTAGCAATTTACCTGCCCATCAGTACTGCCTCATAGATATGTGAAACCCAAATCAAGACTTTCTTTTTCATTTTGATCTGTTAGTCCTACATAATAAATGGGCAAATTCTCACTAATTTCCCCCATGGTTAACACACAGACAAAATCTGTCCTAGTTCATTATGACATTTAACTGCATATCTTGAATTACATTAAAGTTTCAAAAGTTATAATTTATTTCTGAAGGAATTTTAAGTGGCAACAGAAAAAGAAAGGGATTAAAAGAGTTATATTATTGGCTATAAGAACTGTATGGACTTAAAAATGGCTAATCATTACAAAGAACAGAAGAGGCAGGCTAAAGGTTTTTGCATTTTCTGTCATCATTTCAAAGGGCAGACAACCAGAGGAAGAGACTGGATCATCATTATTTATTCAACTACTTGGTCCTTCCTGTGGGGCATATCTTTTTTGCATCACTATTCACAACTAGCTTTTTCAAGTCTGTTTATTGGATGTCAGGTTGACTGGAAAGGTGGCCAATGGAATTTATGTGAGAGGAGCATATCACACATGTGGCCTGCGTCCAGGATTCATTCGTTCATTCTTTAAATATTTACTGAGGACCAACTGGGTGCTGGGCCCCATTCTGAGCATATCAGTGAACTAAAGAGATAAAAACTCTTGCCCTCTTGGAACTTACATTTCTGTAGGAGAAGACAATAATAGCATAAGAAATCCGTTTTATGATACATTTGGAAGTAATTAGTGAAATAAGGCAGGGAAGAGGATAGCTTGGGGTTGGAGTGGATGTTAACATTTTTAAATGGGTAGTTAGGAAAGGTCTGCCTGACCAGATGACTCTTGAGCCAAATTTGAAGAAGGTGAAGAAATGAGTGATGCAGATGCTTGGGGCAAGCACCCATGGGGGTCCAGGCATGTCTGGTCCATTGGAAAATTGGCTCCACAAAAGTATTTTTGAAGAGGGTTCAAGATATGTGAGACAGACCAAATCCTGAGAGAGAACAGAAAGCTGTATGCATGATGAGCTTGACCCAAGAGCCACTGAAGATGAGAAGAAGAAAGATCCTACATGGTGGTTCATGTTTAAACCTAGTTCTGAATATGTCTAGAAAGAATTCTGCTGCCCAAGTGACACTGAATTAGCACTGAGCATATCACAGTAAGGGAAGACCCACCTCCCCTCCTCCACAGACCTCACAGCAGAAAGGACTATGCTGCTTAGGGTGCAGGGTGAGAAGCAGCAGTGGTCGCTGTGGTATGAACCTCCCCCCTGCCCCAGGGAACTTGGCCCCTAGCAATTGGCTCTTGAATTGTGGATACTGGTGGGGCTTACTGTGTCTTGTGCGATGAAGGGCAAGCCCAGCGAAAACTACTGTTCTGCATCAGGAGAGAGCTGGAGGAGCCAAATTGTCAGGGTGGCAAGATTCGTAAGTTAGAGACAGAATAAGGCAGAGCCTGGTAGACATCAAAGTAATGGAGCACAAAAGAAAGAGATCTCTTGGGAACTTCTAGAAATATGTGTGTTTGTGTGTGTGTGCGTGTGCGTCTGTGTGTGCGCATGTGCTTTATAGGAAGTCGAGGTCTGTCAGAGTAACTTATGTGTGGAATTTATTTTTTACAAGTTTTTATTTAAATTCCAGCTAGTTAACATACAGTGTAATATGAATTTCAGGTGTAGAATTTAGAACTTACATATAGCACCCTGTGCTTATCAGGATAAGTGCCCTCCTTAATACCCATCACCTATTTAACCCATCCCCCTACCCACCTCCCATCCAGCAACCCTCAGATTTTTCTATATAGTTAAGAGTCTGTTTCGTGGTTTGACTCTCTCTTTTTTCCCCCTATGTTCATCTGTTTCATTTCTTAAATTCCACATATGAGTGAGATCATATGGTATTTGTCTTTCTCTGACTGAATTATTTCACTTAGCATTATACTCACTAGCTCCATCCATATTGTTGCAAATGGCAAGATTTCATTCTTTTTTATGGCTGAGTAATATTCCATTGTATATATACCCCATCTTCTTTATCCATTCATCAGTTGATGGACATTTGGGCCCTTTCCATAATTGGGCTATTAATGATTGAAATTTGCTTTAACCTAATTTGTCTGCACAGGCAAACATGTAGATTATTTCTTAGCTTTTTTTTTTTTTTTTTTTTTTTTAGTATTGAATGAAAGTTTTGCCATAAATACTTTCTCATTATTTTTTTTTTTCCTTTTTTAGGCCAACAATACCAAAGGCCAACAGTAAAGGACAGTACTAATCTCTGTAGCAGGGAAATGTGACTAACACCACAAATCCATAATTTAGCAAACTCACCTAAGAAAAACTGAATATAAATGACCACAACTCTTGTAACTATTATTTTTACCTGGGCATTTCAAGGCCAAGTCAGCAAGAGAGATTTAGATCAGAGACAAAGGATTTTGTTACTCACAACTCATCAAGCAGCATAAACATCAGCATATTTTGTGTCTTTAACCTCCTTTCTTACTGAGTGGACAGTAAGGGAGCTAGGTGACACCCCCAGGTACAGTTAAGTTGTATTATAGGAGAGAAATACTGCACTTGGAGAATCTGAAAGTTTCATACTGGGAAACCAGCTTGTTGGCCCATTACTTGGGGTGGGGATAATATCTCTATCTTCCATGAGTGTTCACTACACAAATATCCTTGCACAGATAATCTGGGACAAAAGAAGTCAGTGCTTCTGCTTGCAAGATATGCAGAAAATGAGAGACCTACAGAAAACTGTCTTCCAACAACATTAGCAACTGGTTTCATGGAAAAAAGCCAAAAAGAGAAACACAAACCTAACACTTCCCTGCTTTTTGAGACTACATCTTTCTTGGAAGAAACCCTGCCACAACTAATAAATTCTCAAATTGCCATGACCTTCAGATTGCTAGCCATATTTTCTAGAGCAGTGCAGCCCTTTCTATTGCACTACTGGGGGACGGCCCCGGTGGGCATATACTCCAGGGCTCTTCAGGCCCGGTTACTTGAGGTGAATACCCTGTAGAGACTGGTCTCTCACTCAGTATTTCTTTGATACACTCTGTTTCATGTTCTGCAGAACCAATGGCATTTGGTCCTAAGTGGGTAGACCTAGCTATCTGGTTACCTAGTGTCGTGGGATGGAGTCTGAGATGGAGAAGAGATTGTTGGAAGGGAAGCATGACACAATGGCCAAATCATAAACCATAACTCCATTAAGTCCCATTTTCATATTGAATAGGCAATGAAATTGTATTACCTGTCTCTTACAGTGGGAAGAAAAATCAATATGTGCCGTTTCTTCATGTGATGGATGTCTTTCTCTATCCTCCCTGCTGTTGCTACCCGCAACATTTTACATTAGCATGATAAGAAACGTTGCAAAGTGTGGGATGGGCCTGGGTCTTCAGAAGGTGATTTCTCATATCAGTCAGTGAATATAGTGTTTAAAACAGCATTTGTCATTATGGTTAAAAAAAAGTGCCCATAATCAGCATAGAGTAAAGCAACGTTAAATTATTGAACAAAGATTCCTTTACCACCCTGTAGGATATCTAGGAATAGCAGTCAAGTGTGTATTACATAAAAGAAAATGTGCTAGATCTGGAATTCACTTCCGTTCCACGTGGCTTAGTTATGTGGTCTTGATTAAATTTAACACTCTGACTCACATGTTGATATTTTGAACGGGGAGAATAATCTTTGTTCTGTTCTCTTCATAGGTTCATAATTATTAACATTAACAATGTACTATAAGCATACGAAGGCCTCAGTAATCATGTCTGATATAATTGTGAAATGGTATTACAATTATGACATATTTAAATCAAAGTAGAATCTTTTCATAGTATTGACAATAAGGAACAAGATCAATATTTCTGTGAGTTTCAATTTTTTGCAACATAGGGAACCTAGTCTGATTAGTAAGAAGACAAAATTCATGTAAGAATGAATGACATTCTAAAATATGATAGGGTAATCTAAGTAACACCTTTCTAACATTGTTTTCATTTTTCACTAATGTTTTTCTTTTTTTTTTTTTTTTTTAAGATTTATTTGTTTACCTTAGAGAGCAAGTAGGGGCAGCTGGGTGGGGCGGGGGTGTGTGGGGGGGGATGGACAGAAAGAAAGCAGGCCGGGGGGAGGGGGAGGATAGAGGGAAAGGGGGAGAGAGAATCTCAAGCAGATTTCCTGTTGAACATGGAACCCCACACAAGGCTGGATCCCATGACCTTGAGATCATGACCTGAGCTGAAATCAAGAGTTGCACGCTTAACTGACTAATCCACCCAGTTGCCCCTCACTAATGTTTTTCTTAGGTGCACAATCCCCATATATAACCAAGTGGCGACCAAGTTGTTTATTCACATTTCCTGGAGTGTCCTCTATTTTTTCATCTCAGTCTTCTGTGATAACATCACCCTTAATTTATGACTCCAGTCATAATACTACTGCCTTTTCTTTTTGACAACTGGGAAATTAAATAGGAATCAACAAATATACTGGGGATGGGTAGTAGAACAAAGGGCTTTGTTTCTACATGTGACTATAGCAATTCATGCAAACCATGACCTACAAAGCAATCTACAATATCTGCTTTTGTTTTAATAAAACATGGATCCACAGCAAAAAATTCATGGATTTTAGCCACCAACACTGGGAATCAATGCACACAAGTACTAACTCTTTTTTTTTTTTTTTAACTAGTTCACTCACCACTAACTTATGTAAGTTCTCATCTTGAAACTGGTGATGGCTGACCCAGAAATATTTCTAGGATCAAAACTGAAAGCAAGTAGACGCTGTGGTTGTGATGCTAAGAATATCAAATCTGCCTGAATTGAATACAGGTTGAGGTCGCTGAGATTTGGTTCATTGAACAACTGGGTGACAGACATATAGTTCAGATATGACTGCACACTTGGAATTTCTTTTAGCAACTGAATAGGTGCTGTGTGTGTGTGTGTGTGTGTGTGTGTGTGTGTGTGTGTGTGTGGTGTGTTTACAGGACAGTTACCTGGCAGAGTTAGTTTAAGACTCAGGTGTTATTTCTTTCCTCAGATACCAAGAACCAGTGGTCTCACTGGAGTGTTATCAGCTACATTGGAGGGAACAAGAGAGAATGATAAAGAAGGTAAAAGGAAGCTGAGTGGTTGAGTCCTATTTCTTGGATAAACTAAGGTCAGTCAAACATTCCAGAATATCTGCTTGCTAAGACTCAACTTGTGCAGGTCTGAGCCACTCTTTTGGATATTATTTAATGGCTAGACTAAGTATTCTTTTCTTAAGAAATTTTTAAAATTTTAATGCAGGCGAAGTCAGTGTGCCAGGTTCATTTCAGCTCCTTCCTTGCCAAACTGAAGGGCAGGGGCTGCTTCAGTTTCTCTGCCTTCTCTTTGTCTGTGATGACAAGATATAAAGGTATCTGATGCATTGAACTTTAGACTTCACCTTATCCTTATTTTTCTTGATCTCAACAGATTTGGCCTCCTTTCGCCTGGCTGTGAGCAGAAAGCCCTTGATTTTATCAATTTTGTGAAGCATGCCTCCGAGGGGCACTCGAGAGCATGCGGCTGGCACCACAAGCTACAAGAAGCAAGGAGTAGACTAAGTATTCTTGAGGTCGCCAACTTTCCTGAGCAATGGAAAGTCATGGTGGTACATGTGAATGGTTTAAATAGGTAGCTCTCAAATTTTAGCATGCGTCAGAATCATCTGGAGAACCTTTAAATCACAGATTGCTTGGGCCCATCCTCAGAGTTTCTGTTCAGAGGGTCAGAGGCAGAGCCTGAGAATTTGCATTTTTAATAAGCTCCCCGGTAATGTAGATACCACTGGTTGAGGGACCACACTCTGTGATCCATTAGAATTGCCTTGGTTCCATGTATGTCTTTTATAATAATCATATCAAACTACATATTCAAATCACTATAAGTAAGCTCCATTCCAATCCCCAAGCCCCTAACCCTTCAAATAATAGATGGGTGGGGAGTTAAGTAAAGGTTTTGAAAGTGACCAGTGGAGAGTCATGGAAATGAAGTCCACACTCAGAGGGACTGCTCTTTTTGAGAACCTGGCTGGCTTATTTTGAAATAAGCTGAATTCTAGTGCTTGTGGCAGAGACTATGAAACACAAGATCCCCTGATGACAAAAATGATGACAACCTACCCCCCAGTTGATCATCTTCACTTGTAAGTATACCATGTGGAATTGGATGGACTCAGAGAAGAAGTGAAGAAGGATCCTGCAGGACAAAGTGGAAGGTCCGGATGCCAGGCAGCTGCATGTCCCCTCTCACTCTGCAGTAGACTCCAGAAATTTTCCTCAATCATTTACTCATGCAATCATACATCAAGTGGTGTTGAGTGCCTACTACATTCCAGGAATCGACCTAGATGCAGGGATCAAAACAGGTAACAAGACGGACATAGTTTCTGCTTTCATGGGGCTTACTTCTTGGTGTGGGTGGGAGGAGGTGGAGGGAGGAAGAGAGAATGGGAGAGCAAACGATGGGAGGGAAGAAGAGAGACAGAACATGAGCAAATAAATAATCCAGAAAAATATCACATAGCATAAGTAAAGTGCAGAGAAATAGAACAGTGATTTGATACCAAGAGACAGGTTACAGAGTGGCTATTTTGGATTGGGTGTTCAGGAAGGTCACTCTGGATGACATTTAAGCTGTGATTTGAATGACAAGAAGGAGTCAGCCATGTGAAAGATCAAGGGCAAAGAGCGTTTCAAGCAGAGGGAGCAGCTAGTGCAAATGCCTCAAGGTGGGAGTGAGCTTGGCAAATTCAAGGAATGAAAGATCAGTGTGGCTGGATCATCCTGGGACAGAGTGTGAGTGATACCAGATGAGGTTGAAGGACAGGCAGGGGCCACTCTAAAGTCATTGATGGGATTTAATTGTAGGTGTGATAGAAAAAACTATTGGCTAGTAGTGTTCTGATGTGATTGGTATTTTACTGCTGCAGTGGACAGAACACCCCACAGGGCAGGGGACAAAGTAGAAAGAGGTGACTAGTTGGGAATCTATGTCAGTAGTACCTGAGAAAGGTGATGGTGGTACTGAGTAGGTGTTGTGAGTTGGAAAATAGTCAGATTCTGGAGAAATGTGGTTGATTAAGCATTACCGATTGTTTGAATATGTGTGGGGAATGTGCATTAGGGAAACAGAGGCAACAAGAATTACCTCCAAGGTCCTTGCTATTCAATAATGTGATTTGAGGACCAGCAGCATCACATCATTTGAAACTTGTTATAAATGCAGAGTCATAGGCTATAACTCAGACTTATTGAATTAGAAGACCGCCAGGTGATTCATATATGCATTAAAGTTTGAGAAGCCCTGTGCTAGATTATTGTTTCAATCTTTAGGGAGATTAGTGCTACTTATGGAGATGGAGATTCCTGGGGCAGGAATCAGTTGGGATCGGGAAGAGGGAACCATACTTTCTCTTTTATGTGTGTGAATTTTGAAAAATTCATTTGGCATACAAATGAAGACGTCAAGTAACAGTTGGTTATGTAAGTCTGGATTTCTGGGGAATAGTCAGGGCTAGAGATAAAGATGTTGGATTCATTAGCATTTGGGTGGTGCTCACTATCCAATGAATGAATGGATGAGCTCACTAGTGAGAGTGCATCGATAGAGGAGAGGACTAGGAAGGAGCTGAGCACTATAAAGTCTAGAAGTCTACACTTTTTAAAGAGGAAGGCACAGCAAAGGAGACTAAACAGAGGAATGCCATGAGAGTATGGTGTCATGGAAGCCAAGAGCAGAAAGTGTTTTAAGAAAAAGCACTCAATTGCACCAAATAGTGCTGAGAGGTTGAGGGAGAGAACACAGAAAACAGCACTGAATTTGGCAACATGGAGGTCAGTGGGGACTTTGGCCAAGGCAGTATCAGCATGGTGGGAATTGATACCTTTGGGGTACACAGAGGAGAGAAATTGAGGTGAGTGAGTACAGACAATGCTTACAGATGAGGTGTTTTTTTTTAAGATTTTATTTATTTATTTGAGAAAGAAAGAGAAAACGCGTGTGAGTAAGAGAGAGCACACAAGCAGGGGGAGGGGCAGAGGGAGAGGGAGAAACAGACGCTGTCTGAATAGGGAGCCCGATGTGGGGCTTGATCCCAGGACCCCGGGATCATGACCCCAGCCAAAGGCAGATGCTTAACAGACTAAGCCTCCCAGGCACCCCTACAGATGAGTTTTTTTTTTTTTTTCCCAAGCTTCTGGGAGATAATATAGTTGTGTTTATTTCATTTGTATTCAGAAACCAATAATCATTCTTGGTTTCTCTTTCTACCATAGCCAAACTCCTAACTCTGTTCTAGATGCATGGAGTACAAAGTACAAAACATCCTACCTATTACCTTTAAGAAACTCATAACCTAGTGAGATAGAGATGCACACAAAGAATACAATGTTCTGATAATTCTGTATTAGAATTATTGGGGTTTATGGGCTAGGAAGAGAGTTCGTATTTTTGCTTGCATAATGCTAGGCACATTGCATGTGTTATTTGATTTAACCCTTACTACATTCCTTTGAGGTTATCCCAATTTTACCAATGGGGAATGGATATTCAAAGAGGTACAGGACTTGCTTTTGTGTCAGAACTAGTAAATGGTGAAGCTCAAATTTGAACTCAGGTCTGCTGACCCCAGTGCTGTATTCTTTGTAGCACCATGTTAGTTTGCATGGTGGAAGAGGGAACAAATAAAAATTATGCTTAGTAAACTGTGAGTGATCCTTCACAAATGGCAATACAAGGATTCCTTAATACCATAGCATAGCACCTTATACAGTGTTTAGGGATAAAATTCCAAATGGTGAAAATTTTTCAAAAAATTCCATTATATCACTCATATGTCCCTGTGGAATGTTCACACTATGAGAGCCACTTAGGTGTTGGGATCAAATGAAGCAAATATCAGATTTGTGTCTCACTTCTCATTCAGAGAAACATAATTATTGAGGGGACTCACCTATAATACTATTATTATTATTGGCTCTGTACATATGGTTTTATTAATATAAGTTAAATATATGTGTCAATTTTATACCTCAATAAAAGATTAAAAATTCACATAACATGCAAATCTACTAAGAGTTAATTTTCTTTTTTTGAGAGAGAGAGCATGAGCAGGGGGGATGGGTGGAGGGAGAGGGAGAATCTTTTTTTTTTTTTAAGATGTATCTTTTTATTTTAGAGAGAGAGAGAGAGCACAAGCATGAGGGGCAAAGGGAGGAGAGAGAATCCCAAGCAGACTCTGTGCTGAGTGCGGAGCCCAACGCAGGGCTCGATCTCATAAGCTTGAGATCACGACCTGAGCTGAAACCAAGAGCCGGACATGTAACCAACTGTACCATCCAGGTGCCCCAAATAATAAGAGTTAATATTAACTGAAAACTTACTAAATATGGTCAGTGTACTAGGAATATTACATGCACAGTATTATTCAAATTAATCCACATACTAACCCTGTGGGGTAGGTATTTTTATGCTACCTGAAGGGAAGACTGAGTTTCCTAAGGTCACAGAGCTAAGTTGCTTTCCTAGCCCAAATAATTCCCATGTGAGTATGCCTTCCACTTTGCACATGGTTTTCCCGGCTTACAATCTTCTGCGCCAGCGAAGCCCATCCTTACTGTTAGTTAACCCACAGGGCTTCCTAATCATGTGGCTCGCCCATTTCTCACCAGCAGTAGCTTTTCCCTTTATCTGCATCTCATGCATTCATTTCTTTCTTTACTGAGGCTCCATAAGACTCACTTTTCCTCTTAAGTCCCTGCTAGAGCTCATTACCATCTATGGATCAGTTAGGGAGTTTGCATGACTGAGTCTGTAAGTAGGAAACAAACTTCTTCTGAAGTCAGAAACTATTTAGGACCCTGGGACCTAATTTAATGTAAACACAATAAACACATTCCTGTCAAAGTAAAAATCAGTTATTCAAAATTTTCAGAGCAACTGTTTTAAAAGTTTAGATGTTTGCAAATACCATCTAAAAGGTTCAATAAAAATACTGCTTAGCTCAATTCAGATATAATTTGATATTTTTATTAACTAAGCCCCCCTTTAGAGATTACGTACAACTTTTGTTCTTCCAGTCCTCTGCAATGGCTCCCCGGAATAGTGCCCTATTTCTGTAGCTAGCAAATGGGCATTTGCACTGGTGCCTACTTGGATAATGCAAACCTGAATTTTAGGGTTCTACCTAAGGGCCTTTCCCCAGCCCTCTTTGACTCTGGCCTGGTTTTGGATGCCAATTCTCTGTTTCTGGAAAATGCCCTGACCATTGTGAGTGACGATTGTCTCCCACCTTTCTTTCTTGGTGGAAAAGAGCAGGTGGTGATGTGACTTAATTCACTTCTTTCAAGATCAAAGTACAGAAGATGAGGGAATCAACAACGAGGAGGGAAACTGGAACTTGGTGGACTGTCCGGAATGACTCTCGAACCTTTATTTTTTCACTCTCTTGTATTTGAAGCTAGAAGAAGGTAGAGATGATGGTTATATATGGGAATCCATCTAGTGAGATTTGGCTTGGAAATTAATTCTGACACATTGTTTTAGACCAGATAAGCTAGGTAATATAGCAACAAACAACACTACAATATCAATGGTTAACCAAAATTTTAGTATAATTTTCAGTCATGCAAACCTTCTGTGGGCCCAGGCATCTCTCCAGGTGTCCTCCAGGTGGAAACTGAACATTCTGGGCTGTTTCTACCTCATGACGCTTTTCTCTCAACATGGGGCTTTAGGGTTTGTCTAAATAGAGAAAGAGAACATTAGGGATTATGCATTGGCTCTTAAGTACTTCCTCCCCAAAGTGACCTCCGTGTCCCAATCCATTGTCCAGAATTAGTCATAGTCCCAACTCAACTGCAAAAGGGGCTAAGAAACTTAGTTTTCTGTGTATCTAGGAATGGTTGGAAAACCAAAGTGGGCACTAGCAATGTCTGTTACAGACACCTGTGGGAAATGTCCCTCCAAGCCTCATATTCTTTGACATTCAGATGCTTAGGGCACATGGGGTATGGCCTGAGGTGAGAGGTGCGTAGGCAGAGGGGCGAGAAATTTGTCCTATTTTGAAGACACCCACTGATGTCTTCATCCCTAAGCCTGCATGACGAACTTCCAAAAATTTTTCTTGTGTGCCATCTTGGTACAGAGACCATTAAAGAAAAACAGACTAATCTCCTTATAGCCACGAGTAAATAAATACACTTTTACAAGATATTTTATAAGGTAGTCAAGGACTTTGAATTAAGGGCCTAGATCTAGATCCTCCTAGGTACAAAATAGGCAAGTGTGGATTTATGTATTTTAAATTCTATTTCTTCCAAGGTTTGTCATAGGATTAAAATTTAAAATAGAGTCCACACAGCAATGATGAATCAGAAAGGGAATGCAGAAAGCTCAGGCGTATACACAAAGGATAAGCTATAAAGCTGTGAGCCTCCTCTGAAGGGCAGGAATGGGATCTTTCATTTAACACATCTTAGTTTGTTATCCTGGGAGCATGTTTGATACCAGCTTCTCATTATGGGAATAGTGATCAGGCTCCACTGCCTTACAAACATCGTATGTATGTGTATACAATCTCACCTCTAAAATTTCAAGGTAATAGAAAGTAATCTAATTATGTGGATAATTAAAAACAACCAAGTGCAAGTTTAAAACTTGTACTTTTATGACTGCATAGGAGGCTATCAAAATGACAGGGTGTCTGGATGTGATCGTTGCACGCACTCAGATTAAATGAGTGCATTAGTTGATTGTTTCTGGTATGAAGATAAGCAGAGAAAAGTATAATAATGTTGGCATTTAAGTGGACCTAATTAGGCTTCAAGTTTAACACTCCATTAAGATGAATGGGAAAGGGTCACCCCCGTTCAAGCTGTGGCATTGTCTTAGTGTGTCTGGATTTTGCCTCTGAAGACAACAGTCTGTCAGCATATGTTCTCACAGTTACCCCTGGAAAGCAGACTGGAAATTTAATTCTTTTAAAATTAAATCTCAGATTCTGGAGGCCACAGTGAAGTCCATGGGGAGACCTTAAATCTTCTAGTTCTGCAGCTGTATTAGTCAAAAACAACAACAGTAATGATAATACTTTCCCTTGTCTATAGGAACTTTCCTGTGCAGACTTCAGTGTTCCCTGAATATGATCTGGTGAAACTAACAACCTCCAGTTTACCACTGGAGGACCCTGTCCATAGAAGGAATGAGTGACTTGGGTAAATTTATAGAGCATGTCACTGGTAAAGCCAGAAATAAAATGGAGGGACTGCTCAGTTTTGTTGCAATAGTTTGTCATCCATCAGGGAAAGGGAATAAGAAATCATGATCTCATGCTAAACTGAGTGCACATGCATGTGAAAAAAACCCAGGAATCAAAGAGCAGCCCAGCACAACAGACCTGTTTATAGGTGAGTCTTACCATCCTGCCATATGGAAATTTGGCTCAGTGATAGGTGAGTGGGAGAAACCTGTAGTTAAGACAATGGCCAAGGTGCATGGATGTGGTCTGAAACTTAGGCTACTCTGGAGCACATTCACGATCATCAACCCAAAGAGCCACAGGGTTACCCTGTGCTTTTCACTGACTGGATTTGGAAATTAGATGTCTGGATATTGCATAAGAAGAAGGCACGTATAGTTTGAGTTGAGTGGTTGGGTAATGGTTGTCATGATTTTCTGATTCTTTGGAAGGGGGTATGGCTACATCTCCACTGTAATCTCAGGACTGGCAATTTATAATTCTGGTTATGCTATAGTTTCCGTTCATGTCATTGGACAATTTTTCTTGCTAAAATTTAGTTGCTGCTTTTTAAAATTAGTGAGATGACGTATAGCCTGCTTATCCAAATTCTTTGTTTTGTGGCTGTGTTCTTCAGTAAAATTGTAGGAAGGAAGTTTTGGTATACAACTGGTAGACCTATTACTATGTCCAGCTCTTTTCTAAATGTGAAATTATTATAAATTTTGGAATGGTTTAAATGGGTCCAATTGTAATAAAATAATGGCAGTATGTTTTTATTAATCATTGATCTTAGGCTTTTGGAGTTGGATGGAAGGAAATGTGGTTCTTAGAGCCAAATGCTTACTAATGCTGAGATTCATTATTTCAGATCCCTGATTGATGATATGCTTTATCTTGAACATTTTTAATAATGGAGAGTTGAGAATGGCACGATCATTCCCAAAAATGTTCATCATCTTGAATTATTAGTTCTTCTCACTCTGTCTTGTAATATTCTATACTTATTGATACTAATCTTGACTCTGAGAATACAATGTCTCTTCCATCTGCTATTTGATAGCTTTCAGATACCTGAAGCAAGTGATCATGTTAATCCCTTAGTTTTCTCTTTTTCATTCATTATAGGGCATACAGAAGTTTTGAGAAACTTTGCTTCAAAGGTTTCCTTTTTTTTTTTTAAAAGATTTTATTTATTTATTTGAGAGAGAGAATGAGATAGAGAGAGAGAGCATGAGAGGTGGGAGGGTCAGAGGGCGAAGCAGGCTCCCCACTGAGCAGGGAGCCCGATGCGGGACTCGATCCCGGGACTCCAGGATCATGACCTGAGACGAAGGCAGTGGCTTAACCAACTGAGCCACCCAGGCACCCCGCTTCAAAGGTTTCCCTCAAGCTTTAGTATTATGTGAGGATTCATAGCTTATAAATGCCTATGGTGTATCATTAATACTTGGTTATTCTTGGGGCGCCTGAGTGGCTCAGTTGGTTAAGCGTCTGCCTTCAGGATTGAGGGTCCTAGGATCGAGCCTCACATCAGGCTCCCTGCTCAGTGGGGAACCTGCTTCTCCCTCTCCCTCTGCCTGCCACTCTCTCTCTGTCAAATAAAATAAAATCTTTAAAAAAATACTTGGTTATTCTTACTCATTGAGAACAGATAAGTTAGCATTTGGAATGGATTCATTTTCACAGTATATTTTAGCTTTTAAATTGGTCTTGTTTTAGGGAAAATGAAATTCATTTGGTCTATCCTAATTAAAAAATTTATTTGTAGTAAATTATTTGTAATAAATTTGCCCCAAAAAGTATCATTTCCAATAATGCTTTGACAAGATAAAAACATGTAAATGGCAAAAAGAAATAAAAAATCAAAAAATAAGATAGAACTGGGTAAAGTTCACCATATAAAATACAATTATGATGTTATTACATACTTATTTGTGGTGGGTCCAAATTTGATTCTGAACTTGCTAGCAGCCAATTCAAAGAGAGAAATAAGATCAATTATGAGACTAAGAGCATCTAAAATGATTCAGAGACAATTGGAAGAACCTTGATTCCTCATGCTGAGTCCTGAGAACACTTTTTCCTGAGTTTGCAAAGAGATGACGTTCTATATTGAAGTAAGACTATCTTCAACAACATTTAGGTAATGAATTCCACAACAGATTTCATAGGACTCTTTCATGATAAAGTGATAAAAATTCCCAAGTGCAATTGCCTGGTACTTAGTAAGTGCTTATAATGGGTTAAACTGTCTCAGGCCCAGGCCCCCTGATTCCCCCCACCCCCCCTCCCGCCCCCCCAAAGAAGTTGAAGTCCTAACGCTCTGTACCTGGGAGGGTTACATTATTTGGAAATAGGGTCTTTGCAGATGTAATCAAGATAAAAATCAGATCATACTGAACTAGGGTGGACCCTCATCTGATGTGACTGGTGTCTATAGAAAGAGAAGAGACACAGACAGAGACGTAGAGGGAATATGGCCATGTGAAGATAGAAGCAGAGATTGAAGTCGTGCTGCCACATGCCAAGGAACACCTGGGGCTCTGAGGAGTTGGAAGAGACAAAGAAGCATCCTCCCTTAGAGCTTTCGGAGGGAGTGTGGCCCTGCCAACACATTGATCTTGGATTTCTAGCCTTTAGAACTGTGGGAGAAGACATTTCTATTGTTTAAAGCCACTCGATTTCTGATACTTTGTTATCCGGGCAGCCCTAGGAAACTGATATCGTGCTCAATACATATTTATTAATGTTTGGATGAATTTTATGGACCACTTGACTGATAGGAAAGGGCTGCTCAGAAATTTAGAGACTGCTATGATCGACGAAGAAAAAAATGGATATACTCTCACTGGATATATTTATGTCCATTTCTATTTTTTACTAAAGTCAGCATTTCTACATAGAAGATTTATTTATTGTGGGGTTATAATTAATAAACCACGATCAGGAGGTTTAATGTATAGATTTGGCCACTACAGGTACCATCTTATTTCCTGTGACATACAGCTCTTCTCAGAGCTCTGTGCAGCATCTAGCGTATAGTAGGTAGTCCATAAATGTTTACGGGAATTCCATGGTAAATTCTATTATTACATGATTAATAACGAGGGTAAAGGAAGGTCTTGTTCCCAAATGCTATTATTATAAAGGAGACATATTACACCTATATATTTTAATTAGCAGTGTCACAGGAATCCTGTTATCTACCCTTGTGAATTTTACTATGTATGGGTGTTCCTGCTTCTTTTTCATTAGTCCTTTTCTCAAAACACATACCCATGACTTCAATCCTTATCATCTCCTACTATCTTCAAGAAATCAAATAAATCAATGACTCCCTAAACACTGAGAGAAAGAGAACATGAAAAATGAGCCAACAGGAAAAGCAACGTCTTGATTCTGGTTGGAACGCAGTCTACCAAAGTTGTTGCGAGGCCAGTTTCAATCTCCCGAGTACTGGCTTCCCTCCTACTGCTCTATCCTCAAGGCAGTCAAATGTTATGATAAGATAAAGGCAGCCACGAATGGGTCATATGCCCACTACAAATTATGAAAGCTCACCAAACACAGATGAATATGATGCATGATGAGCTCATTTGGAGAAAAAAGATGTCACATTCTTTTCAATAACTTAATATTTTATTTGGAATGATAAAGCTTTTGAGAATCACTGAACTCCTATGCATAGTGGTACTTTCAACTTAAAAAGCAGAGATGGAGTCTCGCAAGTTTTCGGTGCCAGAATCATCATTCTGGACCTGAAAGGAAGACATGAAAAAACCAAAAGAAACAAATAAAACAAAAAACAAAACCAAAAAATGTGGTGGGCAATCTCTAGGGGAACCCATGGAAACACAGACTGCTTGAATGCTCCTGTGTTTGCGAAAAGTTCTGTTCTATTCATCGGTCCTAGGTTCATCCCACCGGTGGTCCCACCCCTGTCAGAAATATAATGGAGCACAATCTCGAAACTGCCCTGCCCTTGCAACATTCACAGGTTCTCTCTCCCCCTAAATTTGAGCAGAGGCACTTTTCCTTTCTAAAGAGCAGCATCTGGCCTCTTCGTGTGCTCATTTGCATGCCAATACTGGATTGCTCTCCCAGCGCACAGCTATTTAATAGTGATGCTGGTGTCCGAGCTCTGGGAACAAACCAAATGGTTTGGGTGTGCTTTTGTGTGCAGTGCGGGTCGTTGCTACAGTGTGCTTATTAAGAATAGTACACATTCATTATAACAAGATTGCTCTTTTGCTCAGGGGCCATCACGGCCCATTCTGTAAATGAATTAACAGTAGCATGCATTTGTGTATTATGGGCCCAGAAGATGCATTTGTTTATTAAATAAATCTGCAACACAGAAAGTATAGTTGAAAAAAAAAAAAACCTAGAAAATAGAGTGCGCATGTACAGTAGCTATTTGTTGTTGTTGTTGTTGTTGTTTTTTTGAAACCTCAACGTCTTGGCGAGTTTTCCTCCTTTGTTTCTTTTAAATTACCAGACATCACAGGCCACACTATAGACTACCAGCCTGCAAAATTTGATGTTAATAAAAAAAAAAGAAACCAAATTTAAGTTGCAGAAGCACAAAACATTTCCAGGAGTGGTTCTGTAAATAATCACATACCTTTAAAATGATTTAATATTATGATTCTTCTGTTTCTCTTTAAATTCTCTTGTTTTTCTTTAAATCATTTGTTATTATTTTTTAACTTAATTTTTATTTTTGGCTAAAATTTAGCTTGCATAGCATATATAATTTCCCCCATTAAACTCTGTTCTCTTTTGAAATACAAACTCTGTTTTTGGGGCATTCATCTAATATTGATCCCTTTATTTCCAACCTTTTGGCCCAGGTATGGCTAGTATAAGTATATTAATAAACATGGGTCAGTCTGTCGGATTTTATTCCTGTTCACTAATGATTTTTTAAAGCCCAGTGGTGGTTCACAATTGCACTGAGAACTCAGAGTATGGTTTTAGTTCTGGCTACTCAGTATTTCTTTCCATTTATATTTTGTATCTTGCTGTCTTTAATATGTAATCTGGTATGTTGTGCACTGAAAGTATAAGGGAAAGAATATGGAAAGATTTTAAAATATGGAATGCTAAGAGTCTAAAGCCACAGCTGGGATAGTAGGAAATCTATTAAAATGAACTGAGGAAAAAAAGGAAAGAAGAAACGGTCATATTCCTAAATTTTTGAAATTCTTATGTTACTTAAAGGCCGAATGTGTTTTACAAAGATAAACTAATTTCATATTTGATTTCTTGAAAATTTTCTATAAAATCCAGGGATAGTAAGTAAAATTGGCCAAAATATTTTAAAAGGGAAAGCCTGGTAGAATGAGTGGATGAGAATTTCATAGATTTTTAGCTTAGCAAAAGATCTATGACACTATTAAATAAATACCCAGCTAATTAGTACATCTGCAATATATAAAAGAAATGTGTTTTGTAAGAAAAATGGCAGGACTTATAAAAGGTGTTCCACACGTAGCAAAAATACATAGCTGATTGAAGCAGGATTACACTTTTCTTTCACATGGAATCTTCAACACTTCGCATTTTGTCCTTAAAGAATAATATTCAGCTCTGCTATTTGTTGGGGGAAAAAAAACCCCCAACAAATCAACAACCCACCATTGTAGCAATTGACTTGAGAATTATGTAAGGGAGAGAAGAAAAATATTTGAAACTTGATTCCTTTTCTTTCATCCTTTTTCTTGGGGAGGGGAGGGCAAAAGCTCTATTTTCCAGAGCATTTTATTTATTCCACTGCAGCTTTTAGAGAGGCCAGCCAATCAGAAAGTCTGTAAGGGCCCGGGCCCAGACTCAGTGCTGAGCTCCAAATGTGATTCCAGTCCTGACAGGGGGATTATAGGAAACAGATGACTTACGCTTCTAATTTGTGGCCTTAAATTGCAAACAGAATTTCAGGAGTCGAGCAGAGTAATAAATGGCAATAGAAAAAGCCACACACAGCCAAATCAGTATGTGGTGGTTGTAGGTTAAACTAAATGGGAAGAGACAGGTTATGATGGTTCAGTGTATTACAGAGAAGAAAGTCTTAAATTACCAGTGCTGAGAGGTATTGCTCCGCCGCAGACAGCGTTGGATTGTGCAGTCTACAGATATCCCAAGCAGAACAATAAAAAAAGCAGGTTTAACGTAGAACCTGTTGCTGGAGGAATCATTTTTTCCCCTCTTTTAGAAATGGAAGCGGTGTTTTATGTTTGTTTTGACCTCTGCTTATACTTGGCCCCTTAACATCTGTTTTCGACCGTTGCCGTTTTTCACACCAAATTAAATGTCGAGGAGTCAGATAAAATAAGTTCGAAATATGTCCAAATTATTTTTGTTGACTTCCAGCAAATGTCTTAGTAACTCTTTTCACATGGAACAATACCATTTAAATGCCAACGTAGAAAATTATTTTCCTTTCAACATTTTAGGAGCTAAAGAAAGGAATTTTGAGGTGTACTTAAACTCGGGAAATATTGCATGGGCCTTTTTGGTAACTCGCCTGACTGTTTCAGGCTTGCTTGAAGCCCATTGCGCCGTATAAAGTTATGTGCATTTGTTGGATAGAAATTCCAGGAAAATTGTTTAACAACAGCATATAAAAAAGCCATTATTCAGACCTGCTTCAAACCGTAGATACCAGTTAGAATCAAGAGATCTACCGTTTACCATAGGGAAACCAATATGCCTTTGCTTTCCTTCATAATCTCTAAATGTGTGTTAATGTGTACACGTGTGAGGAGAAACAGTTAAGACCATAATGACACGGATTTTCATCATCGTAAGAAGTCCGGCTGTCATAAGTCTGTGGTATGAATTTAAAAAGTGGCATCACATTTTTAACTTCTAATCTAATAAATATTGTGATAAAAGTAAACTGTCTTTTTCCGAAAAGAATACCATCTTCTTTTAAGATCTAACACGTCTGTATATCGGAGACTGACAACTAATTCATGATAAAGATTGATTCAAAAATAACTACCCCATCCTATATTATTTATTGCCAATTTATCAAAATAACTTGTTCCTAGTGAACGATAGAAACAGGGCTCACATTAGTCCACAATGCTGGGCTTGAAGTGGAGCCAAGTAGAATCTACAGTTTTTCTCCCACTTTCCTTATGAACAACGAGTCTATCTATCACACTAATTTTCGCATCTTTTAACTGCTGTGTTATCTTTGAACTTGAGTCTTCTGTTTAATATGCTGAAGAAAAGATGTTATGTGATGGGTAACCTAGGGAAAACGAACTATTTTCATTGTGCTCTTAAGCAAGTCTGTTGATAATCATTGAAGATGACTGGCTAAATAGATTTTGATTAATCACTTGCAAAAATTATGCTTGTTAGAACCACTTTATATTCTGTGTCATGGTGATATCAATGTAGGTTATAGCTATTTCTTTGTAGATGGTGCGTTTTGTTTTTGGTTTGTTTTTTGTTTTTTGGTTTTTTTGTTTGTTTGTTTGTTTTTAAATCACCTGGCAAAAAGAGAAAACAAACCTTAGTTGAAAGCTTTTGTCTCTAACAGAAAACTCTTTTCATGCCTGCCTTTTTTTTTTTTTAAGAAGTGCTCAATTATTATTTGTGTCATAGTGGGAAGACTGGGTCTCTATAGGGCCTGAACCTTTTCAAACAGGAGAGAGCTTTTGTTTTTTTACCCCATCAACACTGATCACCTAATTAAATCTGATATCTCTGGCTGAAGCAAAATGATTTGTAATAGTTCTTTGGAGTTTACTTAATTAGTTTCGATGTCTTTTGTGTGGTAAATGTGGTGATATTTTCTAAAATGGAACTGAGAAAAGAGGAGGCAAAATGCACTCTTGTAAGGGATGGGAGAGAGGGAGGTGAGAGGGAGGGCAGACCCGTATGACCAAACCATGAAAGCAAGGTGTAGCCCCAACTCAAGGCCTTACAGACCCGAGTATTCATTAGTTGAGATCATCAAAGCAGACCTGACCTGGAAAAAGGCTTCCTGTCAGACGTAGGCCTGGGCATCTGTCAGGGCCTCAGATTCTACACCTTGATCAGCCCAAGACACTGACACCATTTTCTTTAACAAACACCAACAGTCTTTTTTCTCCTTCATTTTAACATCTCTCAGGGGTTGGATTCCCTTTCTTCTTCCGCTCTGTAGAGAGTAAAGGGAGCTTGTTAACTTGCTTAGATAGTTTGACTGCGGATGCTCTTTGGCCACTTGCCTGTGGTAACAGTGTCAAAGCATAACTTGGTATAATTGCTGTATTTGCAGTCAGAAGAGTGTTCAAGCGCTGAATAAAAAGGAAGTGTCATTTTGGAAAATCCTGTAAATTATCCTCAAAGTTCAGGCAAAATACAATGAGTGACATACCTGGTATGTCTTATGTTCATTGCCAAGCTATAGAAGACTAAAATAATGGGGTTTTAACGAGGTGAATCGAAAAGCTATACATTCCCATGTTTGTTAGGCTGAGATTGGTGCACAAGAACATAAAATCAAACTTAAAATGAAAGCGGTAGAACGGGGCCTTTTATAATTTAAAAAGTAACTGAAAAGCGTTACAATTTTTATTTATCCATTGTGTCACAGTTTATATACGGTATGGGTTACAAAGGACAATTTTTGATGGATCTTCATTTAATAGAGACGTCCATAGTTTACAGACATTAGCAAAGCAATACCCATTCCGCAAGTGGAAATTAGGATTGCAGTGGAACTTATTGATGGGTAATAATAGATGGCAAGCTAGAACCATATTCATTATAAGATGCACTTTTAAAGCGAGAGTCGTGTTCGCTCTGTATTCTATATGTTTTCAGAGTCGTTTCGGTAGGAACACTGCAAAATGGGATTTGTGTTTTTTTTTTTTTTCCCCTTAGTACGTAACGATGTGAAATTTGAAGCAAATAATGACCATGGATATCCCTCTGGCCTTTTCTGTGCGAGATGCATGTGTGCACCTCTTCAAGGATAATCCTTACAGAATGAGTGCCCCCGATCATTACGTAACACTGGTAGGCATGGGGCTGACAAGGCTGGCGCTCTTTAGTCTGAGAAAAATGATCCTTTCAGTTAAGTAGACCCTTCCTGTGTCTCACAAACCATACAAAACCACGTGCTCCTGGCAGGTAATGGCTAGTAATTAGCGTGGCAGGCAGGTAATGACTTGAAATCACCTGCCAATTGTTTCTGAGTGTTTGCTCTCTTTCAAAACTCCAGATGAGTGGGACAGTCATGGGGGGCTATACTGACGCAAATGGAGAAAAGGGGAGGCACACAACCAGGGAATCTCTTTCCAAATAGAGTATCTCCCCATTTGTTGCTTATTTTAGCCCCACATCCTCCCTGAGGGGCTCCACAGAGGCATTGAGAATTGGCAGGTTACTTTACCTTCTTGCTGCTCCTACTGGGAGAGATGGTGCCTGTTGAGAAATTCTTTGCTGTTCTGGAATCAAACCAACCTTCTTAGTTTTAGCCTCTGCACTAGAAAATTGGGATTCAGAGAGTAATGGCAGCTCAGCTTGTTTGTAAAGAAGCATGAATTACTCAAAGCCAGATTTTGCTTCCCGGTTATAGCCTACTTCTTTCTCTTTCTTGAGCTTTCCCCAACATCATGGAGAGCCCATGGTGTTGAAGCAAGAGAGGATGGGTAAAGAGCCTGTGCAAAACTGAGGCTGGATTACTTCTCCAAGGATCCTATAAATGCTTCAGACCCACGCTCACACACAAAAGTCCATATAGGGTTCAAATGAGCAACATAATGGAATATATTGAGAGAGGGGGATGGGAGGGAGGAAATAATGGTGAGCTGGATAGTTTGTGGTTTCTCCAAACTTGAATGAAGTCCATTCTGCTCCAGCCAATTGCTAGAATATGGATACAGAGAAGACAAAATTTCTAAATACTTTAAAAAAATTATTTGAGCATAATTGATGTACAATATTACATTAATTTCAGGTGTACACATAGTGATTCAACTTTTCTATAAGTTCTGCTGTGCTCATTGATGTGGGAAACAAAGGCAAAAGAAAGAAAAAATATATATATACCCTTACTACTTACAGCCCATTGACAAGTCCTTGAAACAGACAGAGTGACATCCCTCTAGGAACTCAGCTGCCGCGATGTTAGTACTTTGGTAAGGGCAAGCTTAGCCTGACCCCCCCAGGATCCTGTGAGTCTACTTTAACATATAAAAATTCCTTTGGAAACTTCATCTCTACCACCGCCCAAGATACAAGTTGGCAGTCATCCTCCAGGCATATGGCCCACTGATAGACATCTGAAGGGTCTCATGACTAGAGTTTTACTAGACAGTAATAAATGACCTTTTCCTAACAATAGCTAGCCCCCTCAAGGTCCTGGAAACCTTGCTGCCAAAATTCCTTAGACACTTACGCTATCCTTAACCCCCTCCCAGCTTGAAAGTATATAATTGGCCACTCCTCGTGACCCCAGTGCAGTTCTTCCTGCCCACGGGTCCTTCCCCGTGCTTTAATAAAACCACCTTTTTGCACCAAAGACATCTCAAGAATCCTTTCTTGGCTGTTGGCTCTGAACCCCAACATTTCCTACATCACTCACCACAAGTGTAGCTACCATCTGTCACCATACAACACTATTACAATATTATTGACTATATTCCCTATGCTGTGCCTTTTATTCTCATGACTTATTCATTCCATAACTGGAAGCCTGTATCTCCCACTCCCCTTCCCCCGTTTTGCCCATCTCCCCTGCCCCCTTCCCTCTGGCAACCATCAGTTTGTTCTCTGTATTTATAATTCTGATTCAGCTTTTTTTGTTTGTGTGGCTATTTATTTGTTTTGTTTTTTAGATTCCACATATGAGTGAAATCATATGGTATTTGTATTTCTAAATCTGACTTATTTCACTTAGTGTAATACTTCTAGGTTCATCCATGTTGCTGCAAATGGCAGATCTCATCCTTTTTAATGACTGCATAATATCCCACTGGTGTATGTGTATTTGTGTGTGTGTATGTGTGTATACCACATCTTTTTTATTCATTCATCTATCGATGGACACTTAGGCTGCTTCCATATCTTGGCTATTACAAATAATGCTGCAGTGAACATAGGGCTGCATATATCTTTTTGAATTAGTGTTTTCATTTTCTTCAGGTAAATACCCAGTGGTGGAATTATTGGATCATATAGTATTTCTATCTTTAATTTTTTGAGGAACCTCTACACTATTTTCCATAGTAGTTGTATTCCCATCAACAGTGTACAAGGGTTCCTTTTTTCCTACATCCTCACCAACACTTGGTATTTCTTGTCTTCTTGATTTTAGCCATTCTCACAGGTGTAAAGTGACATCTCATGGTGGTTTTGATTTGCATTTCCCTGATGATGAGTGATGTTGAGTATCTTTTCATGTGTCTGTTGGCCATCTGTGTTTCTTCTTTGGGAAAATGTCTATTCATGTCCTCTGCCCACTTTTTAATTAGGTTGTTTGTTTTTGGGTGCTGAGTTGTATAAGTTCTTTATATATTTTGGATACTAACCCCTGTTGGATAGCTCCTTTGCAAATATCTTCTCCCATTCAGTAGGTTGCCTTTTCGTTTTGTTGATTGCTTCCTTCACTGTGCAAAAGCTTTTTATTTTGGTGCAGTCCCAATAGTTTGTTTTTGCTTTTGTTTCCCTTGCCTCACGAGACGTATCTAGAAATATGATGTTATGGCCAATGTCAGAAAAATTACTGCCTCTGTTCTGTTCTAGGATTTTTATGGTTTCGGGTCTCATATTTTAGTCTTTAATTCATTTTGAGTTTATTTTTTGTGTATGGTGTTAGAAAGTGGTCCAGCTTCATTCTTTTGCATGTAGCTGTCCAGTTTTCCCAGCACCATTTATTGAAGAGACTGTCTTTTCCCCATTGTGTATTCTTGCCTCCAGATTTCCTAAATTCTTAAGAGGAGCCAGCAATCTGGAATTTTATGGGGGAAATATCCTGTTTTAAAGCATTGAAACTAATTAGAAAAAATAAAATCTTTGTATAGGGGAAACAAAACCAGTGGCCTGATTTTAGGTCACAGAGCTGATGATCTCTGTTTTAAATTATTATTTTTTTTACTTGGTACCTTTTCTTTTTGTAATCTTAGATTAGTAAAGAGGAAAAAATAAACAAAGGTGGGTTTACCCATGCAACAAGTGTTATTTGGCTTTGAAAATTTTCTTGTGATTCTTGTGTTCAAACACTTAAAGAATGATGTCTTCGGAAATTGCCCCACACAATACCTGCCTGGTTTTGAGCTTTCCCTAAATGCTGAAGGCCTCCTTGGGCCAACCCTCTGGGGCTCTTTCAAACTTACTTTTAGTGGAGAACTTCTCTGAACGCTGACTCACTGGTTCTAATAAGTCATTGTTAAGGAAAATTGACTGACTCTCTCTCATGCCAGCAGTCCAGTAGGCTCCAAAGAACATAGTTTAGGATCTGGAAAGGCCTGGATTTCATTCAATTTGGGCTCTGCCTACTTACTACTACTGCAACCTTGAGCAAGCTCCATCCAACTCAATCTCCATTCCCTCACTGGCAAATTGAGAGTAATGTACTTAGCTTGCAGAACTGTGGTCAGGATTAGAGAAAAATGCTTAAATTATGGCTTTTATTAATCTCTCATGTAGCACAGATAAATAGATTATGGTCATAAGACTTAATAGCCAGATACATACTTTACACTGGTAAAAATCCAAATCATAAATACGCTTTATATTTGTTTGAATTCAAAACCTTCTATGCTTTTCCAGAGTAGTTAAAGAAAGTTAGCATGATTTCCTGGTAAAGTTTATTTTCAGTTTAAACAGTATCAAATAAAATTGTGTCCCAACATCTAGAACACAAATATAATTAAGTGATGAGTTTTAAGAAAGTTTAAAGGCTAATCAGAGTAAAACAAATTTAGCTGTTCAATGTAAAGTCTGAAGAGAGAACTTGCTTTGGTTTGGGAGCTTGACCTACTGGACAAAATGATGAGAATGATTTCTTTTTTTAAACCAGGTTGTCGTGTTTTTTTACATACAAGTAAGAAATCATCTAGCAGATCAAGTTTAATAGAGATTAGTCATACATAGAATTTACTAGGTTGGTAGTGGAGTGGTAGAAAAAAGTGGGGCTGGTTACTGAACATGCCGAGAACTAGAAGAGAAAGAACTTGCATAGTCGTCTTATTAGTAAGAGAACCAGATTTTGGAGGTGGCCTCAACATGGTCTAAAAAGTCATCATGTCTGTACCTTGAATTTTCTTTCTATACAGTTACTGTAATTTTAGAAGAGTGGTTTCTAGCTATATTACATCAAACTGAACAATTACTTGCTTATTTGTTAGGGTTTTTTTTTTTTTTTTTTTTCAGGGGCAGGGGATAATATAAAACTAAAACTATATTTTCAAACTGAAAGAGAAAATTGAATTTATAAGGAGGCAGAGGTGTAATTGGCTTAATTTGCCCTTTTTCCAAATGCTTTTTATATATACTTGACTAAGCAGCTTGTGGACACTTTTATCCTCTTTCTACCTGCCATCAATTTTGTCATAGTTTCTCTAAAAATAAAGATATTAAGGTCAGTCTCACATCCAGTCACTAGCTTCCAGTTTTTAGATTTCGATTGTTCAATTGCATAGTAATTAAGAAAAGTGTCTAGCCCTAAAGTTCTTTGAAGTTTTTTCCCTCAGGGTAAAAAAAAAAAAATTGGTACCTGAATTGTTTGAAGATCTAGTTTAATTTAGAAAGGGCAAAACCAAAACGTAAGAACAGAGAACTATAAATCTTATCTGAATGTATAAGATGAGCTACATGAGCTATTTAAAGAAAAGAAAAGTAGTGTTTTTTAATATGTTATTGTTACTTTCCCTGAAATATCTGACTATAACAAAAGGGATTTAGTAATCTACGATTTTTGCATAGTCCAATGGCTACAGATCCTGAGAGACTACCCATCTTCCTCATCTATTTGTTCTCATATGTGTTCATCTCAATATTAAATAGAATATTAAGTGATAGATTTCATTTTCTATAAAGTAGGACTCTAATGGAATACAATAGAATTTAAGCAGAGAAATCCAAACACACATTATGAACAATTATGTATAAAAATTGCAATACTCAGGTAGTTTATCAATATGAAAATGAAAAGATAGCTCAATATAACTATGTACAATCATCATTTCTATGTTACATTAGGAAAAAGTCCTCTTCAGGTCAGGTTAATTATGTTGCTAAGTAATCATAATTTTCTATTGTAATTTGTGAAACTTTAAAAATGAGAATTGATATCCTGCTTTCATAAAAAACTTAAATCATTGAAAGCCAGATTTTTATGACTCATTACCAGAGTTTGTGCATTTTTTCTAATTAAATTATTTTCTTTTAGAAAGCCAGCTTTGGTGGGGGTGGGGTGGGAGTAAGCGGGTGGAGGGAAAGAAGGGAGCTCAAGAGGCACACACATAAATTGTCTTAATTTCTGAGAAATGTGGGTCTGACAATCACTTAAGACAATATAGTTGATATGGCTGTCAGGATGGACTCTTTTCAAAAGAATGTTTTTATAGAATATTATTGTGACACTTTGCTCAGATGGATGTCTTTAGCAGTATTTGATTAATGTAACGTAATAAAAGAGATGCACACCAAAGTGTCTGTACATGTCTTGTTAAGTATGTTTGATTCATTATATGTGGTTCTCAGTTCTTTCCTCTTTCCTCAGTTCATTTTTTATCATTTCAATAATATATCTATAAATATGAAAAAGTTGGCACTTTCAAAGTCTTTGACATATATGGCTATTAATTCATAACTCTAAAAAATTGTATCTTTCAACTTGTCATTTTAAAGCTCGTAGAGTTTATTACAGTAAGTAACCTGTGTTGGAAATTAGATTTTGAACTTTAGCAAGAAGATAAATAAGCTCATGAACCTAAAAGTTAAAGATACCTAGGCATAGATCTAAGAATTACATGAAAGGATCAATTATTAAAGATTATAATTTTAAGCTCCCTGAAGATATCACTGAGGTTTATATTGGTTAAGCAGTTTCCAACTTATTTTGTTTTCTAAGTCCAGATATCAAATATTGAGCAAGCTTATGATTAACAAAGGTATCCAATTCAATTTCATGATCATCTTTGCTGCAATGGGTTAATGGGTTAAGTGTCATGGTTTATGTATTAATGACATAGATGGTTTTAAGACAAGGTATTCCGAAGGCAAAACAATAGTATATATATTGATATTTTCTACATGTTACTGTTTTAACAAAAGTGAGCTCTACAAGGTAGATGCTATTTTATTTCTATTTTCCTGATAGGGAAGCTGCGGCAGGGGTAACATGCCCAAATCACACATATGCTAAGGGGCAGAGCAGAGCTGGGCTTGGAAATCAGAAGTCTGGCTCCAGAGCCTTTGATCACATTTAGGTGAAGCTAAATGTGGAATGTTTTCTTCTTGGTGCCTTTGGTCCTGCTTCATATCCTTTGCTGCATAAGTAACAGCTTGTCCCTCTCACTTTCCATGTTCCTTTCCTTGGTTCAATTAAGAAGATAATAACTAGAGCCTACTGTCCAGGGATCAAGATGGCAAAGGAGGAAGATCCTAAGCTGACCTCCCATGGACGCACCAAAACCACAACTACATATAGCACAGCTGTCTCTGAGTACGCCATGAAGACTAGCAGAACAGGTCTTCTACAACTAAGGGTATAAAGAAAAGCCACATTGAGACAGGTAGGAGGGTCAGAGATGTGGTCCAGTCAGGGTGCATACCCCAAGTATGGTGACCCACAAGTGGGAGGGATATCACAAATGTGGAGGTCTTCCCTGAGGAGTGAGGGGTTCAAACACCACATCAGGTACCCTTGCCATGGGGCTCCCACTAGGACGATGAGTCCCTGTAATAACTAGCCTTGAAAACCAGTGGGGCAAAGTCCAGGAGACCTGGGTTATAGGAAAGACTCCACTCTTAAAGAGTTTGTACACAAACTCCCTCACTCTGAGACCGACTTCAGAGGTGGCAATTTGAAAAGCACTTGGGTCATATGTGAGAGAGATTCATTGACTCATTTTAGGGCATGAACCAGAGGGGCAGAGATCTGTAGGAACTTTCCTTGGGAACAGAATACTGTCAGGCACCATCGTTTTTACTCTCCTTCTACCTAGCTGGCCTGGTGCTGGAAGGTACCATTTTTGACTCTCTCCATCTACCTTGCCATCACTGCTCACCCCACCCCCATGTTCCCCTGTGGACCCACTGGGGCAGGCACCCTACCCCTCCAACCAAAGCAGCTTCCACCCCTGCCATTTATATGTGGAATCTAAAAAGCAAAGAAACAAAATAAAAAAAAAAAAAAAAAAACAGGAACAGACTCATAGATACAAAGAACAAACTGGTGGTTGTTAGAGGGGAGAGGGTAGTTGCCAGAGGGGTAATGGGTAAAGGAGATTGAGAGGTACAAACTTCCAGTTCTAAAATAAATAAGTCATGGGGATAAAAAGTACAGCTTAGGAAACATAGTCAATAATATTGTAATAATTTTGTATGGTGGCAGATGGTAACTAGACTTATGGGTGATCATGTGATGATGTGTATAAATGTTGAACCACTATGTTGTACACCTGAAACTAATATAATATTATATGTCAACTGTATTTAAAAAAAAAAAAAGAAGAAGAAAGAGCAGCTTGAAGCTGGAAAGAGGGAGTCTATTTAAATGGTGCAGCTAAAACAAAAGAAAAATGTCTAGCACATATCCGGTGGTTTATTCTGCTCAGTTTTTATCTAGAAATATTACATGATTATTGATTAAAGTGAATCCTTAGTTCAATAGAATGCCCAAGAGATAGGTTTGCTCTGGTTAATGAGATGTTCTGAAGAACTGAAAATGAACAAGAAACCCATGTTGTTGTTTATTTCCTCATTTTCTGTTAAAAATACATGTGAAAATATGCATGCATCCATTTCCCTCAAAAGTGAGGGTCTAGTGAAATGAATGATATATTTGATCAGTGAATTCCTTTGTAGCCAAAAAGGAAAGAAAGAAATGAGAGAGAGAAAGAGAGAGAGAAGAGAAGAGAAGAAAAAAGAAAAGAAAAAAGAAAAGAAAAGAAGGAAGAAAGGAAGAAACTAATGGGCAAACATTAGGACAGCAAGTCTGAAGTGTTCCACGTAATGAGCTCTGACTCAGAGATGATTTGGGGCTTTGGAGTGCCAGGCTAGCACATCATGTGTGAATAAGCTTGTGGCAGGGGCTGAGGGTGAGGCCTGAGGACATGGTTTATGTTGGAGCCTCACCGTGTTCTGGGTGACTCATGTACACTAAACAGCAGAGTCATGAACCATTTACACACACCCAATATCAGGTTCACTCCGAGGCTGTTCTCCTGCAGCCATTTTACAGCTCTCTCTAAAAAGCACAGAACTTGGTTTGGCCTTTTCCAGAAGAGAAATAAAGAACAGAGGGCCTTAAGGTCCTGATGGTCCCTTCCTGGGGAGATTGTTCATCCTCTGAGCTCTGAAAGATGCTCACAAGGTACTTTTCTCCTTCTGGTACTGTGTGGAAGGAGGGGTTTGGGGTCAGTTAGAGGCCTAGCTCTTGGCAATGTCCTCACCACCTCTGAGACCTTGGGCGATTCAGTTGTTATTCTTGGGTATGGCTTTCTTGGAAAACTATATAACTTACAGAATGGGATGGCAGAATTTTATGCATTTATAGGAAATTAACAGAGAAGAAATTGTGACATTATTTTCAGGGCTCACTCATCCAATTGCTTCAGCTCGGGAATCATGCCAGAGCACTAATCAAGGATGTTAATTTTGTTTGGTTTTATATCTGTTTAGTGTCAAGTGAGAGGAAGAGAGGGTTTAAAATGGGCACTAGTAACTTTTGATACGTATACAAGGCTTTTTGAACCTATAAATAAAGGAACCTATGCAAGGACTAAGAGAAGGTCAAAAGAAAAGGAGCATTCAACATTGCAGGCTGAAAGCATGTAGGGGCATCTTCTGGGTGAGAAAGCCTGGTCTAGGGTGCACTGTTCATGGAGCGCCCCATCTATGGTTCAGCAGCACCTCCAAGCCTCGGAGTCCCCCTACTTGAGCCAGAACCTGCCTCAGCTCATGAGCTATTGCACTAGCCCAGGGGAAGGAGAGGCCTCAAAGGAGTCAACTATGTTGCTTAGGGTTGTACATTTTGGGGACACATTGACTAAAATGAATCCTAAACTCATAGTCTTGGATGATCCTCTGTTCTTGGAGATAGAGCATTGGAGAGGAACACTGTGTTTATCATTTTAAAGTGTCCAGGTCTGGCATTACTATTCAGTACCTACTCTGGCCAAGTCCTCTCACCTGTTGGGGACTAACTTACTGCCTATGGGAATGGAGGGAACTGGACCCAAAGGTCTCTAAGGGTTTGAGTTTGCATGCCACTGACTCTGGACTTTTCCATGTAAACACTAAGTAAACTTACAGTAACTATGGAGAAGGACTGTGTCCTTGCTGATAATTGTAAATGTCCAAGATGTCAAAATGCGCGATGGTAAAAAGTGAAGTTGAAAAATGAGGAAGAGGTGTGACAGGGTGTAATCTAAATAGTTCTGAAGGGTGTGCACTTTTTAGTCTGCTTAGGGTCAGGGCTGAAAATTCTGTCTTCTAGCATATTTCAGAGTCAGCCAAACTACATTTTGGTGAAGAACCACCTTATCCAGCAAGAGAGAGGATGGTAATCAAAGCAAGGATAGCCCCGTGACTCACATGATCCTTTTTCTGATGGAAGGAGGAGGCGGAGAGGAGCACAGGAAAGAGAAAAGACTTACATTAAGAAATTACATCAAATCCATGATTGAAATTTATATGTTTCAAACATACACAAAAATGTAGTGAAGAATATAATGAATCTCCATGTTCCCACTGAGATTCAACAATCAATTCATGGACAATCTTGTTTCATGTATATCTCTACTTAATCTTGTTTTACTAAGATGATTCTGGGGCAAATCTGTCACATTCTTTTAATCTGTACATATTTTCAACCTCTAAAGTTGAGAGTTCTTTTTATTTAAAAGGCAATTGCAATATTATTAACACACCTAAAAACTTAACAAAAATTCCTTAATATTTTTCAGTAACAAGTCAGAGTTCAGGTTTCTCCAATTTTCTCATATGTATATATATAAATATATATATTTCATAAATATATAAATATATATATATTTCTCATATATATAAATTTCATATATATATATATATATATATAACACAATCTGTTTGAATCTGGATCCTAGTAAGTCCATAGATAGCTTGGGGAATACGTCTCTCTTCAGTCTCTTTTAATCTATAGGAACCTTCTGTCTTTCTTTTTTTTCCTTAACATCACTTTGGTGAAGAAACTGAGTCATTTGTCCCGTGAATTTTCTGATTTTTAATGATTAAATTGCAGTGTTATCTCTTGAGATGTCCCCTCTGTTTCCTATAAATTGATACTTTAAAGATTTTATTCATTTATTTGAGAGAGAGAGAGCGCGAGCGAGAGAGCAGCAGAGGGAGAAGGAGAGGGAGAAGCAGACTCCCCGCGGAGCAGGGAGCCCGATATGGGGCTTGATCCCAGGACCCTGAGATCATGACCTGAACTGAAGGCAGCCATTTAACCAACTGAGCCACCCAGGTACCCCTAAATTGATACTTTAAAGGCATGATTCGATTCTGGCTTTTTTTGGGGGGGCGGGTTTGACAACTCTTCATAGGTGTGTAGTGTATTTCTATTAGGAGGCAAATAATGTCTCATTGTGATATTAGTAGCCATTATTGATTATTATCTAGATTTCTTAATTCATTATAGGCTGCAGTATATTAATTCTATAATTCCCTTTTATCTTACTAGCTGAAATATTTTTATTAAAAGAAATTTCCCCTACTTGATTACTTGAAGTATTACATATTCATTATAAGTTGTATATGAAACTCAGGATAAATACTAGATTTAACCCCTTACTTACCAGTTTCAATTTATTTTCTAGCATTCTTCAAAAGTTACCAATAAGCTCTGTGTGTGTTTAAACTGTTTATTTTGATCTCATGGATTTAAAAAATATTTGGACCTTGAACTTGTGAGTTAGACAGATGTAGGTTCTCATCCTGACTCCTCCGTGTTACACCAGAAAGAATCTTTCCTTCTTACTTCCCATGATTAAATCCTGGGGACCTTTACCTCCCTTCCATAATAAGACTTTCCCTTGACTCTCGTGACCAAGTTAAAACCGCCCAAATGCACCATTTCACATTCAATTGTGTGGATGTTTGTTTAGTGCCTGATTTCTTTACTAGACTGTAAGTTGCATATGAGCATGGACCATGTTTTCTTTCCACGAAGCATCAGATCCCCATTATGAGTATGTCTGTAAATATTTGTTCATTGAATGTTGAAAAATTGGGGTAAATTAATCTCTCTGAGCTTCGGTTTTCTCATCTGAAAAATCGGGGTAATAATACCAATGTCACAATACTGACATTATGTGAAGATTAAAGGAGATGACAGGTGCAAGACACCTGGACTGTTGCAGGCCTTCTCAAGTGGTAGCCAGTTTTAATACCATTTCATATCTAATGACCTCGGACACTACCTGCCTGGAAACAATTGTGAAAAAATAATTATCTGCTTCTGTTTATGAAATGCTATGTCAGATGGCAAATGAACAGCATTTACAGAGTTCTAAAAGGTCCTGAACGGGAGGAGAGAAAGAAATAGCATTCAGGTCTCCTGCCTCCAAAATGTTGTGGGGGAGATGAGGTAATAATTGAGAATGATCTCAAAATGATTATAAAGAATTATAGGAACCAATTAAATCTGAGGGGATAGATGAAGTAGTTTAAGTTAGGGAAAGGAGGGGAAGCACGGACTCTGGAGGAGGCTTTGTGAGTTGAAGAGAAAATCTGAAGTTAGGGCTGGTCTCAGTGTCAAAAAAGGAAGTTGCTGTTTTGGGAAGGCTGACTACGTGTCCTCCCCATACTCACTTAACTAAGAATATCTCTTCCACTGGCTGGCGATCATTGAAATCAGAGTCTATCCTTATGCAAATGCTAGACATTTAGATATTTTCTTACACTACACTGCGTCCCACCTCCATAATTTTGCTCAGGCTGGTCGTTCCCCTGGAATGCCCTTCTCGCTTTTCTTTACTTACTGTTTTGGTATCATGTCAGGAGTCACTCTTTTGGGTGTCATTCTCAGGCTCTTACCCCAACCCACCAGATGTGTTAGGGATTTTCATTTTGGCAAACTCTATATGCTAACAGTGTGGAGGCCAGAGACCAATTAGAAGAACCCAGAGACTAGGGATGTCATAGTCCAGGTAGATGAGGAGGCCCGAGACTGAGGCAGTGGGTCTGGAGGAAAGGGGACAAATGAGGAAATAAATTCAGGAGGTAGAACTCATAGTGCTTGAGTACAGTGTTTTGTTTGAGGTGGCTCCGAAGCATTCAGCACACAAGTAAATAAAAATGTTGGCCCCTTAGCACAGTCCAGACCTTATGATTCTTGTATTCTTTGGTGTTTGGATTATTCCTGCTCCTATTCCTTTGCAGAAAGCTGTGTGACCCTGATTTTCCCTGTTTTCCCAGGACGTCCTGTACATACCCCTATCGCCCCATTTACTGTGCTGACTTCACCGAACGGTGAGCCCCGAGGCTGAGAACTCTCTTATTCATCTTTGTAACCTCAGCAGAGTGCTCAACACATACTTAAGAAATAACAAATGGGTGATTGAGGTCTTATCTCACCATTGTACATTTACATTTAGATAAGATATTTAGTTACCTGGAAGGGTAGATCAGTAATGTGTTAACACATGAACCTAAGTTAGTTTATCTGATTGACCCCTTCTCAGCAGCAGGAACAGAGTGGTGGCGAGTTAACAGGGCCCAGCAAGCTGATCTGGGGGAAGGTCGGCCACACCTGCTAACTCAGCCCTGGCTGAGATGCAGGAAAAAAGCAAAAGGGGTTTGTATGTTTTGTTATTGTTGTTTTTTGTTTGTTTTCTTAGCATGGTCCCCATGTGAGAGAAAGTAGGAGAAAGCAAGAAGTATTTAGGGAAGAGCAATCAATTTTTTAGTCTTGGTGAGACTGTAGACACTGAGCTGAGCCGAACTGTACAGAGTTTAGTGGGGGTGGGCAGCTGTTGGAGAGCCTTACAACATGGACGCGACAGGGCAGTGTGTAGAAATACCCACCATAGAAATGCATAATAGTCTTTCCAGAAAAAAACCGCCTTATATTTGCAGTGTTTCATATATTTGCCCCGAGAACCTGCTCATTTATCTAGGTTCTTAAAACAGTTATCTGCCTAAGAGATGCTTTTTGACATAAACAACTATCTACCTGGTGTCAGACTTTCTCAATAGATAAGACATACTTGTACTCAGGAAGGAAATTCTGCAGTAAGATAGCACACCAAACTTTTATTGTTCGTGGGGGAAGAAAGGCATGTGTCAGAATAACAGGAAAACCCACCCCGGTGTATCTGAACCTGATGTGGAGGAGGGGTCGTCATTCGGATCAGGCACACCGAGAGTGGCCCTTCTTGCAACATGGACTATCCTCAAAGTCATTGCTTTCTGAATTTTTTAGTGTCAGCAGAGACAAAATGAAATCCAGGATTTTTTCAGACAGTGTTAGCAATGAACAACAGGATGTTTATCATTAATAATCAGACTGATCTTATTGCATTTCATAGGATTTAACACTTGTCTGTATTTGTCCAATTAAATGTTTCCACCCATAACCTGTGTTTCTTTCCTAGGTGGAGGGATGTGCAGGAATGGATCTTTTTCTATGAAAATTTTTGTTTTCTATCATGTTTAAATATACAAAATTTCATAGCTATTTTTTAATAGCTACGTATTTGCTTAAAAAACTTGTTTAAATATAAAGATCTACAGGTGACATTTTGACTTCTGATTTATATAGAATCTTAAGAAATTATACTAAATACACCTTTAAATTATACTGATTAGAGAGTCTGTGAGAAGGACAATTTACAGAAATGCCAACAGGGTTGAGACTAGAACAGAGATGTTCAAATATAATGGCTCTGGCCTCCTTTGCATTATTATGAATTTTTATTTGTATCCTTATTACTTCAGGTAGAGTTCCCCTGAGAAATTTGGATGGACAATTTAAAGGAGGTATGTTTCCAGGAAGACTTAGTGGCAAGACTGGAAAGAAGTCTTAGTGAAATGTGGCAGAAGTCATTGTAACGTGACCTTGAGTCTCATAACTCTGGAGGAAGTAGGTACGGGGTAGTGTCAGAAAGGGAAAGATACTGAGGTGTTTCTAACACAGGCACAGGAATATGTGGCAATGATAGAACATTACTAAAGTTTTCCTCTAGAATGAGTCATTACCAAATATAATTTGAAGCTTTATGCAGTCTCAAGAAAATATCAATTTCTATGATTTTTATGAGCTTGCACTTTAGAAAGGTTGGCAAATTGATAGACAATGAATAAATGCATTCAGGATTCACAGTTGAAGCTTATATTGTGGCTTGACTGTAGCTAGGTATGATACCAAATTTAGTAACATGGATGTCTTTCTGGCAGTCTGATTTGTTAAAAACAATACTGACATAATTTGACTGATAACTAAGTATTCTAAGCTTAATTGGGAAGCAACTTTTGCTTTATTGTTCAAGACTAGACAGTAGTTTCTCAAATCAAGTATCTAACCACCCTAAAGAAATGCATTTCATTGCGAAACTGAAATGATTGCATACTATAGCCCCTAACTTAATTAGAGACAGATGTACCTCTGGTCTAATAAGCTCCATATTGTTAAACGGTGATGGTAGCATCTCCCTTCATCAGTGTTATCCAAAATATAATCTTATTATTATTTTACTTAATCTATGGTCATATCATGTTATTTTTTCCTTTTTGTTTTTGTTTGGGTGGTAGTCAGGGTGTGTGGTGGGATGAATGTTCAGAGGGTTGGGGGCCAATTTGTATGTATTTCCAAAGGATAACACTGAAAAATAGTCAGTGGAAGTATAACTGGAGTTCTGTATTCTTAACTTTTCATATCCAGGAAAATTTCCTACGTTAAACAAAAATCAGAACAAAGAGACTGATCTCTGTTCCCACATGAACTATTTTCCTATCAGCAATAAAGTATAATAAAATGTGATAAAAAGCAAAATTTGGCATAGTTTTGTAGAAGCTTGATATTGTAGGTGCACATACATCAAATATTAAACAATTTAGTATAAGTTAAATTTAGTATAAATTTACTCTAGCACTGTAAAATGAGAGGCAGATAGGATATCTTCTCTAGAGAGCACATAGTTAAAATAATACTTGGAAATGACAAATGGTCAAATATGGGCATAACTTTTTTTTTTTTAAAGATTTTATTTGCTTATTTGTTAGAGAGAGAGAGAGACAGAGCCAGCACAAGCAGCAGGGAGGGGCAGAGGGAGAAGCAGGCTCCCCGCTGAGCAAGGAGCCCCATGTGGGACTCGATCCCAGAACCCTGGGATCATGACCTGAGCCGAAGGCAGACGCTTAACTGACTGAGCCACCCAGGTGTCGCTGGGCATAACTTTTCATTTTAGAGATACATTATTTTATAGACAAACTGAGTAATAGTGTGCATTTTACTTCTAGGAATTTGGTGACCAAAGTACTTTGCCTTCCCCCTAGTGTTCTGATAAAAAGATTTCATATTCTGTGAGCATTTTGTATTTCTCTATCCTCTGAGCCCATGAAGAGTCAGCAGCCCTTCTATCTCTACTCCCTCAAGATGATGCTAAACAGGAGAAGTCAGTTCCTTCCGTAGGCACTGTCAGTACCACATGGCGGACTTTGCCTCTTCCAGGAACTCTGATTGGCTGTTTGCAGGAGCCCATGGAGGATTGTACCATTTTCAGTGGCAATTTTGTCAAACTGAAACACCATTTGTCCACCACCCAGTTCAACTTTCCCATGATTCTTAGGAAGCCCCTGGCCGCCATTTTGAAAACAGAAAATAAAACCACAGATCTATGAAGGTCAAAGGAGGAAGTTAGGAAAGCTGTAGCAATTGTTAAGACGTGGAAACTTCTTGTTTAAATTTCATTAGCTTCACTTATATTGACCCTCAGGTAGACATTCTAATGACCTGTAATTCTGTTGGGTACTTTATGAAGCAGAGGGAAATGGTAGACACATGGATAGAGTCAAAGCTGCAATATTGGTAATTAGCTCAATAGAATAAACAATGGGAGTTAGGCTATTTGCTAGAAGTTTGAGTGCAAATTTGACAAGGCAAGGAAAATAGATTGTCCTCCAGAGAGAACTAGTTAACACTTAAATTCAGAAAGCTCTGGATTCCTTCCTTGTTGAGTCCTGCAAATAGAGAAGAGGGTAAGAAAGAGAAGTAATTCAAAAGGGGGTGGTTAGGAGAGTAAACTGAATTTTTCCATGGAAATAAGATGGTTTTTTTTTTTCATAACTTTTTTTTCACCCCTTTTAAGCTGTTGCTTTCAGTTTACTTCAATGCAGTCACTGAAGTAGCTTAGAAAGAAATCTTTGATATGCCAGATCAACCAAAAGTTTTAAAATATCCTTTTGTGCCTCCATTTATAATGCAAATAGTAAGTTGGCATTTTGGGTTCATTTCACCATCGTCTCTGAAGTGGGTTAACATACACAGAGTGAGGAAGTGGAGGGAGTCCCACAAGAGAGCACATCTTTGATAGTTCAATAATAATAAAAAATGTATTTAGGTCTTTTCTAAATACCTTTCACCTCCCAAGAATATAAAAAAATGAGAGGAAGAGATCTAAGAAGAATAAATTGTGGTCGTCTTCTACGTTAGCTGAATGACTAAAGATATTGTTCTATGATTTACCCAATACTTAAATATTCCTAAGTCTAGCCTTTATGAGCTCATAAAAGACTTTGCTTATGTGTGTGGGAAAGCCAGTATCTTTATATACTGTCAGAACAGGACTAACATACTGTTTTCAATAGAAGTTTGAAAACCAGCAGATATTTTGTTATATAAAACAACCGGGCAATCACCTTATACCCACGTTTACATTTTAGTTTTATCGTACATAAACATTCCCTAGCTGAAATAGTTTTAAAAACTGGTAACCTATGTTTGAGAATGATGGAAAGCAACTGAATCCTGGTTGAAATATTATTCCCACTGTAGTGTTTTATTCATGGGAATCTCCAATTTTTTCAGATATACTAAAAAAGCCAAAATTCATTAATGTCAGAAACACAAATGAGGGTTGGCACTGATCGTGCATCCATGCTAGGAGGAGGGAAGGCTGGGAGCCCCGTACAGTGTATAAACCCCAGATTCCACTTTTTCATTTGAGTTCCTCCATAAAGCCTCTCATGCATTCTGAAGCTCAAGAATTTCTTCTAGGCAACTGTTGTCAAAATACATTTTCCTACAAATACCCCCAAAAATGCAACCAAGAGCAATAATATTTCAGGAAGCTTTAGCTCAAGTGTGAGTAATAACCACTGGATAAACAGAAGTTTTACCGTCTTCTGTTTCATGATTGAGCTTTCCAAATGTAAACAATTTATAAGGAAAAAAGTGGGCCATGTCAGATTGGAGAAACAGAGAAAAGCTTGACAGGAGAGGTAGTTAGGACACGCCTGTGATTCCAAACTGGTTGAGATATCTTCTCTTTGAAGTCATCATTCTTGCCGCCTCCCCTCCCCCTCCCTCATTGCCTTTGCTTCTCTCAGGGACCTCAGTTCCAACTCTTTCACATTTTCCCCCTTCTCCTCTCATTCATCTCCCCGACCCTTCTCCCACTTGGGCTTGTTGAGAAACTGTTACTCCCCAGGTGCTCTCCTTGCCTCAGCCTTGATTAAGCGTCTCTTCTATATATATATTTCTTTTTTTCTTTTTAAGATTTTATTTATCTGAGAGAGAGAGAGAGAGCACAAGCAGGGGCGTGGGCAGAGGAGAGGGAAAAGCAGGCTCTCTGCTGAGCAGGGAGCCCGACATGGAGCTTGACGTGGGGCTCAATCCCAGAACCCTGAGGTCTTGACCTGAGCCGAAGGCAGATGCTTAACCTGACTGAGCCACCCAGGCATCCCTCTTATATATATTTCTTAATGGTCTATAGTTTAGGAGAAAAAAGTTCTCCCTTTATTTTTTATCTGAGCTGAAATAAGTTTTATAACTCTGATTAGAGACAAATCTTTATTTTTCCACACTGCCACTCTTTCTGCTGTCTCATTGACCACAGCTGGTATAAAAGTGATCAATACTGAAATGTTTAGCATATCAAGACTTATTTGCAGAAGTGATGATAAAATACCATGAGGAAGCATGCTATATGTACTCTAGAGGGAATGCTGTTGGAACCCTACCTAGATCCCCTTCAGTGGCTGGTACGTGCTCCCCTGGCTGCTTTGAGTGTGGCTGGTAAACTCCGTGCTGCCACCTTCCCTGGAAAATTGCCCTCTGCCCAATGACTGCCTGGGAAGGAGGAAGCTGGAGAAGCCCAGCCTCTGGGCCTCAAGGTGGGCCAAATGCTGAGGTACGATTTGTGCTCCAGAGCTTCTCCATGGCGTCAACTGAACTAGTCTCTGGCTGAGCCCACATTCTTGTCTAGTGCCCTTTCCCTCTCTCTTCCCTCTCCTTCTTCAAACACTCCTCCAAAAAAAAATCATTTGAACAAGAATTCCTATCTCACTCTGTTTCTAGAGAGAGTCACCTAAGACATTCACCATTGAAATAAAGAAAATTTTTAGAATTATTTGACAAAATATTCAATATATAAGAAATGACCAATTTTAAGATGGACATAGATAAAATAGCCTTAGGTTTGGAAAAACTGAATGAAACTTTAAGACATTTTTAGTTGTGTCAAAACTTAAGAACAACAGAGATATTATCTTTTGCCTCATAAAAAAGAGGAAATACTTTTTCAGGAGTTGCAAATATTTAAGATGTTATTAGCCCAGAAAAATCCCATGAGTGGGACTGTAGTTGTCTCCTAAGTACTTACATTATGACTAACTTTATAATTTCCAGGTAGTTTCAATTACATGACCTCAAGTCAATCTCATGACAGGTACGACAAGCAGGGATAATTATTAGCCCCATTTTCCCTGGGTGAAGACTGTGCCTCAGAGAGGTTAAATGACTTGGCCGTTATTTCAGAATTAGTAAGTACCTGATCCATAGTCGGTGCTCAAACTCAATATCTGTGTGAAACATGAGTGAGATTTGCTGATTAATTTAAACCATGTTAAGTTTATCAGAGTCTGGATCTTCATAATTCTGTTATTAAATCTATTTGGGCTGCCTTAGTGGTCCACCTACTAATCTGGAGTTAATCTTGGGCAAAGTAGTCAAATTCATATTAAATGTGTATATTGATTATCCATTGATGTGTAATAAATTATCCTAAAAACTAACACATTAAAACAACAAATATTATGTCACAGCTTCCGTGGGTTAGGAATCTGAGGGTTGCTTAAGTGCCCCTGCCTCAAAGACTTCTCAAAGCTATCATCAAGGTGTTGGCCAGGGTTGCAGTCTCATCTAAAGGCTTCTAAATTCACTTAGGTAGTTGTTGGCAGGATTTAGTTCCTAGGGAGCTATTGGACTGAGGGCCCCATTTCCTTACCAGCTGTTTGCCAGAAGCCATCCTCAGTCCCATATCACATGGCCCTTTCCATAGGACAGCTCAAAAGATGGCAGCTGACATCCCTCAGAGTGGACAAATGACAGAGTAAGAAAGGACAAGCAAGGCAGAAGCCAGAACTTTTTTTTCCTAACATAATCTTGGAAGTGACACCCTGTCACTATTATTGTGTTCTGTTAGAAGTGAGTCACTAGGTAGAGCCCGCTACCAGTGGAAGGGTATTACACAGGATGTGAATATCAGGAGGCAGGGGCCATTTCAGAGGCTGCCTACCATGAGGTTGGTTGGCTTTCTCATGTATGAGGCCCTGCCACTTGATCCAACCTCTTGTTCTCTCTATACAGAGGCACTGGATTATTCTGTTAATTTCATGGGTTTAGGTGTTTGTGCCCTGGTTGAATGCTCTTCTCATTTGTTCTTCCTCCCACCCACTCTTCAATTTCTCTTCTCCATTTGCTCTTCCTTTCTTGCTTCCTCTGTCCTCCTGCTTCTATCTGTAATCACTTCTTGTTCAGTCTCCCCGTTTCTCTCTCTCTCTTCTCATTCTCTCAGCAGTCACCTTCCTTTCAGAATCCAAGTCCTCTATATCTTTCCTGCTACCATGTCACTTACTGCTCCTCTGTCTGCTCAGAGGGACCACGGGCAACCAGCAATTTTAGATGCTGGATTTTAAGTTTCTAAATAAAGTGATTTAATTCAACTATTGGGTCCAGTCTTTCTTCAAGGTTCCTCTAGGAAGCTGACACCATGATGAAGTGAGACAACATGGTTTTTATAGAATATTGAAAATCCCATTTTGGGGGAAGGTGGATTTTTTTCTCCCATTTCTCCACGTATAATGTCAGGTCTCAATTGTATCCAGTGTCCAGTCTTCTTTTATGTTAAATTCTTAAAGATTTTAAACATAAGATGATCATAATGGTGATCATAATAATGATGAGATGATGAGATGATGATGATGATGCAGGCTAAAGGATATTGTTACATCACTTATCCAAAACAACTTGTTAACTCTTGATGACAGGGACTGACTGTAAACTTTATCTATTTCCAGCATCTAGCACCATTTGAATGAATACATGAACGCAGCACTTTAGCAGAACTACAGTAGATTGGACAGGTTGGCTATTTCAGCTATTAAAGATAGAGTGGAAAAATGGTTTTCTCAAATCTTATGTGAAATTTTGGAAAATTATTAATGGTATCTCTACTTCTATTTTTTCAGCAAGAGAAGATGCTCTCAAGACAAAAAGGGGGCTATTTGACACAGCAGAGAGCATTTCTCCCACGGGGGAGGTGGGAAGGGATGAGCAGTAATTAGCCTGTTTTGGTCTAGGATGACTGATAGCAATTCCATGGACTGTTTTGTGATATTAGACAAAGGTTCTTGGGGCAAAATGTGATTAGAATATGTTCAACTTGATGACATGTATGTTAAGCCTATTGGCACATAGCAACCAATTTCATTGCATGACCTCCTGGCTAGAAACATCAAAAGTAGGAGTCAAATCATTTGGAGAAGAGTTGTTTAGTGAGTTAGAATGAATGGAGTTTTTAGTGAGCACCGGCATCAAATTCTGTCCTAGTTTGTTGCTTGTCATGCCCTATTCTCCATCTGGGATGCCCAAGGCACTCTTTTTCAGGACACTTGACCTACAAGTCATATTTCAGAAACTACTGATTCGGTGCTTGCTGATGGAGTTTAGACTCTGAGGAGTCCGGCTGCTGGATTACATACAGACTAATGACCCATCAGATGCTAAAGGCAAAAGCTTAAAGTGCACTTGTGAATTAAACCCCAGTATTGTTGGAAAGGAAGAATTTATTATGTCATTAAATTTAATTCAATAAGTTTTGCTTCTTTAGATGTACTGCACTGAGGGAAAAGTAAGAAATTAATTTTAAACAAGCGTTACTTTTCTTCCGCATACCCAGGTAAAGGATATTCATGTGAAAGAGAGTATTTTATTGGGATTAAAAGAAGCCATTAAAAGGAATGATAAATTGTGAAAACTGGGTATGACTGCCTAGCCAGGCATAAACTTTTAAGATCAGAGACTGTGCTTCAGTTAGTAAACACAGAGGGAAACCAGCCTTGCCTAATTTAATGACACCCTGGGTGAAGTTTTCAGGGCTTTGCATAAAATCTCAGAAGCTCATTGATATGAAGATGTTAGCAATAATCATAGTTGATGCTTACAGTTTAATCTGAAAGTCAGAATGGGCACAAAAATGAAAATCAAGATGGAGATTTTTTCGCTTCAAATCTAGTAATTATTAGGATATGAAGAAAATTTTCTTAATTTAAATATTACAATAAAACAGAAGCATAAAATATGTGATGTTGAATCTTTCTACATATACCTCCTGGTTGCTTTATAGCAACAGATAAAATGTTGATAAATAGCAACTTAAAGATAAGTGAGGAAATTGCTGAGTGTTTGCACCTTTTGTCCTTTATCAATCAAAACAATCTGACGATCCTCACAGGGGGTTCTAAATAAATTTCAGTGGTATAGAGGTAAATACAAACACTAGACTTTATTGTATTGATAATGTCAGTTCTTTTTTTTTTTTTTTTTAAAGATTTTATTTATTTATTTGACAGAGAGAGACAGCGAGAGAGAGAACACAAGCAGGGGGAGTGGGAGAGGAAGAAGCAGGCTTCCCGCCGAGCAGGGAGCCCGATGTGGGGCTCGATCCCAGGACCCCGGGATCATGACCTGAGCCGAAGGCAGACGCTTAACAACTGAGCCACCCAGGCGCCCCAGATAATGTCAGTTCTAATAATTGAGAGACTTTTAGTATTTGTATTCCAGGTAATGAATTTCCTATTAGTGATTATTATGTAGTAGAATCAAAGAAAGAGTGCAAATCCTCAAAGAACAGATTCTGGTTATTTTTTTTTAACTGAATAAATTCCATAGCAAACAGCTTATGGCAAATAAGAGAAAAAAATTACAGTTAACCATTGAACAACACGGGGGGTAGGGCTTAGAGGTACCCATGCCCTGTGCAGTGGAAAATCTGCGTAAAACTTTTGACTTCCCTGAAACTGAATTACTAATAGCCTACCGTTGATTGGAAGCCTTACCGATAACATCAACAGTCAATTAACACATATCTTGTATGTTGTATGTATTATATACTGTATTCTTACAATCAAGCAATCTTGAGAAAGAAAATGTTATTAGGAAAATCACCAGAAAAGGCAAACTACTGAAAGGGAGAAGATATTTGCAAATGACATATCCAATAAACAGTTAGTATCCAAAGTATATAAAGAACAGAGACAACTCAATACCCCAAAACACAAATAATCCAATTAAAAATGGGCAGAAGACATGAATAGGCATTTCTCCAAAGAAGACATACGGATGGCCAACAGACACATGAGAAGATGTTAAACATCACTGATCATTAGGGAAGTACAATGAAACTACAATGAATATCATCTCACACCTGTCAGAATGGCTAAAATTATAAACACAAGAAACAGCAAGTGTTAGCGAGGATGTTGGAGGAAAAGGAACCTTTGTGCTGTTGGTAGGAATGCAAACTGGTGCAGCTACTGTGAAAAACATGGATTCTCTTCAGAAAGTTAAAAATAGAGCTACCCTACTATCTAGGAATCACACTACTGGGTATTTACCCCAAATACAAAAAACACTAATTCAGAGGGATACATGCACCCCAATGTTTATAGCCACATTATTTACAATAGCCAAATTATAGAAGCAGCCCAAGTGTCCATCGATAGATGAAAGGATAAAGAAGATGTGGTACATACATAAAATGGAATATTAATCAGCCACAAAAAAGAATGAAATCTTGCTGTTTGAAACAACATGAATGGACCATGAGGGTATAATGCTAAGCAAAATAAGTCAGTCAGAGAAAGATAAATACCATATGATTTCACTCATATGTGGAATTTAAGAAACAAAAAAAATGAGCAAAAGAAAAAAAAAAGGAAAGAGAGACAAACCAAGAAACAGACTCTTAACTTGAGAGAACAAACTGATGGTTACCAGAGGGAAGGTAGGTGGGGGATGGGGGAAATAGGGGATGGGGATAAAAGAATACACTTATCATGATGAAATAAAATAAAGTAAAATGATAAAATCACCAGGAAGAGAAAACATATTTATAGTACTGTACTGTAAAAAAATCCACATATAAGTGAACCCACACAGTTCAAACCCATGCTATTCAAGGGTCAACTATACTGTGAAATAGGCCTGTGCCCAAGAAATTAAATATTGTAATTTCATTAGCATTCTCTCCTATCATGGGATATGCAAATTCTGTGCTTAAGGTGAACATAGAAATAATAACAAATGGAGTACTTCTTTTCCTTTATTCATTCATTGCTAAAGGTGATGGCTTTAATTTTTTGAAGATAATCTGGTTTGGAATTTTCCTTTTCCTTCCTTTCTCTCTCTCTGTCATGTTGGAGTCACAAGGTTTGTTTTAGTTTTATTTCTGAAATTTTAATCTTTATTTTTTAAAGATTTATTTATTTATTTTGGGGGGGAGGGGCAGAGGAAGAGGGAGAGAATCCTGAAGCAGACTCCTCGCTGAGCCAGAGCCTGACTTGGGGCTTGATGCCAGGACCCTGAGATCACAACCTGAGCTGACACCAAGAGTTGGCTGCTTAACCAACTACACCACCAAGGCACCCCTGAAATTATTTTAATCTTGGACCATTACCAGGAATAACAGACAAGAAATCCCACCTTCTAGTTACTCAATATGCTTAGTGATGCAAAGAATTAAAAAAAAAAAGAAGAAGAATTTGGTGGTCTCAGATTTCAAGGTAAGGCACACCTTGTCAGGAAGGGAAAGCTGAGATGGGAAATTCATCTCCCCTTTGTGGAGCTTGCAGTTTTCCCAAAAGTGTCCTACTCCACAATTTTGGGATGAGTATCTGGCCTGGTTCCTCTGTCAATTATTTTTTTCCCCTAAGAATGGAAGGTGTTTTGTTGTTGTTATTTAAGATTTTATTTATTAATTTGAGAGAGAGTGCCAGAGAGAGAGCACAAGCAGGGGGAGCAGCAGTGGGAGAGGGAGAAGCAGACTTTCAGCTGAACAGAGAGCCCGATGCGGGGCTCGATCCCAGGACCCTAAGATCATGACCTGAGCCAAAGGCAGACACTTAGCTGACTGAGCCACCCAGGTGCCCCAAGAATGGATGGTTTTAAGTGAGGAAAGACACAGACCAAGGTCACCATGGCTGTCTACAGAGATTTCCTAAAGAACCTCTGTGTGCCCCTTAGTGGAGTGTCAGAAAGGAAATGAAATTCTACTCATAAATACCATTTGGAGTATCTCTCATACATTGGTGAAGCTAGGTTTTTGTCTGTATTTATAAAACTGTGGTCTTTATACCTACCTCATGGATTTATTGTGTGGGTTAATTAAGTAAATATACTTAAGCTCCTATAATGGTTCATACAGTATAGAAAGACATTTGGAACTTCGTGTGTATTTATTTGTTAGCTCAGTGTTTCTCAAATTTTAGTGTTCATAAGAATCATCTAGGATCTTGTTAAAATGGAGATAAGAACTCAGTAGGTCTGGGCTGGGGTCTGAGATTCTGCATTTCTTTCTTTCTTTTTTTTTTTAAATTTTTTTTTAAAGATTTTATTTATTTATTTGAGAGAGAGAGAATGAGAGAGACAGCACATGAGAGGGGGGAGGGTCAGAGGGAGAAGCAGACTCCCTGCCGAGCAGGGAGCCCGATGTGGGACTCGATCCAAGGACTCCAGGATCATGACCTGAGCCGAAGGCAGTCGCTTAACCGACTGAGCCACCCAGGCGCCCTGAGATTCTGCATTTCTAACAAGCTCCCAGGTGATGTCAGTGCTGCTGATCCACAGCCTGCACTTTGAGTAGCAAAGATTAGGTAGTGATTTATCTTATCACTTAGTTACAACTGGGACTCTAGGAGCATTGAGGTCTTAGTCCTGACTGGAGGGTTGTCTTTTACTGATGATCTAGAAGCCTCTGAGAGAGAAGTTGCACAGTGTTATTTCATATGTATTTCTTGCCCATAAACTCTCTTAAAAATCTGAAGGATTATATAATGTATCATAGGAATAATTGTAACATGTAATTCACAATCTGAAGTCTAACCCATAATCCCACCCACCCTTCAGGTGATTCCCATTTATACTTTGGAAACCATTAAGGCATTTGGGAGAAAAGAGTGTTCTAGGGGAGTAGAATTGTGTTGTGTAAATTCAAAAACCATTTTTGTATTACACTACAAATAGTCTTCATGCTGAAGCCTACCTGCTGTGTCCCTGGGAAACCTCTTCAGGATTTCATTTCAGGGATGGTATTTAGCAAGATCCAGGTGCTTGCCGCCCGGCAGCAGGTTGCTGTGGGAATAAGACTTGCACCGTCATTCTTCCTGTTTAGAAGGTTTACCCACCGAGACCGACGTTATCAGCCCTGTTACTTCAGGTATGTGGTTGTGAACCTTATTGATCGTATTCCCTACCCTGTACTTTTCATCCCTGTGACTTATTTGTTTTATACCTGGAAGTTTGTACCTCTTAATCTCCTTCATTTATTTCGCCCATTCTCCCCCCACCTGAATTTTGTTTTCAATCTAAAAAAGAAAATGGATTCTGAGGGAGAGAGAGGGGGTTAGAAATTTGAGCTTCATGAGCGTTTTATCTTCTTATTGATATTCAAACACTATGGAAAGTAAAACTGATCCTTGTCCTGGACCGAAGTAAATGGAATGAGGGAGTAATTCTGACTTAAAGTCTGAATTTACAAACTCCAAGTGTTACCCAAACTGACAGAATGTGTGAGTTAATATTTATCCTGCACCTTGATACCTTCAGATGAAAAGTACTACACAAATATCAAGCACTGTGAACCCTGTGGAGTTTTCAATCCTTACAATTTGCTAACAGCGAGCTACTCAGTGGTTTATTATGGAAGATGCTCCTTTTGCAAGACTGGCTGATGCCGGTGTCTGAACTCGTTAGTAAAATCACACTTCTCACCTGTTTTCTTTTGCAGACCCTCCAAACTTTAACATGATCAATGACATACACTCTCACTTTAGTCTAAAACATTTTGGCAGAAATTTTACGTATGAATCGCCGGAGTGAGAAAATGTATTTGAAGTCACGTCAGACGCATTCTATAGAGAGAGGATATACCAGCTGATGTTGGTTACATAAAACTGAAGGTTTTTCCTTGATGTTGGTGCCCAAGGCTAAGGGTAGCTGCCTCTCAGAGGTGGGTCTCAGGTGTGCAATATATCTTTTTTTTTTTTTTTTTTTTAAACTGTCAAGCGCAAGCAAGGAAAGGCAGCTCAAAGGGATCTTTTACTAGCTGGTGTTATTGGGAATGAGATGTTGATTTACCTATATATTTTTTTTTTGTTTAACTGGAAGATAATCCATAATGTACAACACTGTTCTGAAGGCAAAAGTACTACAAAATAAAAATCTTTCTTCCTTCAGGAACTTACTTCTGGAACTGTTGTGTTACAAAGTTATGTTCAATGATATATTTTTAGAAATCTAGCATTTTAATGACCACAGATCTACAGTGTAGGAAGTAGTCCATCAAACTGAGCCAGTGGATTTTGATAGCATGCTCATAAAAATATGTAGAATTATCTGGTGGCTTCAGTAAGTAGAAAAAACAAACAACATACTTTCTCACTCATACGCACACTCACACACACACGTACACACAGTCACAAACACACTGGTTCTTACTTCAAACTTCACATAGAAAACAGAAAGTTTAAAATTCTCATGAGAAATGACAAGATTTTAAGAGAAATTAGACTAGAAATACAAAGAGCTGATAAATAATTGGCAAGTTGAAAGTGGTTGTTTAAAGACTAGACCAAAAATGTAAATCCCAGATTCCCACTGTTTCCTTGTTTCAAGTCACTGGACCTTTCTCCATCCCACCTAGGAAGCTGAATTATTTTCTTCCCTCAAACAGACCAAAATAATTTCTGTACACATGGTCAAAATACAAGAAATGGATATTGGAAAGTATCAGGAAATTAGGAGAAATAATTGTTAAATTATTAATTTTGACAGTTAAGCTAATGTGTATGGCAAACACTGCCGCCTTCTCCCCTTCCCACCACCCTCACACTGTCCCTCACCCCACCTGGCATCATACATACAAATTCAGAGGATTTTTGACATTTTTGCTTTACAGTAATCCCCAGGTCATGATCCTTTCTGACTAGAGCTTTAGACATTTTTTTTTCTTTCTTCCTGATCATTTTTTACCAACAATATTTGAATGTGGAGCTCGTGGTCTTGCAGGCTGTACTATATATTTTTGTCTCCAAATCTTTTGAACATTGTGATGCTGATTGTTGAAGCTTGGAGTTACCCAGGTGGTAGTTATTAACTGACGTGTCATGGTTCATGGTGAACAAGCTAGGTCAACAAACTTGTTTTTCATCATGGCTGGTTTTAATTTGAAAGGGAGCTTGTTACCTATTTGATAATGCTTCACTGAAGTTCACCTATTTCAGGTAGATTAATAGCTTGTTCAGGGATGAGAAGCCTAGGGGCCCTGTTGTAACTGTGTGCTGTAGGTTCAAGGTTCAAACTTCAGAAAGTATAAAAGTCCTTGTTTTCCTTCCACCTATTTGCCAGTGCATGTCTTAGTGAACCTTGATACTTGGTAACGCTTGAACAGTCACAGGTTTGAGACCTTATAGTAATATGAGGAGCTGTGTTATATAATTAAGAAAGAGATGTGTTCTGCTAATACATTCCAAATTACAAGACTTTTCAATTTTGAAGATCATGGGGTTGGTGGAGATTGAAAAATATATGTGTATAGTTTCCTGACCATTCACTAGGAAAAAGATTCAAAATCTCTCTCAAATGGAATATTAAATTTTGTGCAAATCCAGATACCATAGGGAGGTATTAGATTGAAGTAAAAACTGAAAAAAGGCTGTTCATATTTGAACCAATCCATGATGGTAACATATCAGTAGTTCCTTAAATGAATGTCTTCATAAGTACGTTTATAATATGTTTAAAAGGGGCGCCTGGGTGGCTCAGTTTGTTGAGTGTCCGACTCTTGATTTCGGCTCAGGTCATGATCTCAGTGTCATGGGATCAAGCCCCCGAGTCAGGCTCCAAGCTCAGCACGGAGTCTGCTTGAGCTTCTCTCCCTCTGCCCTTCCCCCTACTCTCTCGCGAACGCTCTCTCTCTCTCTCAAATAAATCTTTAAAAAAAATAATATGTTTAAAAATTTGTAGTAAATTATTCACTGAAAAATTCTCTTCTTTTTAAAAAGAGGAGTTTTGCCATATTTGTTTTCTTTTAGCCATTCACGTATAGGTCCTTGGGCACAAAAGATGTATCAGCTAGCTCTGTCCATCTGGAGAAGAAAAAAATTCAACCTGCACGTTCTTCATAACCTGATTCTTATGAATCTCGATGTAGTTGAAGTTTCCACTTAGATTTTGCTCCTGAAGCATTTAGATTCAACACTACTATTTGAAGATTAAACCACAGTAGAAATATTAATGATGTCTCTGTACTGAAAACAGCTTGGCAATCTCTTAAATTGATAGGTTCCTAAAGAAACTCTCCATTTCAAATAAAGATCTGATATCTGGATCTCCTAACCAGTCTGAAATGTAGCTTACCTACATGGATTGGCTATCTAGGAGCTTGTAAACAAATTCATAAATTTGTCATGCTGATTATAGTGTTGGCAAACACAATGGCTGATCATGTTATAAATGTTTATCAACACCCGCACTCACCCACCTGCTAAGAGGTGCTACGCTTTAATGAAATTGTTTGAATATCAAGGCTGGTTGCTAAGATACAATGTTCTTGTTACTAGGGATGTGATGCTTGCAGATTTCTGTTATCAAATAATGATTAGAGATGTGCTAACCTCAAGGTGCTCAGTGCAGTGAAAGGTTTACCGAGCTACAAATTAGTAAACTGTCTGCTTGAGCAGGCGCTGGCAGAAGAAACATGTGCCTCATCCTTACACGACTGGCATTTTATAAGAAGAGAGGACAGGGAGCGCGGCCATGAATGACGGGTCCTTGAGAGTTTGCCATGGAAGGTTACCTACTCTACTGCCCAGCATGATATATCTTTAGCCAGCTGGGGAATTTGTTGAAATCCATTGCCAATAACGCCTCCCTTTCTTATGAAAAATCCATTCTTTACATTTCCTTTTAATTGGTTGTTATGGAATTACTAACATTAAACACATCACATCTCTCTTATGAGAAATAAAAGTAAATAAAAGTGTAATCCTACAAAATGGAGCTGTATTTTAACATGCGCACATTTTTAAGATGATGCCAGGTTTAAGAGACTTACTGGTATACATGTCATATTTAGTACGATGAATTCTGCAAATAATGATGCAGACTTTTTTCTACTGAGAATGCAATCCTCCACAATATTTAATCTAATAGAAAATATCATGTACGTGTTGGAATGTTTCTCTTTTTACTTTATCACAAACAATATAATGGAGATGACCAAAGCCGTGTTGTGTACAGCAGTCTAGTTGTTCATCTTGTTAAAGTAGGACCTGTGTTGCAGTATTGTAGCTATACTGGGGATGTTCTGAGCACAAAATTCTCACACTGAAAAAATTTCTATGATTTTATGACAGTCCCTGGAATTCCCAAGGGCTCTACTCATGACTAGTAATATTTCTGAAATGTGTGGGCAACGGTACTTCCGGTGTCATGTATAATTTTTACTCTTGTTACTTTATAAGAAATTTCAATTATTAGGATCACAGGTCTGATGGGTATTAAATTGACTCTTGAAAGTTCCCTTAATAAAAATTGAAATTGTAGATATATTTTAATAATGAAAGTGTTAAAATAAAATGATATTCAGATGTAACATCTGGCCTTCCATTAGATCAGGACTACTGTGAGAGCAGAGACTGAATCTGTTCGGCTCACCATTGTATAACCATCCTCCAGAAGATTGCACAAAACAGGCACCTTATGAATCGATGAGTGATATTTACATCCAGAAAATTTTGCTAACTCCCATAGCAGATACATAGAAGTTTATAAGTTAAATTTTCCTTCCCTCTGTGTAGAGTATAAAAGGATGGAAAGGAAAATGTGACAGTGTTTTGTTTTAGCTTTGTGAAATAGGTTTTGCATATCCTACTTTTACAGATGAGGAAAGCAAAGTTCAGAGGAATGAGATAATGAATTACTCAGTGTCACACAACCAATGTGAGGCAAAGCTGGATCTTTTGTAAGTCTAGTCCTATTTCCAAAACCCCAACTGCCTCTCTGGTATTGTCAGACCTGAGTGGGGAAAATAGGGTAAACACTTAAGTAGACATGGGTGAGTGCACATTTAAAGGCAGCAAACATTATGTGCCGATTTTGTACCAAATATACAGGCAGGTATGTGAGGGATAAAGAGCAATAATTTATAAAGTCCTTGGCCATTAAAAGTTTCAGTTTTGAAAATGTGGAAATATGATGTGTTCACTTTAAAGAACTTGAAGACTAAATATGAGTTTCAAGGAAAATATATTTTGCCTGAGCACAGAGAGAGAGTTCTCATTGTGGGTGAGGTAAGGAGGAGTCATTGAAAGGATGGGTGTTTGATTGAGAGATGTGGTTTTGTTACCAACAAGATCTGGGTTTGAATTCTTGTTCTGCCACATCCTGGGTAAATCTGGGCAAATTTCTTAACCTATATGTGCTTTTCTTGTTGCTATTATAATTTTCCCATGTGGATTAAATTGGTTTTAGTAAGGTAATGTGCTTAGCACATAGTAAGCAGTCAATGTTCGTTATTTATTTATTTTTTTTTAAGATTTTATTTATTTATTTGACAGAGAGAGACACAGCGAGAGAGGGAACACAAGCAGGGGGAGTGGGAGAGGGAGAAGCAGGCCTCCCACGGAGCAGGGAGCCCGATGTGGGGCTCGATCCCAGGACCCTGGGATCATGACCCGAGCCGAAGGCAGACGCTTAACGACTGAGCCACCCAGGCGCCCCCAATGTTCGTTATTTTTAAGACCTACTCATTGACTGTGCCCTACAGAATTGAGCTATATTATGCTTGTTTTAGCCCAAAAATTGCTTCTGAAGCTTAAATTTCACCTCTTTAATGAAATACTTACCTTGTTTTTATACTGTCCAAAGGTTGGTTCAATGAAACTGATTCACGTTTATTGATGAATACAAAAGAGCTGTTGCAAAAATGTCTTCATGTTCTCTTGTGACTTTTGTGCTTCACATGGATTTATAAGCGGCGCATGGTTAATTATAGCTGGACAGAGACATGTGGAGGTGTTGCTTGGGCGGGGGTGTGCTGTCAGGCTGGGAGTGACTAGTGCTGGGTGGGCTTATCTGGAAGAGATTTGTTCTCTTCCTGCTCAAAGGGTTCTTAGGAGGCTTAAGTGAGAAGCTAAATTGGCATGTCAAAGTGGCATCCAAAGTCAAGGTAAATCAAATTATAATATTACACTGTATTCCAATGAGGAGGGAGTAGACAAACAAAAAACCAATCTCTCAGCGTTCTCAGGACTATAATGCTTGCCAGGGATGCCACGTGTACCGACTTTTGTTGGAAATTAACTGTCGTGGCATTCAGCAACACCATCTTTCCACTTTCTGTTTTATCATAATTCGATGCTCTTTTCTTTTTTTCTGAGCCTTCTTAATGTCTGCACTCGCTGAGTATTTTATCTTTCGTCTAAATTAGAATGCTGAATATTTGGCCTACTGGCTCAGAAGGTGGCTTGTCTAAGCCCAAATGGTCTCTATCCTCTATTTTTTCAGGCTAGATTTTAAAATGCTTCTTATTCACCAGTGAGAAACTTACAAAATGGGTTATTAAAAAAAATGAGGTCGGTGCCACTTGGAGAATGTATTCTATGCACCCAAACACTCCTTGGTCATATTTAGAGATGCCCCTAAATATAGTTGTGCTGAACTACCTACATATACTTCAGACCATGTCGAAGCACAAAGCCCTGTCAGTGTGGGGTAGTGTGGGCATTTTGTTATCTACAACCAGCTGTTGCCTCTTTTTGAGGAGAAAAACCTACTTCTGTTTAAATTTATGTTGCATTGAGCAAGTCGTGTTGCTTGCGATTATATGTGGCGCAGCTGTGTCACGTGGCCTGACCTGCTATAACCTGAGTTAATGCAGTCCACATGTGGTGCTGAATGACACACATTAAAACATTCCACTTCTCCACGGAACTGTGTGAGCAGGTGATTTCTCTAAATGGCAGACACTCCCATGCTTGTATTTTAAACCTCCACCACTTTAGCCAAAAATATCTTCAAAAGCCCACCCAAAACACTTCCCTTGGTTATTTTTGCAAATTGTTGGGTGATTTACAAAGAGCAGGGAGGGAGGCACAAGGGGAAGTTTTGAATTATTTACATAATTTGATGGGATGGTTCCTCCCTTAAAGAATCCACTGGGTATAAGTCACAAATTTATTTACTTCACATACTCAGAGTCCTAGAGAGGCGACTTAATCATGTAATTATTAACTTGCTGCTTCTTGGATTCCAGCAAGTTGATAGTTATATTTCTCATCAAACAAAATAAAAAAAAAACCTATTTGAAAATTACTCTGTCCCAGCAAACAGCCCTCATAGGAATGCACACTATTTTTACCAATATATTTTTTTCTCTTCTGTGAGAACGATGAGCCCTGCTGGTCCTGAATTCAACCTGAAGTGTTTGGCCAGCAGTGATAAAATTTGATATTGGGCCATTCAGACATTTTTACCTAATTCCCTCAATGATCAATGAAACACATTGCTAGCACATCTGGAGCAGAATTCTTTTTCGTTAAGCAAACTGACCAAATGGGGATCTGACTTATAGTCCTGGTTTCTCCAGCATTGTGCTCTAACCAAATGAGGCAATTAGCCAGATGTATGGTGAAAAAAAGAGATCCTTGGAACACAGTTCATACTCTTCAAATCCCAAATCCACATACTACCCGGTGCAAGTCACTTAACCTCTCTTGAGTTTTTCTGTCTTCTATAAAATTGGATGATGATATTATGTACACTGTAGGGTGCTTTTATGAAGGAAATTAGCTTAATTGTGTGAAGTGTCCTGTAAAATGTTTGATATATAGGAGGCATTCAAAGCAAGTGAGCTGCCATTAGCTTTGTTAAGTTTAATTAGAGGAAGATAAAACCAATAACTCTCCACAAGTAAACTGAGTAAAAAATTAACACATTTATAAGATACTCCAAGATCTCCTTTCCTTCTTTTTTTCTAGAAATGTTTGGAGCCCCAATGTACTATGCAAGTCAGTTCTTTCGGGCATTAATTTTCTGAGACATTGTGTTATGGGCTTTAGAGCTTTTGCTTTTTTATTTTTTTCTCTTTAATTAAGAAGACTGTTGATCTAAAGTATTTGAAAATATGAAAGGCCAGAAGACTAAATGCCACAGTAAAGGCAAGAAATAAAACTTTTGCTTACCTAAGGCATTAGTTTTCACAATGTAATATATACATTTTTAACCTAGTGTCATCAAGATCTCCAACACTGACTCACTGAAGACAAAATGTCAGGTTAGTTGAACCTATCAAGAAAGGTAATGATTTCTCAGTAGAGTATCTATTAATGATTGAATAATTTATCAGTTGTAAAGTGCATTTGTCCCAAGATATGTCCAGAGTGGATAGAGCATAGGAAATAATACAGTAAAAATATAATTCTAATGAGTTATATTTGGTTGCTATTTGACATAAAGTAAATATTGAATGGGGAAATGGCTCTAGTGTTTTGGAAAATTTACTTTTGCCCGTAAAGAATAAGATATAACTAAATTAACAACTATGGTTATTTCTTTCAAATAGAATTTATGTTGATATGGGATGTTTTTCAGTCATTTCTGAGGACATAACTTTACCCAATTTATCAACCATGATTTCTCTTTCTGTGCAGATGAAATTAATATCATTCCTACTCTGGGTAGTTTTCCTTCTTTTCTTCTGACTTTTGGGGGAATTTTTCCTTAAGTTAGATAACAGGATTTTTATGCTTTTCCTCTACAGTTAAACGTTCTTTAAGATGCTTATTTGTTTACACTTATATAGCATGTTCTAGCAATAAAATAATTCCTTGCACTTCATGTAATATGACAAAATTGAAACTAAGCAGCTGGATCACCTGTTGATCCATAGTAGATGCTCAGTAACTTTGTATTGGATGGATGAACGGATGGGTAAATGAAACAATGAATATAAGGAAAGCAAGTATGAAGGAAAAAATTGGTTTGTAATAATGCTGTATACCATTGTAATTGTTATTATACTTCTCACGGTTATGATTTGTGTTGTTCTGATTTTAAGGTTCTCCTGGGATACGTGACCTTACATTAAATATAGGTATTTCCTAGATTAATAGTAATCTTGATGAAGTCTCCATTTAAAAATTTTGAATCCATCTCCCACCCATAATACATGTGGATCACTTGAGTAAAAGCTACAATGTAAGGAAAGGCAGGATGGTTGGTGAGATGGGACTGACTTTGACTCAAGTCTTACGTGAACGAATGATTTTACTCCTGGAGCACTCTGCATAGGTGGAAGTCTGAATATAAAAATAAAGGCCATTGTGATTTTTGGTAACAAATTATATTTACTGAAACACGTGTGTTAAATATATCTGGGTATGTCAATGGAAGCTTGCTTTGGGAAACTGGCTATAACTGGGAAAGAGCTTCTGGTAATGTCTCTATTTTCCATGTTTCATCTGCTGGCCCTTACCAGTGAAGGGGAAGATGCTGAAGGGAGAACTGTCTCTGGGTGGAGAAAAATCTGGGTAAGCCTGGCTGCAAAAGCGCATGGCCTCAGTTACAATTTTTTCTTTCTAGAAACACAATTTAAAATATACAAGAATAAGCACTCTGTTTAGGTAACATCTAGTCTAAATCCTTCCTTTTACGGATGAAGAAACTCAGATGTACTAAAGTTATATTGCTTGTCCCAAATGGCACAACTAGTTTACTGCATAGAATACCAACTGTGGTCTCCTCGCTCCCAGTTCAGTACAATTTTTGTACATGACATCACCTCTTCATTTATTATAAAAAGAGTCAAATGATATATTTCATGAAGATGGAGACAAAATTAGCATGGCATAGATTTAGCATTTTCAACAGCATTGAGGCATTTGTACTAATGACCTTTTAGTGCCGAGGAGAATGATTGAAAAATGGCAAAAAAAAAAATCCCCACCCTAAAATACAAGAACTTACAAAGTGATTGGGATTGAGATATCGTCTACTTAGAAAACAGTGCAAGAAAGGACATACCCAAAACTAATTTTTGCTCACAGAAGCCAAATTGTGCAATTCACATTTGAGAGAGGAGTGGGCCGGTGGGGAAGTGAGACTTCAAGTAGAAATTGGCTTTTGAGGGGAGAGCAATGTTTGCATAGTTAGGGAGGAAGAAGTACATCCAGTTAGGGGGAACAAACCTGATGTGAAAGTGTGTGGACTACAAATGTGCCTGTTGCAAAGCTCTGCTGCTGGCAGCCAGTAGCCAAGGGTTTGGAAAAGGGAGAATAGATTTTGTTGTGTAGGGAGAGGTGAGATTAAATTAGCTAGTACGTTGGGAAGTGCATAGACTTCGGAGTCAGATAGACCTGAGTTTAAGATAGCGTCTATTCTAACTTGGCAACTCTGCTTGGGTTACTAAGCTCTCTGAGCCTCAGTTTCCTCATCTGCATAATAGACATCATGTCCACAGGGTTAGACACATACCTATCAAGTGTTCAAAGAGCCTCCCACATCATAGGTGTGCAGTAAACATGTCCCTTTATCTTCTTTATCCTATTGGTTCTTCTCTAACACATACCATAAAATTATAAAAACACGGATTCATTTAAAGATCTTTATTAATTGTATATGGTGAGTCCATTACTACATTGGCTCTGGGAATATTATAGAAATGATGTAGAGAACTATCCAAGACCAGGAGTGTGTTCTGTGGCAGCACCATAAAAGGTGAGTATAACCAGGCCATATAGCTGGAGGACACACAAGCTTCATCAAATTAATATTCTGCCCAATTGAACTAAGCTAAGTGTTGATATTAATTTGTAGAGAGAGATATTCGATTGGTCTTTTATTTTAGCCAAGGATTATCTGCAGAGCATGACACAAGTATTTAGCCAAGAACTATCTGCAACACATGACATAAGCATTACATTATGCATCCAGAAGTTGATATTTAACAATTCCAAGAACACAGATTGCTTTTATGGACTAGTCAGCTTTATGGGCACTTAAAGTCTATGAGGTATATCTTTGAGTATTTTTTGGTTGATCCAATTCCCCTAAGTCTTGCTTCTTTCTAATTGAAAAAGTGTGCATAAGGATTATGACTTGTGTGAAGGTTCCTATCTTCTTTGGAACTTTTATCTGAGGAACTTGTATAGAAAAACGTCAATTCAAATGGATTGTGGTCATGGGAACAAATTTTGGTTGAATTTTAAGGATCCTATAATTCTATAAATTAGCCCAGTCTCTCCATTTTGGCTGGTTAATATAGGTCTGTATTTGACTCTGGATGCTACCTGTCCTATGGGGATACTCACTGCAAGCATTCATTGGCTACATCATCACTGATGACCATTTAAGAATTTGGATGACACCTGCAGCTTGTTGGTATACATGGAACAGTTTTCCCATAGGTTTGGAAATACCAACTTCTACGTACTTTCAATTACTCTCCTCTATGGCTGCGGACCTAGGTTTTCATAAAATGGGGCCTATTATACAATCTTCCTCTTTTCTATTTAGAGTAATGGAAGGGTTTGAACCCAATGTTATAAAATAGGTATTAATATAATCCTGCCAGAAAGTGACTTCTTATTGCCAAAGGCTAAACTTTAACACAGGTGTAAATGCAACTTACATTAAAAAGATGAGAATTAAGAAATACAAAAAAAGATAAATTAAAACAAATTATAAGAATAATTTTAGTTTAGGAAACTTTAATACAGAAAGTTTCTTTTGTCCCTATTATTCAATTTCCCTATTTTCATGACCTAGATTTTTTTCCTGTAACAACTGAGGTATTCAAGGTGACATATACCTATGTGGAGGTATTCTGGCTCCATTCTATGTAAATATTTTATATTTTCCAGAAGTTACAATGTGATTCTGTGTTTGATAATCTGGTACAATAGGCATTGTTGTGGTAAGAATCTTGCCCTTGATGGAAAGTAATGAGACCACATTTGTTCCTTTTTCACTTTTCATTTGGAAGATGTAAATGCAGGTGGTGTCTTGGTTCTTGGGGGCTTTCCTCTCTGACTCTGTGTGTTGAAGAAGTCATATCAGATTTTTTCAATTTTATTCAAAGATTTTGACACTCAGGAACAGAGCAGGCACTTATATCTTGTCTCCCCAGAGTTTATTTTTAATTGGGGAAGGGCTCAGCTGATGAGAATAATATAAAGAAATGCATTAATGAATTAAATATTCAACTTTATTATTTTTTCTTTTAATCTTGAGATTGTGCATGGTGATAACTTCTGGGCTTGAGCAGAGAGAAGGATCTCTCCATTTTTTATTGTATTAATTTTCCTTGCTTATTAGCATTTTAAGATCTTTTTCTTACCATGTTTTTTCTTTCCTTCAAAATTCTCTGTATTTTTCTTTACTTTTTTTTTTTTTTTTTAAGAGAGAGAGAGTGCACACACACATGTGTGAGTGAGGCGGGGAGGGGCAGAGGGAGAGGAAGAGAGAGAATCTTAAGCAGGCTCCATGCCCATGAGCTCAGTCTCACAATCCTGAAATCATGACCTGAGCTGAAATCAAGAGTCAGATGCTTAACCAACTGAGCCATCCAGGCGCCCCAGCTTTCTAATATCTTCTCTACCAGACCTCATATGGTTAATTTCTAGACTGTTTTATACTTTTATTCAATTTACCTTTACTGCCACATAATTATAATCAAGAGGAAAAGATTTAGGAATTGCCTGTGTCCAGCTGAAAGAGGGATCAGCTAGGTTGTGCTATATAACAAAAATCTTTCAAAGTTCCAGTGGCTTAAATAACAAAGGTTTATTTTCACTCATGCTCCTTGTCTATCATGGATCAGCAGAGGGTTTCTGCTTACTGTGATTACTCAGGTGTCCATGCTGATGGAGCACCACCATCTTGCACATTTCTGGGCTTAATACAAGAAGGAGATGGTTCTGAGAGGTAGTGAATTAGAAATTAAATATTCCATCCTGTGACATATTTACTTATATTCACAACACATTGGGCAGAACTCGTCACATGTTCCTATATAACCGAAAGGGAGGAAGAAGTATAATCCTCTTATGCCTGGGAGGGATTGGACTGGAACTGCATTAAGTACCATAGCATGAAACTTGCCAGGCTGCCTTTGATCTTAGTTGAAGGTTATGGATCACAGATGGAGAGACAGAGAGGTTTGGCTTTATTCAGCAGCTATGAAGATGACTGGCATCTGACAATGTCTACCATGTAGCCAGTTAAATTCCACCATACCTTGGATGGTCTAATTTGGACTCCAAGTACTTGGCACCATGCTAGCTCAGTTCCAAGAGTGGAGGCATTATGACCTAAACCTATGGCCTATGATAAACACAGGTTTTGGGGCCAGGGTCCCAGATTTGAATCCTCAAATCTGTCATTTACTATCAAAGTCTTCTTTGGAGAGTTATTTAAATCTCTGAACATTAGTTACTTCATCTTCAAAGTAAGGATGATTATAACAAAGTAAACAGGCTCATTGTTTATCCCTTCTCCCACCTAACTGAAATGTAAGCTCTCTGACAACAGAGGTTTTTGTCTGTTTTTGTCACTGAATAATTTCTAAGTTCTTAGAACATTGCCTGATATGTTAATAAATAAATCCGTGTTGAATTAATACATGTATGTATAGGATTTTTATTAGCATCAGATGAGTTCATGGATCTGAAATCCATTACGTAACGGTTGGTACATATTTAGGGATCAATAAATGGTAGATGTTTTTACAATTCTGGAGGCAAATTAGGAGATAAATTGAGGTCTGCAAATAATGGGGGAAATCTTTCCTAGGTGTGTTCATAGCAGAGTGTATTTCAGGGAAGACTCAGGGACAGAATAAACTGTGTGGTGGGATTAGAGGTCCAATTTGATTTTAAACTAAAGAAATTTATTTCTATCCTAGAAAACATGTCCAAAATATGGGACATTCTTATAACTGGCATTGTTTTATAACTGTCATAATTTTTTTTTAAAGATTTTTATTTACTTATTTAACGGAGAGAGAGAGAGAGAGCACAAGCAGGCAGAGCGACAGACAGAGGGAGAGGGAGAAGCAGGCTCTCCGCCGAGCAGGGAGCCCGATGCGGGGCTCGATCCCAGACCCTGGGATCATGACCTGAGCCGAAGGCAGCCGCTTAACCGACTGAGCCACCCAGGCGCCCCATAGCTGTCATAATTTTGTAACTTTTCTTGGGGTCAAGACAACCTGTCACAGAGTTGCATCAGTTGGGACTTCTCCAAAGGCTGTGGGGTTGACATCTGTAGTGGTCAAGCTTCGTAATGCTTCCTGCAATCATCCATCCATCCAATTCAATCAATATTTATTGAGTACCTACTTTATGCCAGGAAATGAAACTTTGCTCTAGAGTTTTCTTTTATTTATTTTCTGTTAACAGAGACTTTAACTTCAGTATTGCAAGTAATGATAATTAAAGATCTATAGTTCAGATTATGACCAGACCTTTCTGGTAACCAAAGTGTCCTATCATATGATTGTACAGTCTTGTCCACAGAACGATGATGTATTTGGAACAGTTTTCTAGGTAAACTAACAAGAACCAGAGAGCCAGTAAACATTCCAGCAAAGATGAGATGATTATTGTGCCAGTCCTCTAGTTCCATCACCTCTAGAAGAAGGGCCTGATCTGATTAGCTCCACCACTAAACTTTCACTAAGTGTAGCTAAATGTCATTTCAAGAGTTTAAACTTGAGGAATTTTAGGAATGTATTTTTCCTTTTATTTTGATTATCTGTAGGTGGTTTGGCACAAATACAAAAAAAAATTCTCTTCTGTATTTATTTATGATACGTCTCTTTTGAGAAACAATAATCTTTCTGCTTCTTAATCTAAATTGAACTGCAGTATACCAATAAAACAAGTCACAACATACAAAGTAAATTTTCTCTGTATAAATAATTAACTCTTCAAGATTTATTGGCCTTTCTCTATTTCCCCCTTTCTCTGAGTGGTGTAATCCAAATAAAATGTTGCATTTATTCTGGTCTGATAAAATATTCATAAAAGAAACCGCTACCTTTGAATTTGGATTAAGAAACTATGAAGAAAGTATGATTATAAATGTTGACCTTTGTCTAAGTACTACCTAAAGCTTATTAGCTGAAAACAACCATCTGCAGGGAATCTCCTTTTACTTTACCTTTATTTTGCTTCTTGGTTCTTGTTAAAACTTTCACTGACTTTATTTTTTATTTTTATTTTTTTTAAAGATTTTATTTGACAGAGAGAGACACAGCAAGAGAGGGAACACAAGCAGGGGGAGCGGAGAGGGAGAAGCAGCTTCCTGCTGAGCAGGGAGCCCGATGCGGCGCTCGATCCCAGGACCCTGGGATCATGACCTGAGCCGAAGGGAGACGCTTAACGACTGAGCCACCCAGGCGCCCCACTTTCATTGACTTTAAACTACTACTAGTTTGTATTTCCATCATGTATTCGCTAGGCTAAGTGAGCCAAGACTTGGCTAGAAAATATTCTTGGATGACCTGGGTGGCTTTGAAAATAATGAGGACAACCAGGAAAAATCTGTCCCAGATGAGCAGATTTTGCTGACGTAGAAGTGAGATTTAGAATTGTGATTTTGGTTTTATGGTTATTTGTTGCTCTTTGCCACATAGAGATAGAAGGTATCTGTATTAATCCTCAGGGTAAACTTGCCTCGTGCCCCTTGGTTTTTTCATGTGTCCTAGGACAGTAGGTATATCTTGGTTTTGGCTCTTGAGGATTAGGTTAGAGGATTCCAGCAGGACTGAAGGGACTCTGGTGCCCATCTAGGAACTGGAGTTTACTATGAGATGGGTTCTATTGTGAACATTCTAAAAACTCAAAATTCATAATAATCATTTAATGTTCTTAAAAGACGTAGATCTCTGGTGCTCCTTTTACCCTCCAGAAAAGTTTTGAAATGGATTATCAAAAAAGCAATCCCTTGATTGTTCTCTGGAGTATGTCAATCCTGGGTGAACAAATAAATCTTTGGACTTTGGCTTGTTTATGATAAGTTCCTCTATTCAACAATGAACCCACCTGAGCCTCTGAGGGAAAGCCTCTCTGAGAAATCACCAGATGTCAGCTAGTTCAGGAGTTCCCAAATACCAGTCTAAGGATCGCCTCCATTTGGTGATAATATTTTCACTGGATGGTGTCACACATATGTTGCAATGGAATTAAAATGATTTTTCTTAGAAGCTCAATATTTATTTTGGGATCAAGCCCTTCTAATTTTTTTCCAGGTAAGCATGTGCTTTCTTTTATAAAATTATGTAAGAAGAAAAGGCAGCAAAAATAAAGTTTTTAACTATGTGGGTACCTTGATTTTTGCTTCAAATAGGCCAATAAAATGTATAAGTCTGGGAGCCAGTGAACTGAACAACTTCAGATCTGGAAGGGGCTCTGTCAGTTCTAAGTGCAGTCAGACTCCTGTCTTCTAATTTCAGGGGTTGACTGTCTTGGTGAGGCTCCGTGTCATCACCTGTCCTAGTCCAGCCTAGCCAAATGGGACTGGAGATGTTAGAATGCATTGTTAGCGTTTGTAGAAAACCGAGGTAAATTTGACTAGAACAGCAAGCCCGAGGAGGATCCGAGCCAACAGGAACTGACATGGCCTTAACAGCGGAAGCATCAGCACTTGGCCGCCTTGTTGTGAGATAGACACATTTTACTGTTAGCATCAGGATTTTGAGTCATACTTATTTTCTGACCTGGATGAGGTCTTACGTTTTTCAAAATAATTTTCCTTTTGATGGTAAACAGTGACTGCGTGTCATTGGACGTTGTTTCATTCCACTCAAGAAGCAACTGCACTTGGTGGCTATGCTCACTAAGCCCTGGAGGAAGATGGCAAACTCTGTGCATGTTTGTATATTTTATATTTTTAATTATATGTTCATTGAGGAAATGTTAGGGAATTTGGAAGCAAGTGAATAAGAAAATGAAAAGAGTTTACCCTCTTATTCACCCAGACATGGCCGCTGTTAACATTTGGTTACACACCCTTTTGGTCTTCTCTGTGCATGTGTTTATTAGCTTGGGATCATACTGTATGTAACATTTTGTAATCTGATCTATTTTTGATATTTTATAATATACAATGAATATTTCTTTGATCATTTATCAATCGTCAGCAACATGATTTTGAATGGCTGCATAATAGTCTATTTTATAATCCCATCTTGTTGCATAGTCTTCATGAGCTTCCTGTATCTATTTTGACATATATATATCAAATATAAATATATATACATATATATATTTAGGATGGCTTTCAAAAAGTGTAACTACTGGGTTAAAGGATATAAATATTTTTAAAATCTGAAGAAAGATTTGAACACTTTCTGAGAGGGGACAATAGAAGTCAAGTATTATTTTTGAGAACTATAAATCACAACCCAGATTAAATGTCTGGCAAGCAACCATTCATATTTTCTGCTGAAAATCCTGAGAATTTGAGAAAGGGACAATGTAGGGAAGGAATAAAGAACTGAGCTGTAACATCAGTGTGACCAGATAGGAATGTGGTAGAGCAGAGAATTATTAACTTGTTAGTCCCTGCGATAAGGTTGGAAAATGTGCATCGATGATCACATTTGGTGATAAGATCTATATTTACAGGATTAAGAGCTGCCCCAGAATAAGTAGTCCAACAAAGTGGACACAGGATTGTTTAAGTCTTGACTGTATAAATTAAACTTATATATACTTAAGAAATTTCACTTTCTTCCTGTTGAGTTTTTGTGTTTCGCACAAAATATAAACTACAGATTTGGTGGGGGACAGTTGTTAACTCTGAGTTCAGTTGACAAAAGTTTTATTCAAGAGGTACCTGGAGATAAAATGCATGTCCGATATCAGGTTTCATGTAACTTATATCTTATTTTATTTATGACCTTAACCTGCAGGTTTTCCACCTACACCTTAACTGGTGAAACATGATAAGAGTATGACATGCTGAGTAAGCATCACTCCACCATCCGCTGCTCGATATGCAATTTGATCACACCTCTAGCTTTGTGAGCTGTAGGCATGGCTTTCCGTTAAATTACCACCCTGCCATAAATCTGATTTTGGACTGAATTTCATGTGTTTAAAGTATTAAACCACTATTTACCAATCTCTAATGAGAAGTCATCAAATAATTCAAACAGCAGTACAAATACTTATATGTAACTCTAGGTAGAGCCAAATTAAATAGAAGTACATCTTTATGAAAAGAATTTATGCAAGCATAGCTCAAAAAAATCCCTCTTTTTTTTTTTTCAGTAAATAAAGGCAGGTTATCATGAGTTTATTTTAAACAACTTTATTTGGACACGTCTGAACTTCAAAACTAAATGTATAGCCTGTTTGATGCCAGGAATACATAGCCACCTGCTTCTTTATCTAGACATAATACCCCATGCATAGCACAATCAATGCTTATCTTCTCGTTACTTGTTTCCAGGTGTTCCTTTCCAATTAGGCTGTGGACCTGGTGAGATCTGGCTCTGAGTCTTAGTTACCTGTTTTCCAAGCTCCTGGTACAAATAGTTATTTGAAACCTGCTTATTGAATGCATGCTTCATATGGAGGTTGTTACAAACAATCTAAATGCACCTGAATTCCAGAAACGTTCTGTGATTACTTATTTCCTTTCATTTATTATCTGTTTTCAAAGATAGCAGGCCCAATACACTCTTCTAAGTTTCAATGACGTATACTACAACTTGCAGGTCCATGTCTTGGAATGAGGGAAGGATATAATGAATAGTACCATTCATAAACACTTATTAGACCCTTTCCATGGTCCAGTACACCTCGCTAGCCCCTTAAGATACAAAAGGTAGAAGGGGGCGACTGGGTGGCTCAGTCGTTAAGCGTCTGCCTTCGGCTCAGGTCATGATCCCAGGGTCCTGGGATCGAGCCCCATATCGGGCTCCCCACTCTGCGGGAAGCCTGCTTCTCCCTCTCCCACTTCCCCTGCTTGTGTTCCCTCTCTGGCTGTCTTTCTCTCTGTCAAATAAAAAAAAAAAAAACAAAAAAACAAAACCTAAAAAAAAGATACAAAAGGTAGATTAGTTGACCATAGAGTTGAGGGTCCATTTCTAGGCTTTCTATTCTGTTCCACTGATCTGTGTGTCTGTTTTTGTGCCAGTACCATACTGTCTTGATGATGACAGCTTTGTAATAGAGCTGGAAGTCCGGAATTGTGATGCCACCAGCTTTGCTTTTCTTTTTCAACATCCCTCTGGCTATTCGGGGTCTTTTCTGGTTCCATACAAATTTTAGGATTCTTTGTTCCATTTCTTTGAAAAAAGTTGATGGTATTTTGATAGAGATTGCATTAAATGTGGAGATTGCTGTAGGTAGCAGTGACATCTTCACAATATTTGTTCTTCCAATCCATGAGCATGGAATATTTTTCCATTTTTTTGTGTCTTCCTCAATTTCTTTCATGAGTATTTTATAGTTTTCAGAGTACACATTCTTTGCCTCTTTGGTTAGATTTATTCCTAGGTATCTTATGGTTTTGGGTGCAGTTGTAAATGGGATCGACTCCTTAATTTCTCTTTCTTCTGTCTTCTTGTTGGTGTATAGAAATGCCACTGATTTCGGTGCATTGATTTTATATCCTGCCACTTTACTGAAGTCCTGTATGAGTTCTAGCAGTTTTGGGGTGAAATAATAAACAAACAAACAAACAAACAAGGGGGGAAAAGATACAAAAGGTAGGAGGACTTCCCTTAACCCATGGGAGTTGAAAATTGAATATATATATATATATATATATATATATATATATATATATATAACATTTCTCAAATTGTGGTAAGAGATCTGATGTTTTATTTAATAGACGCAATGGCTCCATCATATGTCTTCCAAGTTTGCCTAGGCACAAAGAGAGAGACCCTGGTGATGTCACGCTCTTAACTACCTTGTTCCAGAAGTGACACATGTCGCAGTCACTCATAATTCCATGACCGGAAGTAGTCACATGGCTTCAGTTAGACCACAAGGGAGAATGAAAAGTCTTTCCCTGTGCCAAAGAGGGATAAATCCTGGATTTGGTGAACATTAATGACTTTAAAGACTAAAACTTAAAAAAAAATAATAAATTAAAAAATTTAATAATAAAAGTGGTTAAGTACTTATGTAAAAATTCAAGCAGTATAAAAGAATATAATATGATTAACAAAATCCTTCCCCCAAACCAGATAACCCAAATGTAGCCACTTTTAAGTTTTTGTGCATCATTTTAGAAATTTTCTATTTCATTTACATATATACACGTAATTTATAAATCACACTGTAGATGATACCAAAATAGGATCAGAGATGTTTTTGTGGAACATTCTTTATTTAAATAATCTATTATGGGCCTCTTTCCCTATGATTATATATGGATCTATCTCATTATTTTTTATGACCTCTAACTACAGGGCTTTCCATTTGTGAAGATAAAATTATATAGAGAGAGTGTTGGTCTAATGGTGATAATAATGATGATGAGGAGGAGTTGGAGAAGTAGAAGAAGGAAGATGGTGAAATTTGATATTAATCAAGTGTTCTTACAATGAATCAGGCTCTGTGCTAAGCACTTTACAGTATCCCTTTTAATCCTCACAACTTTAGGACATATGAGGTCTTATTACCAGGTCTTATTACTAGTCTTATTACCAATTCACAGATGGGGAAACTGAGGCATAGTGAGGTTAAGAAACTTGCACAAAAATCACATAGCAAGGAAGTGACAGAATCATGATATGACTCAATTCTTTCTGGATCCGGAGCTTATGCACATAACCACTGGGAAATATTGCCTCTCCAGCATGTAAGACTTTAAATTTTGATGTATATTTCAAAATTACTTCCTGAAATTTTAACACCCTATTAAAGTCCTAGCAATAATAAAGAGTGCCCATTTCCCCACACTTTCATCAACCCTGAGCTGGTTTCAGCTTTGCCATCCTGACACGTGAAAAATTCTCATGGTAAATACTGTGTTGGTTTGTGAGCTTCCAGAGCAATGCATTGAAACATGAAAAGAAGCAGGAAAGATGCTAGACATTTCTGGGAAATGATACTTGTTTTGCAAGAATCTCTTGTGTTCATACTGTCTGAGAGGAAGGATTTGACAAGATGATTAATTTTCTCTTACCTAAGTGTACATTTGTTACTCATCTGAAGCAGAGTTCCCTTCTAATGTCAGCATGAACCCAATCCTCAACCATTCACAGTTACATTTTTGTTTGGGGGATTTAGACCAAGAAATGAGAAGAAGGATTTCCCTGGTTTCTGAAGTGTGTAAATGATGAGACTGGATATTCAAGGTTATGGGTTGCAGTGTGATATGTCCTGAAAGTCACATAACAGAGGTGTCTGCATGTTCTTTAGTTCTCTTTGTGTGTGTGTGTGTGTGTGTGTGTGTGTAATGGAAGGAGGCTCTAGAGAATAGGACTATGACAAGGGCCGATCTTCGCCTGATCTAAAGGCAGTACTGTATACAATTGTTTAGTGAGCATCTGCTATGTGCCAGATCTTGGGCTAAGCACTAGAAATACAGTGAACCAAAAGAGGTACTCTTTCTATCCTCATAGAGTGTATAGTTTCTAAGAGAGACCAAAAATATCACCTGGGTCAACGGAAAAACTAAAGTAGTACATGATACTATAAGAACATATGACTAGTCATGAATGTCTTCCCCGAAGACCTGATGTTTGAGTTAAGATCTGAATGATGAGGAGCCAGTAAAAATTTTTCTTTCAAAAAGAATTACATTTGCTACCTTTCAGAGATCTGGCTGAAGATAGGTAAGATAGGGCGAGGAGCCTTATTGTTATTGTCCAGCAAGAGACAGTGATGATTGCGGTTCAGGTGTTGGTGGTAGAGATGGAGAGGAGACACATACAAGAAATGTGTAGTAGAGAATATCAGTAGGTCTTGGTGATGGCTTTGATTTAGATGGCAAGGGAGAGAGCGGTATCAAAGATGATGCCAGGTTCCTGGCTTGCATACTTGGTAGTGTCTATCTGAGCTACGGGGATCACTGAGATAAGACTGAATTTGGGGCAGTGCATTATGAGTTTGGTTTTGGAAAGACTGAACTCTTAGTGCCTTTGAGATATTATGAAGACAGAAATCTTGTCTTTTCTCATTCAAGGATGGAGCCGCAATGCCTAAAGTGGTATCCTGCATTTTGATAGGTACTAATTTTTTTTTTTTTGTGATTTCAAAAAGACCAATCTTTTTGATTATTTAAGTTACTTTACCTTTCTTAATAGTGTTCTAAGATTTTATTCATGTAGGTTTTGCATAATTCTTAATTTTTAGTAACATTTCATTTGTTTTGTTGCTGTAACAGCACCCCCGACCCCCTGCACCATGATATTCTCTAATGGGTTATTTTTTTTTCCTATAAAGGAATGTTATTTACTTTTTAAATTAATGCAGCCAGCCACTTTACTTAATTCTCAGATTTTTCTAATAGGTTTTCAATCAATTCTCTAAGTTTTTTTAGTTATAGATTTCATTATTAGAACATAGAGATAATTTTGCCTCCTTATTCCTTCTTATTAAAAATACTTTAAACCTGTATTATCTCATTTAATCCTTCTCATGACCTAAGTTTAAAAATTCTGATGAACTCCTTCTCCTAGTTAAGCCAGTATATAACTTCATAGTAGAACAAAGTTATATTTCATTTTGTTAATGGATTTGTCTTAAAAAAAACAAGTTTCAAAACATTGTTTCTTTCAAGATTTACAATGTTGACACCTCATTAAGAAAAATCAAACATAAATGATGAGACTATGGATCCTATAAATAAAGTCAATGCCTAGAGGCTCATTCATTCATTCACAAATTACTTACTAATACCTGGTACATACCAGGAAAAACTCTATGTTCTAGGGATGCAGTAGTTAAAAAATAAAGGTATAAGTCCCTGCTATGATAGAACTCATATTCAAGTGGGGATGACAGACAATAACTGGAACAAATAAAATATATGTTTTGTTAGGTAGTGAAAATTGCTAAGGATAAAAATAGAGTAGAAGAGGAAAATATGAGGTGTTAAGGAGGGATGGGGAAGTTTGAGATAGGATGTCTAGGGAGGGCCTCACTGAAAAGATCCAGTTTAGACAAGAAGAAAATGAGGGACAATTAATCAGGCCATCTGGGATGTAATTCCAGGCAAAGGGGCACATTTAGTACAATGCTGGGACAGTGTCTGATCTGTTATAGGAGCAGTGCTGTGCTAGTGTGCCTGGAGCAAAGAGATGAGGGGGAAATCAGGGAGTTTAACAGGTATAGGTGGTGGGGTAGAGGCAGATAACATAGGGCCTTATAGGCCGTACCAAGGACTTAGACTTTTCTTTTGAGTAATATCAAAGCTATAGGTGAGTTCAGGTTGAAGGAATGGCAGGATGTAACTTATGCCTGAATAGGATCACTCTATCTGCTATTAAGACTGAACTGTGGGTGGGCAAGGAGACCTGTTAAGACCAACTTCAGCAATCCAGAGATAACAGTAGCTTGGTCCAGGTTCATAGCAGTGGAGGTGAGGAGAAGTGGTTCGATTATGGGACTTATTTTGAAGGTAGAATCAACAGGATGTCCTAATTGATCAGATATAGGCTATGAGGGACTAGGTGAAGTTAATGATGCAAAGATTTTGGTTTGAACAATTTAGGATGGAATTGCTCTTAATTGAAGTGGATAGATAGTGAGAGAAGCAGCATTTTTATCTGGGGCTTGGTTTTTAGGGAACTCTGCAGTACTATTTGAGAAGTAGAATTTTAAGGATAGGTAGAGGGGTCTTACAGGACTGTACCACTTCATTCTTTCCTCAGTTCTGACCCGTAAGGTCCAACCATGATACTCCACTGACAAATATGTGGTATCCAGGCAGTATCAGGCTGAAGAAAAGTGAGGAGAGGGAAATGGGACCGTTTTAAAATGGGCAGGAGAAAGGAAAGGGAGCCTGGCTACCTGCTTCTATGTTAAGACAGGTAACTATTATTTGCTTACCACGCAGGGTTTGTTACTGAATTACAGAATGCCTTATTATAGGGGTGCCTGGGTGGCTTGGTTGGTTGAGCATCCGACTCTTGGTTTTGGCTCCGGTCATGATCTTGGGGTTGTGGGATCCAGCCTCACATTGGGCTCTGCGCTGAGCACACAGTCTGCTTGAGGATTCTCTCTCCCTCTGCCCTTCTCCTGACTTGTGTACCCACTGTCTTACTCTCTAAAATAAATAAATAACATCTTTAAAAAAAAAAAAAGAATGCATTATTATATATCGATATCCTCTTTATAAAGACCAAGACTTATCTGCCATTTTATTTATTTAACAAATACTTACCAAGCATCTTATCTATGCCAATTTCTGTACCAGGAGTTGGGGATACATGGAAGTCTAAGATTTGGTCATTTCCCTGAAGCAGCTCACAACCTGGAGGGCAGATATACATAAAAAATGAGAAATATTAATACAGAAAGATGATCCCAAGCTATGAGACTAGAGAATAGGGAATGATGAATTGTCAGGTAAGTGAGTCAGTGTATTTCTTTTTTTGCTGCTTAATTCTGGGATTCCATTTTATGAGTATTCTTATTTTCCTGTATGAATCAGGGGTTTAAGTACTAAGAGATTGCTGGGTACTATATCATAAGACTCTTTGTTGCCTGAGCTGAATTTCCTTCAGGACTTGCAAAATCTTGGGTCATGGGATTTCAACTTAAGATTTAAAAAAAAAAAAAGTTCAAAGTTTCTGTTCCTTGTTTGCAATTCTCCTAAACATGATTATCTAACTTCTTCTCCAAGTGCTGTGACAAAGCAAAGTTTTTTCAACAGGGGTACCTATGTGCAAATGGAATGTGTTGTTCATGGTCTCCGTAACCAGGTGCTTGAGAAGAAGCAAGACCGATGTGCAGAAGTGAACGATTCTTATGACAGTGGAGAGTTGAAGATACCTATGTATGTTATACTTTTATTGTTCATCCCTTTGAAAGGAGTCTAGGAGCACCATTCATTCATGGAGCATGTACTTCTTTCTCATAGAAATTTGCTTTGCTGTTTTTGGTGTGGATCAGTGAGTCGATGAGGTTAGGTAGACTTCACTGTTGGCTGTCGTAGGATAGTTATAACACTCTCATTTTCCGTAGCAAGATATTACTTAAAAGATACAATCGAGTTTTCTACCTTTAAATTTGTGCAGGTGTAACAATTGCTTTGAATTCACAGAGGACAGGGTGTACAATTGTCTACTGAGTCTAACGTGGTCTCATCTTTGAGTTATTATTTTTTTTCAGAGTCTTATTTTCATAGTCAGAAGATAGGGAAAATAAGGAAAAAAAATAGGGAAAAATAAAATGATGACTAAATGATATTTGCTCATTTATATGTATAACAATTACTTCTTAAGTGCCCAGTGACTATGGGAGTCATTTTGCATGGTTGGTCTGTGAGGGCCAAGCACTAGGTTTGTGCCTGGGGCAGGTTAAGAGGAGACCTCACCCTACTGTGTTTGTGTTTAGGGAAGTGTGATTTTGCTTTAGTGCTCCACCACCCTTATGGAGCCCACACCCCTGCAGCTACCAAGAATTATAGAAGTAGTGGCTTAATGTTCTTCCTATCCAAAGTTCTCCTCCTACCATCTCCCCATCTGGCAGCTCATGGGTGACTTCTGCTATACTTTCTACTCAATCTACCTAGTTTTGTCACCTGATTAAAACTTATTTGTGATTACTTCTAATGAAATCATTTTGCAATAATAAATAAGCTTCTTAAAACACTGATTAGGGCAGGAAAGGGCTAGATCAAGAAATGAGATACTTTAAAATATGTAGGAGCACCTGGGTGCCTCAGTTGGTTAAGCATCTGCCTTTGGCTCAGGTCATGATCCCAGACTTCTGGGATCAAGCCCCACATCGGGCTCCCTGCTCAGTGGAGAGTCTGCTTCTCCCTTTCCCTCTGCCACTCCCCCTGCTTGTGCTCTGTCATGCTCTGTGCTCTCTGTCAAATAAATAAATAAAATCTTTAAAAAATATGTAATAATATTCTTTATTCTGATTACTAATGAACCTGGGATATATTATAAACTGAACCAGATCGTGTGGTCTCTGAACTATTTTCAAAAAACTTGATTTAAAATCTTTTACATTTTATTTATAATTTTTAAAAAAGATTTTATTTATTTATTTGACAGAGAGAGAGAGAGAGAGAGCGTGAGAGCACAAGCAGGGGTGGGGGGAGGAGTGGCAGAGGGATAGGGTGAAGCAGGCTCTCCACTGAGCAGGGAGCCAATGTGGGGCTCGATCCCAGGTCCCTGAGATCATGACCTGAGCTGAAGACAGACACTTAACCACCCAGGCGCCCTTCATTTCCAATTTTTAATCTTAGGTGTATTCAAAAGGATGTATTCAGCTTAGTTTAATAAACAATTTTTAAGTCCTACTATGTGTTGGACACTATGCTGGATGCTGAGTAACAAGCATGACGGAAAGCATGGTACTGGCTTTTCAGGAGCTCATGCTCCAGTGGAGAACCCTGGTGTGTGATGAGGTCAACTATCACAAAAGTCACCATGTATTGGGCATCCATTATGTGCCAGGCAGTCTGCTTGAGATTTTTCAATCATTTAATCCTCACAATACTTGTGCAAATCATACGTTTATTTCCCACATTTAACAGATGAGAAAACTGAGCTTCATTAAAGTCTGGGTAGTTGCTCCAGGTGACAGACAATAAGTGGTAAATTCTAGTTTAATACACAGATTATCATATCCCATGACTTGCATTCTTACCATTATGATACAGCACTTTCTGTATCATCCACACCTTTCGAGGAATGTGAAATGCATAGGTGTGCTCTGGTGTCTATGTAGATGTCTTTAATTAGGAATAAAATTTCTAGAGTATCATTCTTGTATTTTTGTTGTTGTTTAATAGGAGGAAAAGAAATTAATTTGAGTTGCTCCATTTTCTAGAAAAGTCAAGATGTGAGGGCAAAATACTGTGGTATCATTGTAGCAAACATGTGAAATTTCCAAAGGGATGTGGTCTTCTCCAGGGAAGTCAGGTTCTCCAGACTGTACTTAATCCAGTGGAATCTGCCGCTGTTCAAAATGTTTTCACCTCCTTTTTGGAAATTTTCCTTAGATTCATTTTTTATTCCTCACAAAGAGCTCATTTTATTATTTAGTAATCAACATTTTTATTTAAAAGAAAAGGTGATCAATTTATCAGCAGACTTGGCTCTGAATAAAGTGTGGATGTTTGCAAAAATTAAACCTACCTTTTTAAAGTGGATGATTTGGGGCGCCTGGATGGCTCAGTCAGTTAAGTGTCTGCCTTCGGCTCAGGTCGTGGTCTCAGGGTCCTGAGATGGAGCCCCATGTCTGGCTCCCTGCTCAGTGGGGAGCCTACTTCCCGCTCTCTCCCTCTGCCTCTCCCTCAGCTTGTGCGCACTCTCTATCTCTCTCAAATGAATAAAATAAAATCTTAAAAAAAAAATAAAGTGGATGATTTGCCACATTTGACATTCAAAACAATATGAGGGAAGTTTGGTCACAATTCCACAAACATTTCTTAAGCAATCGATAGAATCAATGTAACGTTCCAAGGTCACTACTTGCAAGTGGATAATACTCACTTATTGCTTTGAGTTCTTATATTTTTAATAGATGATTACTTTATAATTACAGATCATCCAGGTAGCTTTACTACAATTAAGTAACAACTTGAAGAGCCCTGCTTAATGTGTAAGTGTGTTTCCTTTAACTTCTCCTCTCCTGGCCCTTGTCCGTGGAGGAGAGAACAGCCAGTTCAGGTGGCACCTTGCAAAAGGATCAGAATCCAACTTAAAAAAAGGAAACAGGGAGACAGCAAGAGTGAGAGCAAGAGAGGGAGAGAGAGAAATCATCAAAATGAGGAAGTGATTCCTTTAGTTATCAGAAACAGGAGCGGAGTAACAATGGCTGAAAATTCACCTCCCCATGGGGGAATGAATCATCAAAATAACCGGTGGAAAACAAGGTTGTGCAACCTTGACCGGCGTGTGTCACCGGCTGGTGGAATTTTTAGAAAGGCAGCAGTTTGGGTTCATCACTGCGGTTCGTGATTGCACACACCTGTTTGGGGTATGGATTTTGCAACCCCCCAAAAAGGGGAAACTGAACTCACTGCTCCTCCCGAGCTGTGCAAAAAAGCAGAAAACCACAGCTGCTTGAGCAGTTAACAGATATCAGTAAAATACCCATGTTACATAATTAAGGATAACGTTCTTGAAGCATATGGGCCGGAGGTATTATACTCTCATTAAAACTTTAGGTAGGAAACAATTTAGCATATTCTCACACATTTCTAGGGTTGAAGTCTATAATAAATGTTTGTAATTAGGCATGCTCTAAACAGTTTATTAAATAATACATGAAGAGAATGGTTGATGAAATACAGACTGCTCTGCATTGTGTGTACAATGACACACAGGCGTCAAGGTAAGAAATAAAAGATTTCTTCTCATTGACTTGATAACTAGTCACTCTGAGCAGCTTAAGTAAGACTGGAAGAGGTTTCATTCGTCAGAGCAGCCTGTCTGTAATCTTAAAGAAATAGGAATTGATGGCTCTGTTTTTTTTTCCTTTTTCTTTTCTTTTAATGTACATTATAGGTAGCAATCTTTGAAGTCTCCTCCTGAATAGGAAGAGGTGCTTTTTGACCAGAGCCGTGCAAAAATCTCATGCACTTTATCCTGGCAAGAATGGATCAGCTTGATGGGGAATATTAGGGGTGGAGAGAGCCAAAAAAGACCCAAAAGAACATTTAAAAATTATGCCTTGGCTAATAGGTGCTGTTATTTATAAACTGGAGAGGAATAAGGGAGAGAAGTCTCCTGAGAATTGCCAAGGCAGGTGCTTGGTCCCTGGGGAAGTGGTAGGAAACATGCCCCTGAGATGATATTAGACGCAGGAAAGAAATTGTTTCAGTTCTGCAGCCCTGCTTGATACTCAAGCCAGATAATTAATGGTCAACAATCCTTATCTGAATGGAAGAGTGTGTGATCTATGGAAAATGAGTTCGGGTGATCCCAGGAAGTTCTCAAAGGATGAATAACCACTTTTTGAAGTCACTGAGGTCAACTGGATATTTTGTTTTCTAATGCACGCAAATAAGAAATCTAGTAACAGAATACACATGAAATTTGGAATGCCTTCTAGAACATACTTGGGAAAACTGGGCAAGGTTGACATAGCTTTTACTGATTTGTCTGCTTGGTAGGTAAATGGGGCTGCCAGTCTGGCAGTTTACACTGGCAATAAATCACCACTAGACATTTTATTTAAAAATTGGCACTGGCTTGGAGGAGGTAGGGGTTGTCAATTTGCTTTTATGTAGAGGCCAGGCACAATCATAACACACACAAGCCACCTGGAAGCTTCAGACCACATGGAGAAGCATGGCTCAGGTCTCTAATGACTGTATTTTTGCCTGCTTGGAGAGTGCTGGGCTACATCACAGTCTCAGGATCCTGACCAGAAAGATCCTGGCAAACTGGCACAGGCTGGAGAAATCCCTTTTGGAAATCAGTTTGGTTCTAGAATTATGATGTTGGAAGGATATTATAGATTTGACGGAGGACAGAACATTTGATGATTTATTCTTTTATTGGTGATGGTGAAGGGGGGAGGGAATCCGCAGAGCCCATGCAGAGCGTAACAGTAGTACATTTCAAACATCACTCTGTTATTAAAGAATTGGGTAAGTTTCTTTTTTTCTCCCCCCCCCCCACCTTATCTTGGTTGGGAGTTCACTTTTTAAATTGGTGATAAATTTTGAGAGGGGGGGGGAAAAAGATACTGAAGTGATCATGCAACCACATTCCTCATATTAGCAATTATAGACGTTCTTCGAAAACTAGGGTATTTAAAACATAAAGTGAATGGGGCACCTGGGTGGCTCAGTTGGTTAAGCGTCTGCCTTTGGCTCAGGTCATGAGTCCAGGGTTCTGGGATCGAGTTCTGCATAGGGCTCCCTGCTCAGCGGGGAGTCTGCTTCTCCCGCTACCCCTCCCCCCTGCTCATGATCTCTCTCTCTCTCTCTCTCATACTGTCACTCTCGCTCTCTCTCAAATAAATAAATAAAATCTTTAAAAAAATAAAAGATAAAGTGGAGAGGAGGAAAAAGCAACACTGGACCATTATAGCCACTCTGATAGAAATGGTGGGGATGAACTCCCTTTCTTTCATCTGGTTCCTGATGCTCTGGATGTTCTTCAAAACTTTACACATCCCTGCACAGTATTTTTGGATGTAAGTATATCAATTTTGAAAACATGAAAGTTAGTGTGTCAGGACAATTCTATTACAACTAAACTGATTTACCAAATTACCAGTCTTTCATCTCTGTTTGCATATTGTATTTGTAACTATTAATTATGCTGCATGTCTTGTACCATGCAAACTATTAGAAAGAACCTGGTTAAGATAGAGATGTATTGACTTTACTTTGGCCTCATGAATAATTCAATTTGCTCACTTTCTGGAAATACCCAGTTTGCCGTTGATGCTACAAATATTTGAATTGGATTCAACTTGTCCATCAAAGATTTTTTCCCCTCTCTCCTGGATTTCATATATGTGATTTTGATAACACTACCAAAAAGTAAGAAAAATATACACTTAGGTTTCTGCTTGGTAATGCAAAGTGTCAAGAGCAAACAAAGAGTCCACTTCAATGATGTGCCAAGGCAATCGGCAGTTTTCTTAGTATTTGGGACATGGGGGTATTTAAAGATTTGTGGCATTAATTACACATAAGCACACGGAGCATTGAATATCTAACCTGATAGGATTTTTCTTTGTTTTAAAATAGAAAATATTAGATCCTTTACTAAATATTTATAAAAGTTCTGTTGTAAATGCAATGGGATCTGTATTCCTTTGACCACAATGTCTTACAAGCTGCCTGCTAGTAAATGACAACATTCATAAAATGAAGAAGGAAAAGAAAAAAGAAGAAAAATGAGAAATCCCCAAAGCAGTCACTTAAACAAAATCCCACAATTCTGCCAGTATTCAATGCCTGCATTAAATGTCATGCTCGCAAATCTTCGCTCAAAAAGATCAAGATGCAACATATTACAATATTAAGGAAGAAAGAAAGAATCAACATTCTTGGTACAGCCTCTAAAATGATGTAGGTGTTTATATTTTTTATTTTGATTTGTGCACAAGTATTCATTTGATGGTATGTTTTGGAGACAGGCACGTAAAGGTTTTCATCTTGCATGGGTCTCTAACATTTATTTGGATTTAGTATACACATTGATTTGGACTGAAGTTTCTTCATCTGGATTTATCATACCTGAGGGCCCTAAAAGCTAAAATGTGAATATAGCATCTTGGGTTTTCCAGCTAACCTGTTAATTTCAGGACAGTTAAGCTTCTAGTATTTACTTTTATTTTTTCTCTCCCTGCTTGAGACTTATTATGGGACATACATTTTGTGTGTGTGTGAGTGTGTGTGTGAAGAAAGTGTAACTCACTTTGTGGAGATCATAGTTCTGACCTTATTTTTACTATTTTGTAAAAAGAACCACGTTCCGGGGCGCCTGGGTGGCTCAGTCGTTAGGCGTCTGCCTTCGGCTGGGGTCATGATCCCGGGGTCCTGGGATCGAGCCCCCCATCAGGCTCCCCGCCCAGCGGGAGGCCTGCTTCTCCCTCTCCCACTCCCCCTGCTTGTGTTTCCTCTCTCGCTGTGTCTCTGTCAAATAAAATCTTTAAAAAAAAAAAAACAAAAAAAAAAACACCATGTTCCTTCTTTAATCTTAAGTGCAGAAGTGGATAACAGTTTGTTTATATAAAGTTATTAAGATATGAGATATATTGGGGATAACAATAATTCAAGGGGAAATAATACGTATTTTAAAAGGTATCTTACTCTCCATGAAATCAAATCCATTAACGTTCACTGAGTCCTTTCAAACATGTGAGGGCACAGGCACGCAGGCACGCACAGGCACGCAGGCACGCACGGGCACGCACAGGCACGCACAGGCACGCACAGGCACTCGCTGGCTCGCTAACTCAAGCAAAAATAGTCTCCGAGGGAAAGAGCTGCAAGGCCGCTGCCAACTTCCCCAACATACCCAAGAATTTCTTTATTTAGAACCTCCCATGTGCTATTTTTTTTTTAATCTCTGGAATCTCAGGGATTTTCCCATCCCTCTGCATGCTTGAGGCGTTTTAGAGCATGGTAACCCCCTCTTGGAGTCCTCTAACTCTTCTGTTTTATTTTTAAAATGTGGGCAGCATTAGTATACAGGGAAGGGACGGTTCCTGCGACAAAGGACGGCGAGGATCCCCGTGCGCGTAGCAACACCTCTGAAGATCACTGGTGGCTAGAGAACCCAACAGCATGGTCCACCAAGGTCTCTTTTAAGGGGCCCTTGAAACTCATGGGGTTTTAAATCAAGAGCTTCCTGAGAAGGTGCATTGAAGAGCTACGCATGGCAACATGGAGTGAATACTTTGTGAATTCTTGGAGGCTCATTAGGTAACAGTTGCTCTTTGCCCAAAGCGCAGGATATGATACATGTATCATATCCTTTTCTTTTTCAGGTTTTAATAGAGACAGTGGACCTGAATTTTGGGAATGCATTTGCTTTCAACACAAGTATGGCAACTTGGCTCTTTTTGGACCAGACTGTGATAATCTCTGAAGCAATTACTGTGGTATTGTCCCCTTGAATTGTGTGGGTGAAACTATTAATATATGTTTAAAAATCGTATTTGCATATTGTTTTTGGTATAAACACACTGCTGCCTTTACAATAAGGCACAATGTGCAATTGCAGAAAACTCCTTTTCACTTATGAACGTCTGAGTCTGAGATTCACACAAACCACACTTTTGTTTGACTCCAAAATGTGGGTGCCAAATGAATCTACTGCACTAGGCTTATGAACACTACCGCAACTGTGCAGCCACTATTTCTCTACTGGGAGAATTGTTTCGGCAGATAAACCATCTGGCTTGAAACACAGCCCTCTTTGAAAATATTCCCCATTATGTTAGCTCTGAAACAATGTGTACAACTATGCTCCAGTGGAGGACATGTTAACAGAAATTCAATGTCAAACAATATCTGCTCTGTAATCTTTTGCTAAATGTAAAAAGGAGGTAATCAAAATGCAAGATTTTAATTCTTTAAGGAGTCATTGTGAATGTGGCATAAGATGAAGAAAACTCAGGAAAATATTTAATAAGGACCTGTAATAGAAGAATGTTTAACATAGTGACTTTTTCTTTAAGAATCACCCATGGAAAATGTGGCTCCTTTTGTTATAGATATCATAAAGGTGGCACATTAATGCTTTGTGTTCATTCATTTCCCTTTTTTTCCCTAAGTGCTTTCAAATATGGATTGATCATAGACCATGGAAGAATTGTTGGAAGCTAGTATTCGTAGCTTGAAATCCTGAAGTGAACTTGGGTGACTCACTGTGACTTAAGAGTTAGGAATATTATAGAGAAATTGCAGTGGGAAGAGGTGCTACCTATAACCAGCTAGAGGAAATGTGATAGAAATTTTAAGAATCCAAGCCATCAATGTTATTGTGATGGAAGAAAGAGGGAAACATATTTTAAAATATATATATATATATATATATATAAAATCAGGTTCAGATCTATTTAGGGTGATGTTAAAAAAGAAGACTTGAGTGAAGTTATAAGAAAGTTGGAGAAAGTTGAGCACATCTGAGTCTCTGAGATCAGAAAAAATCTATGGTAGGTGTATTTGGCCCATTGATTGGGGTAATTGCAATTCAGCATATTACTGAAATGAGAAATTGAGCTAAGTCCTAGGAATTACTACAATGTATGTAGAGAGTCTTAGGGAAGAAAGCTAACTGATCAATTGATGAGAAAAATTGATACCAATATGATAATTCCCATGGGGCTTAAAGAAAATGGTACATAGATAGGAAATGTTGATTGTTTTTTCCTCCATCACAAAATTGCCTTGCACATTGAAGATATTCAGTGTTTTTGTTGTTGTTGTTGTTTGTTTGTTTGTTTTTCTAAGTGGATTTAGTCCTGGTTACTTTGTTCTTCCTTTTAGGCTCTTTCTTTACCATTCTGACTTTAGTTATGCAAACAAACATGTCTCAACGAAGAAAATTTCAACTTTAGGCTTACAAGAAACCATGCCATTTACTTTTTCTAGTACTTTTACAGACGAGAGAACTAAAATCCATAGGGTTTAAATTACTTCTTTCATTTTATAATTTTATTGTACTGGATAACCAAGGACTTGTATTAATCAAAGACTTCACTTCACATGCTCTGCATTCAAGGTGATTTCTGAGTAATGGTTTCCAATAAAGAGGCCTAGTGAATCACATGAGTTGACCAAAGGACCCAGGAGGAGCCTCATGAAGGACTAATCAATGAGCTACTGTGAGTAGGAGAACAGAGGTCTGTCCCTAAATGAGAGGAAGGCTCTTTTTGAGGGTTTGGATGGTGAGCATGAGATTTCTTTTTCTTTTTCTAAGATTTTATTTATTTGACAGAGAGAGAGACATAGCGAGAGAGGGAACACAAGCAGGGGGAGTGGGAGAGGGAGAAGCAGGCTTCCCGCGGAGCAGGGAGCCCGATGCGGGGCTCGATCCCAGGACCCTGGGAGCATGACCTGAGCCGAAGGCAGACGCTTAACGACTGAGCCACCAAGCACCCCGGGCATGAGATTTCTTTCTCACATCCATCTCAGAAAAACCTACACTGCCCACCACATGGGAGCCAATTAGAGTGACCTATAGGAAAAGGATGCGATGGAAACTGTTGGTCAGATCTGATTTGACCACTGTTTCCTTGCTGAAGAGCAGGGATCCATAGATTCCCTCTGTGCACTGGGAAATATACTCTACAGAAAAGCACTAGGATTTTCTCGGTCTGTTCAGAGTCATTAGCTGAATCAGGCACTCTATTAAGTTATGTTGTGTCTATGCTTATGACTAGGAAGTGAACTCTGGATTATGTCTCTAGCGGGAAAAGAACAATCAGCAAATTAATGTATGAGACTTCAATGAAGTCTTCTTTGGTAAAGGTTAATTATCACACTAATACTATAAGGTCTGCTGCCATGAGGAGAGTACTTAGCACATGAGCTTCTGTTCACATTTTCCAATTTTTTTCTCATCAGCAATGGAGACATACTGTCATGTGGTAAGGACAAATCTTTGTTGGAGAGAAATGGGGCATTGTTAAACATTAACAGGTCCTTTGATTATTATTTTCCTTTTTTGGCTCTCTTTCTCCTGCAATTTTAGAGATTATCTGTGGTTGTGTATGTGTATGTGTGTGTGTGTGTGTGTGTACATGTGGGTCTGTGTGTGCATGCATGCACATATTAAATTGCCAAGACTCTGACAAGTTTTAAAGGTTCACCAGAGTGGCACCTGGGTGGCTCAGTCAGTTAAGCATTTGCCTTCAGCTCAGGTCATGATCCCAGGGTCCTAGGATAGAGTCCTGCGTCAGGCTCCTTGCTCAGCAGGGAGTCTGCTTCTCCCTCTCCCTTGACCCCTCCTCTTGCTCATGCTCTCTCTCTCTCAAATAAATAAATAAAATCTTAAAAAAAAAAAAAAAAGGTTCACCAGAAGCATTTAGATACAGATATATGATTAATCTTTAATTTTAAAAGGTAAAATTCAAGTAATTGTCTTTCGAAAACAGAATGTGACTTGTCTGAAGGACTATCAGAATTTGCTAAGATAATCATTTGATGATATAGGCCTAAACTGAACTTCTCTGTGCTTTTGGTTAGCATTTTAAGTGAAGAATTTTAGAACTGAAAAGGCATTATTTCCAATGATCACAGTTCCAAGAATGGGATTCTGAGAAAATCTGAAAAATTCTTGTCCCAGTAGGTAAGGGGGACAGTGGTGAATGATTTACTTCTTTGCTGTCCCATGCAGTTCCTCAGGTAGACTGTGTCTCCTGACCTTTGTAAACTTGACAAAGAAAATTAGTGCAACAGGTGCAGGTAGGTTCTCTCCCTACCTTCGATGAACAAAACATAATCCCCCAATCAAAGCTGCCTGTATAATTTGATGGTCATCACCGTTTTACCCAAGTAAATGAAGCAATAGTTGGGGTTTAAAAAAAACAAGAATCGAAAACCAGCCCACCAACTGCACTGAGGTAGGCGAACAGCCCCTGCTCAGGGCAGGTAAGGTAGATTAATAACAGGCCACTCCTAAGAAGGTTTAGGCTCTTACTGTCAGAGGGTAATAATTAATGATCAAATGTTAATGGAGATACTGGGCTGTTGATGTCATTAATTCAGCTCAGTGGAGCCAGTTCCGCCCAGGACCTGCCACAGCTGTCACTGCATTTGCTTAATTATTCCAGTGCCTTCAGGCTCTTTTTCTTTCATTTTTTTTCCCTTACTCTTTTTTTTCTACCCCTACCGACTATGGGACATTATGTTTTCACTGACGCAGAATTATGAAGAGTGTCCTGCTCTCTGGACACTGCCAGGCCAAAAATACGTGAAAACCCAAAGGCAACAAAGGAGACTATAACTTTTTACTTAGATGAAAAGATGGGCAGTGCTGAAGAAGGGCCATCTTTCCATAGCCGGACAGTGCTGCTATCATTTTGGGGTTCTTTAAGGATTTGGATGTTGAAAGTGAACTTCTGCTCTGAGCTGTGTAAAATGTCAAAGTGCTCACCCTCTCCCACAATCAAACAAAGCGAATATAGAGAAAACAGCGCAAGAGGGTTGATAGAACATAATGAGGTTCAGTTATCCATCCATCCAGGAGGGAACCAGAAAGTTAGCTCTGCTGGGCAGATTGGGGCAAGGAGAAACTTGGTGAGGGAAGGGCCCCTAGGATTACAATTCAGCTGGAGGAGGGTATGAATTTGCCTGCCGTGCTCTCAGAACCTTCTTGCATTTCTTTTGCTTTGTGTCTCTTTCAGCCCTTGTGACCATTCACTGTAAATACCATTTGGATCTTTCTGCCCTGGCCTGATCTAATCATCACCACGCGGTTTCTTGATTGGTTTGGGGTGTTTATTTGGGTTTTAAAAGATGTGCTTTTCAAAAATGTGCAATTGAAAAAAGCTAGTTCCTTGGCTTTTTGGTATACATTTTCTAGCTGTGATGAGTGTTGTGATGTCAAAATAGGCCAGTGTGTCTTGTGCCTCAATGCTGGAATGCTGCTTGACTCCCTTCCAAACTGAAGTTCTTAAAAAAATGTGAGGCACTGCAACAATTTCAAATCTCTCTCTGTGCTGCACATGGTGATTTAAAATAATTGAAGCTCTTCAAATTTTTATATGCCCTCAAATTTGGAGGTGATCGGTTCTGAGCATGTGCAGTACACAATGACTTAAAATTATTAGAGTCCCTCAAATTTACTGTGAGTGTTTCAGCTTGGGAATGATAGGGGAACCTGGACTTTGGCAGTTAAATGTGCTTTAAAATGATCATTACATTCAGATGTTAGGTGATCAAAATTCTGGACACTTGTGTACATTTTTAAACTTATTGTGGAAATGACTCATTTTTTTTTTTTTAGATTCAAGAGATATTGTTAGTCTATGAGAAGAAGCATTTAAATAAACCACTTAAAATGCACCATAACACAATTTTACTTTCACTGTCACAGTCCCCATTGATGACCTGAATATGATCATGATTGTAAAGCCAAATGCTCAAATTTGGCAGGAAAAAGAACTGTTCTTTTCTAACCCATGCAGGACAAAGAAATGTATTCAAGTAAAAACACCTGATGCGCTGTTGAGTCTGTAGTCTGTCCTTAAAAGTTAAACTGCTTTTGCTTTAAATAAGAGGCTTTTTCAACTGATGCATAAATTATTATTTCTAATACATGGTCAAGTTTCTTTTTATTTAAATACTTTAAATAAACTGCTTTTACAAAAGATCACTTAACTTAAATATTCATATTATGACATCTCTGAGATGAAATATATGCATTCATTTCTAAGTCCTTGGTTTGCTTTGGATATTTGGATATTGAACCAAATGCAAAGGTACGTCATCATGAAATGTACAAGATGGAATACTCGGATGATTTACTTGGTCACTTGATGGTCATTAAACATTCCTCAGATATTGGACCAGAGGATATTTTCTAAATGGGAACATTTAAACTTTTGCTGAGTGCCCTGATGCTGAGATTCTAGGAGGTGAGGTAGATTTATGGTTCAAAATTTAATAATATATAAGAAGAAATCCAGTCATTAAGAAGTCGGCTAAAATTTTGAACATGTTTTATTTGTACCTTTGAAAGCCACATGGACACATTCTTATTTGATTTAAATGAAAGTGACAAAGGTGGAATTCCAGCATATTTCTCAGTCACTTCCCTTCCTCAGTAAATGTTTTCATTTTGATAAAAATTAGGATAAGTTGATTATGGATTTTATTTATTTTTTTTAACTAAAACCTGGAGTTGGAATTTGAAATAGTCTGGCACATGAAAACTTTCTGATCTTATAAACTAGCCTTATGAAGCTCCATATTTTTATTACAGCAGAAATTTAACAGGATTAAAAATAGAAAAATCTAATAATAGAAAATATGTTGTATTTGGGATTTCTGTAACCCTAGGGATTTAGGGCCCTGAACTATGTAAAGTCCTACATTTGGTATAGTAGTCAACTTTTGCCCTCAAATTTATTATTAGTTTATAAAGTTTGAAAAATTCTCTGTGCTTATGTATTTTTTATTGTGCTTAATTTGGACAGGCAGAAAAAAAGCTAAAAAAGTTTGTTCTTAGTTTGCTAAGAAAAAAGCTAAGAAAGCCATTATTTGTAGCTGTGCTAAATTAGAATGTGTCAGTGGACTAGTGTTATGCTGTTAAAGTATTGAATTAAGCCTGATTTAGGTCACAAGTAGAATGAACACAATTATATCAAGATAGTCTTTGTTGAGCACATACGAATACCTAGAAATTGCCTAGTTCCCAAGCATGGTTATACCAAAATAAAGTTCTTGCTTTTAGCTCTATCAGTCTGGGGGGTCTTGGGAACTGGAAAGATTATTTGGGAAGGCTAAAGTACTTTTTGTGCTTAAACTCTAAATCTTGCAGTAGTGTTAGCTCAGTAAGCCAATTTAAATAAACATCTGATATGTGTTGATACGTCTTCTAAAATAAAGAATGCCAATATTTCATATTTTAGTATCACCTACAGGGACAGCTGGTATTGTTTTGGAAACAATAAGAACATTAGTTACCAATTGAAAAATCACACAAAACATACCACTCTTGGCCTTGAGAGATTGGTAAGGGGGTTTCTCAGGTTAAAACTCACTGTTCTTTTCAACTGTTGTGCATTTTCAGAGAAAGATCAGTTTAAGTAAATCCTTTTCTGCCACATACAAAATAAATCCCAGGAGAAAAAGGGGATAATTAAAAAAAAATCAAACCATAAAAACTTGAAGAATGATAGAATTATGCTTTCACTCTGTAGGTATAAAAAGACTTTTAAGAAAAATCTCAGAGAAATAATAAATTTGACCTCATGAAAATGAAAGTAGAAAAAGATACTTCTATTCATAAAAAATATCAAAATTGAAATACAAACAAGGAAAATTTCAAAAATATCACAGATGAGATATCTGTGACATGAAAACATTTTATCCAAATTTGTGAAAAAAATTTAAACTTTAGCAGAAATAGAGGAAGGGGTAAAAAACAGTGAAAATAAATTATAAATGCTTAGCAATTTATGAAAATAAAGCTCAACAAAATAGATTACATTTAAGGTAATATCAAATATAATAAATAGGTTGAAATTGATATAATTAGAAGATAAGATTTCCTGATTATGAATACTCAAACACTAAAAAAAGTCATTCATTCAATACATTATATATATATATATATATATTTATTGTTATGTTAGTCACCATACATCGTTAGTTTTTGATGGAGTGTTCCATGATTCATTATTTGCGTATAACACCCAGTGCTCATTACAACATGTGCCCTCTTTAATACCCATCACCGGGCTAACCTACATGTTTTTCAGTGTCTCTGGGTACTGTAGCCAGACCTAGGGATAAAGTTATGGACAAGAGGTCGACAGTCTGTAGCCTGGAAAGGCTTACCATCTTGAGTGAATTCCAGAAGACTAACAGGCAAACGTGGGGTGGTGTGATAGTCACTGTCAGTCTGCAGAGCAGGGCCTTGGGGTATCATCTCCTCTTGACTTGGAGAATCAGGGAAAGCCTTTCCAGGGAGTGAGGCTCAGGCCTAAAAGTTTAGTGCCATTCTTGTCTCTCTGCTTTTCCTCACAAGGCTCATCCAAATCCTTCAGTGAATCTCATTTCTCCTTCAGTATATACAAGGATCCAACCACTTCTTGCCCTCCCTTTCTATCACTCTGGACCAAGACTGCCCTCACCCCCTTCCAGGAATATTGTAATCACTTCTCAGTTGCTCACCCTGCTTCCATTCTTCCATTCGTCACAACCTCAATGACCTTGCAGAATTTTACATCTTATTCAGAAGACCCAAAGCTTTTCATGACTTTCCAGCCCTACAGCATCTGTCCCAGGAGCCTGTTTGACTGGAACTCCTCCATGTTACTCCTCACTGCCTGAACCTCAGCCCTTCCATCCTCTCCTCCCTAAACACACTAAGTGTTCCATCACCTCATGAGCTTTGCACTTGCTAGTCCCTAGACTAGAAATGATTTTCCCTCAAATACATGTAGGGCACTGCTTTCTTATTTCACTCAGGTTTCTGCCCAGAGATCCTAACATCAGAATTGTTCCTTGACATTCTATTTAAGATGGCAGTCTTTCTCTCGTTTATGTTTTTACCTTCTCTTCATATTATTTATCAGCTCTTGATATATTTATGTGTTTACCATCCATCTCTTCCCACTAGAATGTAAGGTTATTGAAGTCAGGATCTGCATCAGTCAAGGCTCAACCAAAGAAGCAGAACAAGTAGGAGATTATCTATCTATCTGTCTCTGTCTGTCTATCACAAGGAATGAATCAGGTGATCATGGTAGCTGGTTAAGAAAGTTCAAAATCCATAGTGCAGGCCTTCAGGAAGGGAAGATTGTGGTCAGTATGAAACGCTGGCTCAGGTCTAAATTGCTGCCACAGGCATAATTTCTTCTCCCCCATCTCACCGCCTATGTTGACAAATATATAATTGACACACAAAAATTGTGTATATTTAATGTGTACAACATGATGATTTGATATACCTATATTATGAAATGAAGACCACGATCAAACTAATTAACACATCCATCACCTTAAGTAGTCTCTTCCTCCCTCCCTCCCTTCCTTCCTTCCTTCCTTCCTTCCTTCCTTCTTCCCTCCCTCCCTCTCTCCATCCCTCCATCCCTCTGTCCCTGCCTTCTTCCTTCCTCCCTTCCTTCCTCCCTCCCTCCCTCCCTCCCTCCCTTCCTTCCTTCCTTCCTTCCTTCCTTCCTTCCTTCCTTCCTTCCTTCCTTCCTCTTGTGGTGAGAACACTTAATATTTACTTTCTTAGCAAATTTCAAGTATACAATGCAGTATTATTAATTATAATCACCACTCTGTATGTTAGGTCCCTAGAAGTTATTCATATGATAACTGAAAGTTTATATCTTTTGATCAACATCTTCTCATTTCCCCCACCTCCAAACCCTGGCAATCACTATTCTAATATCTACTTCTATGGGACCTTGACTTTTTTTAGACTGCACATACAAGTGAGATCATACAGTATTTATCTTGTGTGTCTGGCTTATTTCACTTAGCATAATGTCCTCCAAGTTGATCCATGTTGTCACAAATGGCAGGGCAAAGGACTTGAATAGACATTTTTCAAAGAAGATACAAATGGCCAAAAGGTATGGAAAGCTGCTCAAGAACACTAATCATCAGGGAAATGGTAATGAAAACCACAATGGAATATCACTTTACACCTAATAGGTGGTCTATTATCAAACAGCAGATAACAAATATTGTGGGATGTAGATAAAGGGAACCCTGGTACACTGTTGGTGGGAATGTAAATTGGTACAACCACTATAGAAAACAATATGGACATTTCTCAAAAAATTAAAAATAGAACTACCATATGATTCAGCAATCCAGTTTCTGGGTATATAACATAATAAATGGGAAGGAGGGATTGGAACTACATTGCTGTGAGATTTTTTTTTTAATTTTTAAAATATTTTATTTATTTGAGAGAGATCGAGCACAAGTTGGGGGGGAAGGGCAGAGGGAGAGGGAGAAGCAGGCACCCTGCTGAGCAGGGAGACCAATGCAGGGTTCAATTCCAGGACCCCAAGATCATGGCCTGAGCTGAAGGTAGATGCTTAACTGACCAAGGCACCCAGGTGCTCCTGTTGCTGTAAGATTTTTCTTTCTTTTTTCTTTTTTTTTAAGATTTTATTTATTTATTTGAGAGAGAGAATGAGAGACAGCACGAGAGGGAAGAGGGCAAGCGAGAAGCAGACCCCTGCTGAGCAGGGAGCCCGATGTGGGATTTGATCCCCGGACTCCAGGATCATGACCTGAGCCGAAGGCAGTCGCTTAACCAACTGAGCCACCCAGGCGCCCTGCTGTAAGATTTTTCTAAGTGTGAATGGTGTAGTTTACTTAAAGATAGATTGTGTCTTATGTCCCAGCTATTACACTACTAGATATTTACCCAAAAGATAACAAAAATACTGATTTAAAGGGGCACATCACCCCGAGGTTTATAGCAGCATATCAATAACCAAATTATGGAAAGGGCCCAAATGTCCATCAACTGATGAGTGGATAAAGAAGATGTTGCATATATACACAATGGCATATTATTCAGCCATCAAAAAGAATGAGATCTTGCCATTTGCATTGACATGGATGGAGCTAGATATATTATGTTAAGTGAAATAAATCAGTCAGCGAAAGACAAATACCATATGATTTCACTTATATGTGGAATTTAAGAAACAAACCAGATGAACAAAGGAGAAGGGAAAAAAAAAAGAGGAAGTAAACCATAAGAGACTCTTTTTTTTTTTTTTTTTTATAGATTTTATTTATTTATTTGAGAGAGAGAGACACAGCGAGAGAGGGAACACAAGCAGGGGGAGTGGGAGAGGGAGAAGCAGGCTTCCCGCTGAGCAGGGAGCCTGATGAGGGGCTCGATCCCAGGACCCTGGGATCATGACCTGAGCCGAAGGCAGACGCTTAACGACTGAGCCACCCAGGCGCCCCAACCATAAGAGACTCTTAACTATAGAGAACAAACTGAGGGTTGCTGGAGGGGAGGTGGGCAGTGGATGGGCTAACTGGGTAACAGGTATTAAGGAAGGCACCTGTATTGAGCACTGGGTATTGTATGTAAGTGATGAATCATTAAATTCTACTCTTTTTTAAAAAATTAATTTAATTTTATTATGTTAGCCACCATACATTACATCATTAGTTTTTGATGTAGTGTTCCATGATTCATTGTTTGCGTATAACACCCAGTGCTCCAGGCAATACATGCCCTGCTTAATACCCATCACTGCACTAACCCATCCCCCCACCCCCCTCCCCTCTAAAACCCTCAGTTTGTTTCTCAGAATCCATAGTCTCTCATGGTTTGTCTCCCCCTCCGATTCCCCCCCCTTCGTTTTTCTCTTCCTACTATCTTCTTTTTTTTTTTTTTTTTTTTTTAGCATATAGTGTATTATTTGTTTTAGAAGTACAGGTCTGTGATTCATTGGTCTTACACAATTCACAGTGCTCACCATAGCACATATCCTCCGCAATGTCCATCACCTAGTCACCCCATCCCTCCCAGCCCCCACCACTCCAGCAACCCTGTTTGTTTCCTCAGATTAAGAATTCCTCATATCAGTGAGATCATATGATACTTGTCTTTCCTGATTGACTTATTTCACTTAGCAAAATACCCTCTAGTTCCATCCACGTCGCTGCAAATGGTAAGATTTCAGGTTTTTTTTGTTTTTTTTTTTTTTTGATGGCTGCATAATATTCCATTGTATATATATACCACATCTTTTTTATCCATTCATCTGTCGAGGGACATCTTGGCTCTTTCCATAGTTTGGCTATTGTGGACATTGCTGCTATAAACATTGGGGTGCACTTACCCCTTCGGATCCCTACATTTTTATCTTTGGGTAAATACCCAGTAGTGCAATTGCTGGGTCATATGGTAGCTCTATTTTCAACTTTTTGAGGAACCTCCATACTGTTTTCCAGAGTGGCTGCACCAGCCTGCATTCCCCCCAGCAGTGTAGGAGGGTTCCCCTTTCTCTGCATCCTCGCCAACATCTGTCATTTCCTGACTTGTTAACTTTAGCCATTCTGACTGGTGTGAGGTGGTATCTCATTGAGGTTTTGATTTGGATTTCCCTGATGCCGAGCGATGTTGAGCATTTTTTCATGTGTCTGTTGGCCATTTGGATGTCTTCTTTGGAAAAATGTCTGTTCGTGTCTTCTGCCCTTTTCTTGATTGGATTATTTATTCTTTGGGTGTTGAGTTTGGTAAGTTCTTTATAGATTTTGGATACTAGCCCTTTATCTGATATGTCATTTGCAAATATCTTCTCCCATTCAGTCAGTTGTCTTTTGGTTTTGTTGACTGTTTCCTTTGCTGTGTAAAAGCTTTTTATCTCGATGAAGTCCCAGTAGTTCATTTTTGCCCTTGCTTCCCTTGCCTTTGGCAATGTTTCTAGGAAGAAGTTGCTGCGGCTGAGGTCAAAGAGGTTGCTGCCTGTGTTCTCTTCAAGGATTTTTATGGATTCCTTTCTCACATTGAGGTCTTTCAACCATTTTGAGTCTATTTTTGTGTGTGGTGTAAGGAAATGGTCCAGTTTCATTCTTCTGTATGTGGCTGTCCAATTTTCCCAACACCATTTGTTGAAGAGACTGTCTTTTTTCCACTGGACATTCTTTCCTGCTTTGTTGAAGATAAGTTGACCATAGAGTTGAGGGTCCATTTCTGGGCTCTCTATTCTGTTCCATTGATCTATGTGTCTGTTTTTGTGCCAGTATCATACTGTCTTGATGATTACAGCTTTGTAATAGAGCTTGAAGTCTGGAATTGTGATGCCACCAGCTTTGTTTTTCTTTTTCAACATTCCTCTGGCTATTCGGGGTCTTTTCTGGTTCCATACAAATTTTAGGATTATTTGTTCCATTTCTTTGAAAAAAAGCGGATGGTATTTTGATAGGGATTGCATTAAATGTGGAGATTGCTCTAGGTAGCATTGACATCTTCACAATATTTGTTCTTCCAATCCATGAGCATGGAACGTTTTTCCATTTCTTTGTGTCTTCCTCAATTTCTTTCATGAGTATTCTATAGTTTTCTGAGTGCAGATTCTTTGCCTCTTTGGTTAGATTTATTCCTAGGTATCTTATGGTTTTGGGTGCAATTGTAAATGGAATCAACTCCTTAATTTCTCTTTCTTCTGTCTTGTTGGTGGTGTATAGAAATGCCACTGATTTCTGTGCATTGATTTTCTATCCTGCCACTTTACTGAATTCCTGTATGAGTTCTAGCAGTTTTGGGGTGGAGTCTTTTGGGTTTTCCACATAAAGTATCACTAAATTCTACTCCTAAAACTAATATTATGCTACACATTGACTAACTAGAATTTGAATAAAATTTTGAAAAAATAAAAAATAAAAAAGATAGATTGTGACCAGTTAAATATGTATATTGTAAATCTTATGCACACCACCACCCAAAAAAGAGGCACAACTAATAATCCAATAGTGGAGATGAAATGAAATTATAAAAAATAAGGCAAAGAAAGAGAGAAAGTACAATTTAAACAAACAATACATCTAACAAGATAGTAGATTTTAAACCAATCAGACCAATAATTGTATTAAACAAATTATCTAAATTCTACATTTAAAAGATATATTGATAAAACAGCAAGACTCAATGATCTGTTATTTACAAGAAACTCATTTTAAATATAAAGACAAATAGTTTAAAAGTTAAAGGATTTAAAAAGATATACAGTGTAAATCCTAATCAAATGAAAGTTATATTAAAATCAGATAAAATATCTTTCAAAGCAAGGGATAAAAACAGACACTACATAATGATAAAAGTTTCAATTCATCAAAAAGACACCACAATTCTAAATAATTTACCTAATAATACAGCTTCCAAATACATGAAGCGAAAAATGATAGGCTTAGAAGAGAAATAGACCAATCCTCAATTCATTGACTATGTCAACGCTCTTCCCTCAGTAACTGATAGAAAAAGCAAACAGGAAATCACTAAGGAGATAGAAGACATAAACACTATGACACATTTTTGAACACAGCACCCAAGAACAGCAGAGTATGTAGTTTTTACAAGTGCATGTAAAGACCATATTCTATGGTCTCTACCTAAACTTATTTAAAAGAATTGAAATTACACGAAGTAGCTTCTCTGACCACAGTGGAATTAAACTGTAAATCAGTAACAGAATGATAGGTAGAAAATCTCCCAATACTTGTAAATAAATACTATCCTTCTAAATAACTCAGGTGTCAAAGAGGAAGCCGTGAAAGAAATTAGAGAATACTTTAGGGGCACCTGGGTGGCTCAGTCGTTAAGCGTCTGCCTTTGGCTCAGGTCATGATCCCAGGGTCCTGGGATCGAGCCCCTCATCGGGGGTCCCTGCTCAGCGGGGAGCCTGCTTCTCCCTCTCTCATTCCCCCTGCTTATATTCCCTCTCTCGCTGTGTCTCTCTCTGTCAAATAAATAAATATAGTCTTTTAAAAAAAAGAAAATAAATTGAATGAAAACAGAACATATCAAGATTTATGGGACAGAGCCAAAGCAGTGATTAGAGGGAAATACATAGCATTAAATGCTTGAGTTAGAAACCAAGAACAATTTCAAAACCACAAGGTAATCTTCACCTAAAGAAAGGAGTAAGAGAGGAGCAAATCAGACCCAAACTAAACAGAAGGAAGAAAATAATGAAGATAAGGATAGGAAAAGAAAAGAGAAAGCCAGGTTCTCACTCACTTAGCAGCCATTGGTTTGAAAAAGAGTCATAGCAAGAAGCAGAATAGAAAATAACTTCTATTTTTTAGCAAGTGATGATTAAAAGTATTCATCAAATGGGACCCCATAATTCAGTTCTTTCCACAGAAGGATATCCATTAGGATCAGCGAGAGGATCATTAAAGACATTTTTGTTTATGGTGGAAATGACAAATATTCCACATTTTTAAATTCTATGGTTTCTCAATAACAACAGCTACTATTTATTTATTTATTTATTTATTTATTTATTTATTTATTTATTTCCGGGTGCTTTATATTCATTTCCTCACTTCTTATAACTCTGCACGGTAGCATTTTTATGCCTAGTTTACAGATCAGGAAAGTAAGGTTTTGAAGGGATTATGTGACCTAATTATGGTCATAGAGTTAATAAATAATGAAGTGACGATTTAAACTCAGTCCATGCTTTTCCCATTTTACTAGGTGAAGATCTCTCTTTATTAGTTGACTATGCTGGTCTTCCACATTTTGGTGATGTTTCTTGCTCTGTTGGCTTTGGTCTTCCTAGTCACCTTATGCTTATAATTCTGCAATAATATCCTAGTTCATTTTCCTTCCTCAAGTGTCTCTTCAATCCATTTGACATACTTGTACCTTGACACTAATAATTCTAAGACGTCCATTCCATCGTGGCATTTCTGAACACAAAACCTGTGATCTATCTCCTATTGCATGATGTCCTGGCTTTTTTGCTTAGCTTTAAAGACCTTCCTACTTTTTATTCACCCGTGTATTTCAGTTTCCTCGAAAGCACTCCTCATTCTGCTGAAATTCATCTCTCTGCCCTCAGCATACTGGTTCTTACGCTTTGATTCTTGTTTTTCACTCTTTGCCCTGTGTTGTAGTTTCTTTTTCGTCTTTTTGCCTCTCCCAACCCTATAAATCTCCCAGGGACAATTTCAAGTCTCATTTCTTCCAGGACATTTGCCTTCTCCCACCTAACGCTCTTTTCTGCATAAACTCTGAATACATTTGGCATTTGTTTTGGGAATGGACGCTTAGTTGTTTCAATAGATTTTGATTCTGTTAAATTAGGTAAAATGCCACATTTTTTTTTTTTTTAGATTTTATTTATTTATTTGACAGAGAGAGAGATATTGAGAGCAGAAACACAAGCAGGAGGAGTGGGAGAGGGAGAAGCAGGCCTCCCACCGAGCAAGGAGCCGGATGCGGGACTCGATCCAGGACCCTGGGATCACGACCTGAGCCAAAGGCAGACGCTTAACGACTGAGCCACCCAGGCACCCAAATGCCACATTTCTAAGGGTTGTCACAAAACAGTCACTATTGCAGATCTATTTTCTGATCTACAAAGGGTTTCTTTGGGGGATGGAAAATTTGATATCCAAGTGTACCTTAAGGTATAGATTCTTGGTCATGGGTCCCAGGAAGCTGTATTTTCTTAGGTTATTTTTTTTAAACTAGTTTTTGTTTAGTAAACTCCTTGGACCCTATACTTAAGAAAAGAGTGCCCAGAGTAACTAGCATTTTGTAGAATATGACTGACACAGAAGTAGGTAAGAGTCTGTGACCTTTTGTTTTTGTATCACTGCCTTTAAATTGCTCAAACCCAATGATTATAGGTTATCCTAGCAGGATAGGTACATTTAAAATCATTTAGACCTTTGGAGAAAGGCTGTTATTTTGATTAAAAATCCAAAGTTCAAGTCCTTTCTCTCATGCTGCTTATTTCTAAGAGCAAGTCAATGCATGAGAAAAATTGTATCATTATATGACCTTGTTTTTGCGATGATCCTCCTCCTGCCCTCGCTTGTTTTCCCAGGATTTCCCTTACTTAAGGACACTATAGATGCGGTGGGCTGGCCCCAGGGTTCGTTCTTGAAGGAGGGTAATGCTGACACTAGATCTGAAGAATGTGTACCCACCAGGCTCTGGTAATAAAAAGTTTATTAATCCAAAAGGAAGATGTGCCAACACGCCTACATTTTAAGCTCATTAAACATCTCCAGTTATTTTACAAACCGCTTGTTTTCAATAAAATCCCAAATGCTTTCTATCCCAAGTATTTCCCGCCCTTAATTATTTTTAAATGATGTCAAGGAAATTTCATCCATATGTACTTGCTTTCAATATATTTATTGAGTTAACTGTTGTTCGTGAAGATTGATATAATATTGTCCCCTTTCAAAAGCAGGGTCCCAGATATGCTTTTAAAATGGGTTTCTCCTGTTATTTTGGGAGTTAATTTTACTCAGGCAATCTTGCTTGTAACCAACGGTTTGGGTTATAGTCAAAACTAGCACTTCTGAATCAGCTTTGAATTTCTTCTTCATTCATTTATGTCCCTTCCTTGTGGAGATGCATGGAGTATGCAACCAGAAACATTTTCAGATCAGGAACAGCTTTAAGTAACCCACCCCTGACTATTTTACTCTCCACTCAAAAGTTACAAAGTCGTTTGTAACTGGAATAAGCATTGATCTTCACATACCCCTTACTGTTGAATACTTGTTTTCCTCTGTATTTAATTGTCTTGGAAAGCCCTCTGCTCAGTTAGACAAATATACTACATAGAATACACCGGAATCTCACAAATCAATGATAAATAATTTAAAGTTGTCACTCTGAACTTAGGACTTGAAAATATTTTTATATTTAAACTGTTACACCGTATCTATTACGTCGTCACTGTGTGAAATGCAAAAAAGGAGAGGCTCTCATTACGAAATATGTTTATTTTAAAATTATAATTTTACTTTAATATATTAAAGGAGAGAAAATGACATGGTTTATGTACATACTACACAAGACTTAATTATTTGCTTACATTATTCTAGGTGAATAAAATCATCTTATCTCTTTTACCTTCTAAATAAATTATTTAAAATGCATTTTTCTTTTGACATGCATGCTAATAACATAGGGAAGGGCTGAGATTATACGCCTAGTGGTGCTTGCCTTTCGAGGTGGTAGAATTTATCATACTTGGTCAGAACTTAAGCTCTAAACTACCCAGAAGACAAGGCAGAACTGACTAATAGTCTGTACAGGAAGCTGCTGTTTAAAACTTCCAGGGAAGAAAGAGTCCCAAACCATTTTGCCGTGGTGGATGCAAGAGTGGCCTAGTGACCTGATATTCAGGGAAATTAGAGAATGTCTCCTGTTGCTAAATACGATGGTGGGTCACTAAAGGTGTATCTGATTTTTTAAATTGCAGTTTGATTTCTGTCTGCTCTGAGGAAGAGCTGTGCATAAAGATTTTTCTTGGGCCCCGGACTGCTAATTTTCAACATATGTTCTAAATATTTACACATAGACTATAATAGCCCCGGTGGAATCCTTATAATCTACTAGGTAAACAGTATTACTTAAAATATCCAATTTGTATTTTAGAGGCAGATTCTAATAGCACCAAATACAGTTAGTATAGTCAGTTGGCTCAATAATATGTTTTAAATGCCTTGAAGAGTATTTGCATAATCTGCATTTCAAAAAGTCCACAATTAAGTATTGACACATCTTTAGAACCTTTAGAGTCAATCCTGCCATCTCCTTTACACTTCTATGAGGAATTTCTTCCATTAAAAAAAAACTGTTATAAAAGGAAATTAACAACTTTTAAATAATACTCTTAGAGAAAATCTCCAAAGCCCGGAAACTCAAAGAGAAGGCTAACACATAATTCCTCACTTTTTCTGCTTATTACTACGTGTTGGAGGGATCTCAGATCAGTATGGGCTGAGCCATATGTGCTGCAATAGAAAGGTAGGATGGAACAAGTTGCCAGGGGATGGAGTGTCAGCATGGCACGCCGCTCCCCAAACTCCTCCTCCTCTCCCGTTCCCCGCGACACGGAAGAAAAGCACGTTGGAGGCGCATACCTATTGTACTTTTTGGTGCATCACAATCTCTGTTGCCTTGGTCATAGTAGCAGATGACTTAAAATCTCTGTCTAGAAAATGAAATAAAGCTCAATCATCTGGGGAGTTAGCATGTGCCTGCATTACCTGGTGAAACATGTTCAGCTGAATTATTAATTTTCTGTCTTGTTAAGTACTGGATTCATGGCTGGAAGTGAAAATGCATGCAATGTAAAAATATGCTGGAAAACAGTTGTAAAGCCATCATTAGGTCTCAGTATTGCATGACTTCTTGTGAGACAGAGTGACACGTTTCTTAAAACAGGATCAGCTGTCATTTTCACAGGTTTATCCAAATAGTTGATATTGTAAATTAAATACTCTAAAAATTTAGATGACAGGAGGTTCATATAAAATAATTTATCACCAACAAAGGCTGGGAAGATTGGGGAAAAATTGTACCTATGTTGGAAAAATTTTGCAATATCATCCTGGACTGTTGGTCGAAGTTGGAGAAATCCTTTTCTGACACTTAGAGTTTAGCAAACTCTGACATTAGAGTTTATTTTATATCGAGAAGTCATGGTTTTGGTTTATCAGTACTTATTCTGCTTCACCATAGAGTAACTATGTCATTGCAAGTGATCAGAGGCCTCTGAAGGTGAGTGTACAAGAAAGGAATAATTAGTGTTGTTATTGATTTTTTAATTTCTTCAGTACATTTTATATTATGACAATGTGTTTTACTGTTACCTCTTTTGGAATCACAAATATGAAACCATTTATCAGAGACATGTAAAATAGAGTCAAGTGAATAATAAATCCACTCTTTATTTCTAGATAGACCTATTATTAAAGTTTGTTTAGTCCTACCTTCAACACCAGGAATAGAGTTTCTATTTTAGTGTTATAAAAAGTTAAACCATTTCTTTACCTTAAGCAAGAATTTCACCAGGTTTTTAGAGAGAACACTATAGTAAGAAAAAATTCAAGTTGACTCACTACTTAACTTTCTGGACACATTACATTCTAAGTAAGTGTTTTTGCAGTACCGAAAAACAGAGAGTTCCACTTACTGATGATGAACAACAATGTATTTAAGTTATTGGAAATGTTTGTGAATAAGCTCATTTTTAAGGTCAGCAGTTACCCCCTAGGGCACTAAATATATCAGGTTCAGTATTATTGGATTGATAAAGGAGTTAGAAATACTCTTCTACCTCACAGATAAAAATAGTAAAAAAATATACTTGAGAGGGTCATCAAATTTTAATGATAGTAGTTCAATAAATCACCTTTATCTCTCTGAATTTCAGTGTCCTTATAAAAAGGGGACAGGAATATTTACTTCTAGGGTTATAATGAGGATTACACTGGTATTTTGTCCATGTGCTCATTGAGGATTAACTAACATTACCATGATCATCAGCATTATCATTGTCACCATCTTCCCTTTAATCACCAACAATATTAGCTCCACCACGAATGTCACTTTCTATGGTCACTTTAGCTAGTTGTTCTTTGGCTGAGCAATATTTGCAGGGAGTATCCTTGTTGAATAAGAGTTTCCAGAATAATCATTCATTCATTCATTCTACAAATATTGATTCATGGATTCATTCATTCTATAAATATTGACCTACAATATGCTGGAGCAGGTAATATCAGACCCTTCACCGACCTCATGGAACAGATAACTTTCATATTATAACTGTGATAAGTGCCACAAGGTAGAGGTATAGGGATATTGTTATAAGAGCATATGATGGGCAATTTGGCCTAGTCAGGGTGGTCATGGAAGGCTTCTTCAAGGAAGTGACATTGAACCTGAGATCTACAGGGAGAATTGATGAGGCAAGAGGAAGAGTTTTCAGCAGAGAAGATATCATATAAGGCAAGAGGAAAGGTAGTATGTTATGGGAACTGAAAAAAAGGTAGGTGTGCCCGAAGCAGACAATATGGGAGGGGGAGTGTAGAAGATACGCCAATGAGGTATGTAGATGGGAAACCACTAAGAGTCTTGGTCTTTATCTAAGAGCAACTAGAAACTATTGAGGTGTTTTATGCACCAAATGACATAATCAAATTTATTTATTTATTTACTTCTGTGACTCTGGCTTTAGTGTGGCTTTAGTTTGAAAAGTGCAAGGGTAGGAGTGGGAAGCTATTATGAGACAATTTTAACGGTCCAGATAGGATATAATGATAGTGTGAATGAGGGTAGGGTCATCAGAGATGGACAAAGTGGATGAATTCAATAAAACATCAGGGGGAAATATTATAGTAGTTGTGGTTGGATTGGTTATATGGGGAAGAATTGGTGGAGAACTGTTAAAGGTGGTCTCAGGTTTTTGGCTTGCACAACAAGATCATCGTTGGTACCATCAAAAAACATTGGAAGAAAACCATATTTAGAATAAAGAACTATAGGATCAGTTCTGAACAACTTCAGTATGTGGTTCTGAAAGTGAGCTGGGTGAACATGTCAAGGCAGTTGGTGACCTGAAGTAGGATGTCTAGACTGAAGAATTAAGTTTGTGAATTATCTCCATAAAAACTGCATGAGTTTCAAAAAGATTGTGTAGGAAGAGAGTGTGTAGTAAAAAGAAAGGGTGACTTAATGCTAACACTCATATCCAGGGAGAAGCTCGTGGTCTGCAGAGAATGGCCAGAGCGGAAGGGAAATCAGGATGATATTTACCGAAGACAAAGGAAGTGAATGTTTCAAGAAAGGACTAGTCAAGTGTTGGCTGTGTTTTTTTGAGGTCAAGTAAGACAAGCACTAAAAATATGTCAATTAGATTTATCGATTTTATTTGTTAATTAGATCTTTATTATTAGTACCGTTAGCAGAAACTAGTGTGTGTGTGTGTGTGTGTGTGTGTGTGTGTGTGTGTTTATGTTAGTGGGAGGAAGCTGCAAAAGACAAGAGAGGGCTGGGTTGATGGATGAGGGAGAAATGAGAAAAAAACTATTTTATATAGCTGTTTAGAGAAATTTGGGGCTTCTTTCAAAGTATTTATGGTTTTGTTTCTTTATTAAGATTTAAAAAAATCTCAGAAGTGGGATTTGATTAATTCGATAGTTTTTTTTCCCTTCTTCTCCTCTTAGGAGATTCCTGCAGTAAAGACCACTGTGATAACTTGTCAGGGCTTTAACCTTTTTTAAAATTTAAATCATCTCTGATAATACGTATGTCTCTAGGATTGCCATTGAACCATTATGTGCAGACTAAATTTTTTATTATTTCCTATTTATAGCCAATCTCAGTTCGCGATTAGATCAACTATATTGTAGTATAATTAACTGTTTCATTTGTAATCTATCTGGTTGTTTTTATAATAGGGACATAACTTCTGTGTCCTGGTGACTCATAGTAGTAACACAGAAGTCACAGGAGGAAGCTCAGGCTGACCATTTGGAATTGGTCAAATCAACTGTTTTTATTGGGCACTTACATTTAGATACGCCCAGTAGACTTTTCTTAGACTTTGATGTATTTTTTCAATAGTATATTTTGAAAAAAAACAAAACAAGTATCAGAACACTTGAAGTAAATGACAAATGTTTCTTAAAACTTCTGTAAATTATCTTTTTTTTTCAAATTTTGGGTTTTATAAGATTGAGCTTTTTATATATTCCAGTTCATAAAACTTTTGCCCCTTTACATGCAATCATTACTTCCCAAGAGAAAATTGACTTAAAAATAGATTTCTTCCTTGACTACATGGAAACCTAGTTTACATAAACAATTTAGGTTCTTCTCTCTGCTTCTGGGTCTACCAGGCCCACCAGGTGAATTAAATGCAAGAACTATGGGGATTTGTAGCGGCTCAAAACTTCTGTGATGTCCAGAGCAAGCAGAATGGTGAAGTTTGAGTTTCTCTCAAGAGGTGAACCCATTTTTGGATGGGTTCTCCAGCTCCTTCCCTCCCCAGCAGTGCAGAAATATGATGTTGCAGTCTCCAGCACTGTTAAATCAGCAGGGATATCTGTAGCTAATGGTTATGCCTTTCTACTCTGCAGTTTGACTAAATGAATGGGCTGTACTGTCAGTTCTAATGACTTTGGTAAAGAGAGGCAGGCTCCTGGTCCCCTCACAAAGCATTATATGTTCGGTCTCACCATGTGAAACAAATATTTGATCCCCGCTTCAAACCATGGCAGTGCATGCCTGCAAAATTCCAGCGAGAGCCCAAAGTGTCCCACATATTGTGGCAAATTTCCCATAATGTCCTGCAAATTGCAACAGAGTTCATGGGAAAAGTAGGAGGAAATTATTTTCCTGCATAGGGATAGCTCATGTGGGAAGGCTACTCCACAGGTTCCCGCAAGAATGGAGAAATACATCTGGTACATTTTTGAAGCACATCATGGAATGGTTATTTTGTATCTCAATTTTACACTTTGGGGAAGTATTTGGAATGAATGAATTTCTAATAGATGGCTCTAGACTATGTGTTTGTACATTGCACCTTTTTGCTATTAAGGAAGTTGCTTCCCAAAAGAATGGTCATAGCCTCAGCCACATTTGCATATGGGTATTTCTCCAAACTGTAGGTTCTTAAAGCAATTAACATTGACATCACAAGTAGATGGCAAGCTAGTCCTAAATGCATCAGCTTTTAAAAGGGCGTTCCCTAACAGCTTAATTGGTGAAAGTATTAGTATAAATTAAAACATGTGGGGAGACAGTATGTTTACACTTTCTTCTAGGCAAGAGGAGAATAAAACGTTAGTGAATAAATGAATTTTCTATTGTCCACTGTTACCGTCCTCTTTGCTTCTTCTGTACAAGATGGAAATTAGGTTTCTAACAGCAGTTTTATTCCTACGACTCTACAGAAACTTTGTCATTCCCCAAGTAGGATGAATTTGATAAGTAGGCATTTATCCTTTTTGTGCTTGTTCCTTCTGAACAAGGGCAACTGCTCTCTACTGAACACTTTTACCCTCCCAAGCTGTGTTTGACATAATTACCGCACTGGAGCTAAGATTCATAATCTGATTGCCAATGTCAACAGAAATGAAGGCTTTCATGAAAAACAAAACCTGTTAAGTATACTCAAGGCACAGCATCAATCCCACTCATGAGTAATTAAAATACCAATTTATGATACGTTTGTCTTTTACTGGTAAGTCTGGAAATCCTATGGATTTTTTTCTTCAGACATAGATGCTTGAAGGAGAATAAATTCTAAGGACAGTTACACCGCTTCAAGTTTTGGATTAGGATTTAATTCTACAAATAGCATTTTGAAGGACTTGCTATGTGTGAGAGAAACTAAAATGGACTATTTTCTTTTCGTATTTAAGATTTACTTAGCCCTAAGAAAAGAAGGAATTTAATAAAGTGGTTGAATTCTCTGTTGATTTTGTTTTGTTTTGTTTTGTTTTGTTTTTTGTTTTTTGCTTGAATCTGGGGATTTGGTTCAAAGTTGATCCTTAAAGAAGGGGAAAAGCTACAATGTGTTGTGCACTTCTTCTGTGTTAGTAGTTTTATTTGTTTATTTATTTTTCATGCACCAACCCTATGAAGTAGGTATTGTTACTTTCATTTAAAGATGAAGCTCAGATACACAGAATAACTTGCCTAAGCCTATACGATCATACAGTAGTAGAATGGGGTACACAGGAGAGCAAGAATGAAAAAGTACAGTGCCTGGTGGCAGAGGAAATTGTCCATGTATCAAAGGGTTTCAGCACCTTGCCAAGTTCTGTCAGTAGGAGTCTATGTAACATATATAGGATTAGTTTCTAAGGGTACTAAGCCAAAGAAGAAAACTGTAAGATTAGACTGGGTCAAATTCATCTATACATTTGCCTTTACCTGGGTTTTGGGATTTAATGTGTTGGCTCAACCACCTGGGGATGATGTAAATATAGTAACCTGACCACTACACCCAATGGTGGTGTGGAGTCAATGAGGAAGAAATGCTGGCATTTTCCTGGAATGCTGTAGTGGAAGGAGTCCAAAGGCCCAGGGAGGTCTGAATGTTGGGATGAGTCTATTATATATGCAGTTTGTGCAGCTACCCACTTACTATGCCCCCATGAAGAAACCCCGTCACCTGAACATTCAGAAAAGTGTTAGCAAGGAAAAGCACCGGCCTCTGTAGTGGCTGTCCTCTGCGGGTTGGCAGTGACAGTAGGAGGAGGTGCATTGGCACTGGATGCCCCCAGGTTTTGACGGAATCGGGGACTCACAGAGTGGTAGGGGCCTCATTGCCAGCGCTTAACCAGCAAAGACAAGATGAGTGCAATTATCTTAATACGTTGCAAGGATGGAGTGGTGAGAAGAGTGTTTGACCCACAGGGACTTATGGCAATGATTCGTCCATCATGGAATCCCCAGGGATGAAATGGATGTGTAGCTTACTAAGGTGTTGCTTCTTATATGTAGAAAAAGGCTAGTGCACAGAAATTTGACTCAGGTCACCAAGGTGGGGGCATTCATGTTCAATTCCTAGACCTAATCTAGCTCACAGACCTAGAGCCGCTAAGTTTGTGGTAATTTGTTGCAGCAGCAATAGGAAACTCAGACAGTGGTAAAATGCAGTTATAAAGAAAAATAGGTGAACGATTTTGCTTGGCTGTCAAAATTGGCAGGAAAGTGAGCGACCAATTAATTTCACTATGGACGAGTATAAGGGCATGTATATGATTTGAAACAACAATACTCTTAAAGATGAAGTTTGGCCATTCAGTTATAATGAAGGATAGGAATCTGAGAATTGCTATATGGTCACTTCTCTGAAAAATGAGATGTAGGTGTTTTGAAAGGTAAGAAAATGATGGGCCAATTCATGGAGAATAGTGTGGCCCTCTAGGGAAGGAATGAATGTTCTCTTTGTTGATTTTGTATCAATCCTTACTTCTACAAAGGATTAGTCAGGTTCAAGAATCCAAAAACTGACTCTGAGGAGGGAGCTGGAGAATCAGACCTAGGCCTTTCCTTGGTTACGTCTCTCTCATTTTACTTCTCACTCCTGACTTTGCAGCTGCTTTTATTTTCTGATATTGGGAAATTTTCTTCTCTTTCCACAAGGCGGATAGGCCTCTGGCTTTTGTGTTGGCCTAGGAATGCTGGGGCGGTGGCTTAACTTTTGCGACAAGTACTCTTACCTTTCCTTTCAGAAAAGATGGCTGGTCTCAAAACCAGTCCATGTCGCAGTCAGTAGTAAATTCTGAGATTTTAGTGTGGGCTTAGAAGAAATTGTGGGTCACTCAGTGTGCTTTCATTTATGCCTCTATTTTGCTTCTAATTAGGAGTTTTCCATTGGTCCAGTGCAACAGACTAGAGCTTTGGTTTTGCTTTGGCATTGGGACCGAAGTCCAAGCTAATAATGAAAGATAATTTGCCTAGCTCTGCCATTTTTATCTATACATATATTTCCATGGGGACTTTGTGGGGATGTTAGGTGGATGGGCCAAGATAAAATTTATGTATTTCTGAGTTTCTCTCTGAACATCACCTCTTAAAATTCCTTCTCTTCACAACTCCACAGATGATGTACAAAATAAAAATTTTACTTTCTCCTTATTCAGTGTCTAGCTCTGAAGTCCTGTGGATTTTATTCTGGTTTTCCCATTTTAAGAACACAATAGATGGGGAAAATGTACATAGAAAAGGAATACATTTTGAATTTACAGATTGAGTCATTTATTCAGAATAGTTTCCTAGGTATGAATAGTGCTTTAGTAGGTTTACCATTTAAATATAGTTTTAAGATTAAAAAAATTCATCATGAATGGAGATTTCTAATCTATTTACTTTATATAAAATTATATCTCATCATATAATATACAAAGATGTATATAATATACAATACAAACATTTGATATACATGAGTTGAAACTTTTTTTAAAGTCAAAACTTCTATTCTCAGCCCATTGTAGTTTATCAGAAAAACCTGGGAATACATTTCTAAATTGTACATGCTGCCCCCTTCCCCAAGGTGATATTATGTTTCACCCCTGGACTTAATAACCTTTGGGAATTTCTTTTTTGAAAGTTTTTCAAGGAAGGCATTCTCACCTTATCCCCCAAAGTTTTCAGGATAAGCATTAAATTAAGTTTTTGCCTTACTTCTTTTTTTCAAAAATAAAGTGGCACTTTTATTCCACTTGGCAAAAACTGTGTGATGAAAAGTATAACTTCTACACGTACATTTAGGAAATCTGGCTTCCTCACAATGATCTCTTTCCCAGACAAGAGTAATAATTTGTCATATCTTAAAGAAGTTGTCTTCATCTCACTCCAGTTGGGTGTTTGAAATTAATGTCTATCTTTCTATCTTCCCTGGCTTCCTCTCTCCTTCCTGGTCTTCTTTCCCCCCTTTCTTTCCTTCTCATCTTCCTTCCCTCCCTCCCTCCCTCCCTCCCTCCCTCCCTCCCTCCCTTCTCTCTCTCTCTCTCCTTCACACACACACACACACACACACACACACACACACACACACACACACAGATAAGCCTTTGATAGAAACTAATTTTAAAGTAACAGTGATTTTTATGAAACTTAAAGAAGAAGCACTCAGGGTGTCCAGTTCTGGTATCTGGTAAAATGGAGTAAGAACAGTCCAACCTGTCACTCATAATGAATGGAGCTATAAAACCTGGACAAAATGCATGGAACAGCTATTTGAGGATCTTACTAGAATTTGAAGTACCACTGAACCTACAGTGAGTTTACCATTTTTTCCCCTCTAGTGTACTCCAGCCTAGATTCAAGTAGTACAAGACATGTAAGCACCATACTGAGAGAGAGAATCTGAGGGGAAGCCCTCTATTTCAGGCTCCAGGAACAGGACAAGGAAAAGGACCTTGTGGTGGGAACAGTGGTGACTGCAGAGGCCCACAAGTGCTTCAAATGTAGAGGAATGAGAACATTCAATATTTTTTCTTTCTTTGTCCTGCTGCTTGACCCTGAATGCAGATGCAGTCATGGGAAGTTTGTGTCAGGGTGGGTAACTAAAGCCCAAGATTTCTGGGGAACTGAAAATGGAGTCCTAGGCAATCAGTAAGTATCAAAGAGATCATGGATATACAGGGGCTGGGAAAGAAATCCCATAAAACTGTTTATGAATTCCTGCACTCACTTTTGCTGCACATGAATGGATCTAATTGTAAACAATGTACCACATACTTTGAGAATGGAACTAAGAGATGGGCAATTGCCCAGGTCCTAGATTGGCTACTGAATGGCAAACACAGGAGACAGATGTAAATAACACTGCAAAGCTATTGAAAACTGAAATGTATATTGAAAACACAAACCGCAGGAAGCTGGTTAGAACATGGGGTCTAAACCCAACTGGATTGACTGCTTACTAAAAGCAAAATATCAACATTTTCCATGGGATTTAAACGAGACCCAGAGTCTCATAAGGTAATATTCAAAGTGTCTAAATATAATGGATAATTCATTGGCAAACAAGAACTACCCCCACCCCTGCCAACCCAATTCACATGAGAAAAGATGAAGAACAGACACCAGTACTAAAATGGTTAAGATATTGGAATTATCTGGCAAAGACTATAAAGCAGCTATTATAAAAATGCTCAAAGAAGTAAGGATAAACACTCTTGAAGCAAATGTAGAGAAAGTCTAAACAAAAAACTAAAAAATATAAAGAAGTACCAAATGGAAATTTTAGAACTAAAAGTATAATACCCCAGCCTCTGCAAAAATAAGCAAGCAAAAAGAAAACCCCAAAGAGGCAAACAAACAAATAAAACCCTCACTGTATGGGCTCAATAATTGATTGAAGATGAAAGAAGAAAGTGAACTTGAAGATAAATCAATAGAAATTATGCAATATAAGAAATAGAGAAAAAAGAGAAAAATAAAGAGACTCAGGATAATACCAAAGGTCTAACATTCATGTTACGGGAGTCACAGAAAATGAGGAGAAAGAGTATAGCATAGAAAAAAATATTTGAAGAAATAGTAGCTGGAAATTTCCCAAATATGGTGAAAGATAGACACATAAAGATTCAAGAAGTCAATAAGCCCCAAACATGATAAATTCAAAGAAATTCACACCCAGAAACAACATAATCAAACTGTTAAACTTTAAAAACAGTCACAAATTATCAATAGCAGGAATGAAAGAAGGCTATTACTACATTCTCTGAAGAAAGAAAAAGGATAAAAAAGGAATAATATAAATAGATCAATGTACGTGATTCAATAAGCTAGGTGAAATGAACAACTTCCCCCAAACCAAAAATTTCCACAAACTCTCTTCAGGTGAAATAAATAGCCAAAATAGTTCTGTAATTATTAAACCACTTAATCCATCATTAAAAACCTGGAAAAAAGAAATCTCTAGGCCTAGATAGTTTTATTGCCAATTCTACCAGATATAGAAGAAATAAAACCAAGGCTACACTAGCTCTTGAAGATGAGGACACACTTCCCAACTCATGTTATGAAATGAACATTACTGTGATATGAAAACCAGGAAAATACAAGAAAATTATAGATCCACATCTCTCACAACATAGATGCATAATATCACCAAAATATTAACAAATCAAATCCAGTAATGTATAAAAGAATAGTTTAACATGACCAAGTAGTATTTATCCCATGAATGCAAGGTTGGCTTAGTGTTGGATAGTCAATCAGTGAAACTCATCTGTGGTATAATAAGAAATATATATTTGGTTTTTGTCCCTGGTTCATAGCATGGAGCTCCTAAAACCCTTTGGAATCTCTGGAGCAAGAAGAGTATCTTTTGTTTGCTAATGAGATCACCTGTGGCTGGAGGCCCCTTGACAGTGTCAGAATGGAAGGAATGATTGGGTTGGCTCTTTTAACCTAACCCCTTTGCCCCCCAACCTCTAAGGAGGGGAGAGGGGCTAGATATTGAATTAATCACCGATGGCAATGATGTAATCAATCATGCCTAATGCAACCTCCATAAAAACCCTTAAATGACAGGGGTCAGGGAGCTCGTGAGTTGGTGAACACACTGAGATGCTGGGAGGGTAGCAAGCCTGGAGAGGGCATAGAAGCTCCATGCACCACCCTTCTCCAATCCCTTGACCTATGCATCTCTTCCATTTGGCTTTTCTGAACTACAGCCTTTATTATAAACCAGTAATAGTAACTAAAGCACTTTCTGGAGTTTGATGAGCTGTTCTAACAAATTACTGAACTTCAAAGGGCTGGGATTGTGGAAACCCTTTACTTTGTAGCAAGGTTGAACAGAAGTGTGGATCCCCTGGGTACCCAATATTTGTGATGGCCTCTGAAGTGATGGTAGGCTTGTGGGACTGAGCCCTTAAACCCATGGTTTCCGATGCTAACTCCAGGTAGTTAGTGTCAGGACTGAATTGAATTGTAGGGCACCTAGTTTGTGTCTGGAGTGTTGGAGGATTGGTTGGTGTGAGAAAAAACCCACACACTTAGTGTCAGAATTTTTGGGAATAAAAATATTACAGACCATTTATTAATAGTCTAAAGAAGAAAAATCATGTGATCATATTAAGTAATGCAAAAAAAGGTTTTTTCAGTATTCAATATTCATATATAATAAAAGTTCTCAGTGAATTAGGAATAGAAGGAAACTTCTTCAACTCAATATGGGACATCTACAAGCTAACATCATGTGTAATAGTGAAAGACTGCAGCACCAGTATATATTTATTAGACTGGATAAAATAAAAAAAACTGCCGATACCAGGCATGGACAAGGAGGTAGAGCAACTGGAACTCTTGTACGTTGCTGGTGGAAATGCAAAATGATACAGTCACTTTGGAAAACAGTTTGGCAGTTTATTGTAAAGCTAAGTGTGCCTGCATCGTGTGGCATAGGAAGCTCACTCCTGGATATTATTCTTAGAAAAATGAAAACTTACGTTCCCACAAAAGTTCACCTGTACATGGATGTCTGTAACAACTCTATTCATATTGGCATCAAACTGGAAACGACACAGATCTTCTTCAGTGGTATATCCATATAATGAATACTACTAAGCACTACAAAGGAATTAATTATTGGTAACAGACAACTTGGATGAATCAAAGACTTATGCCAAGTAAAAGAGTTCAGTCTCAAAGGTTACATACTGTTTGATTCCATGTATATGACATTCCCAAAAGCAAAATTATAGTGATGGAAAGTACATCAGTGGTTGTCAGGGGTTAGGAATGGGTGAGAGTGACCCCGATCGGTGGCACAGGCAGGTTTTTTGAGGTGAGGGAACTATTCTATATCCTAATTGTGATGGTGGATACATTAATCTGTCCCTGGGTTAAAACTCAGAAATATACATCTAAAAAAAAGTCAGTTTCACTTTATGTTAATTAAAAAATAAAGTAATGGGGTGCCTGGGTGGCTCAGTTGGTTAAGTGTCTGCCTCCAGTTCAGGTCATGATCCCAGAGTCCTGGGATGAGCCTGCTTCTCCCTCTCCCTCTGCTGCCCCCCAACCCCTGTGCTTGCTCGCTCTCTCTCAAATAAAGAAATAAAATATTTAATAAAAAAAAGTTAATAAATAAATAAATAATAAAAATAAGCACACAAAGTGACAATCTTAAAAATTAGAATATAGTGATTTTTCTAACAAGTTGCTGAAATTATCAAAGAAAATGAAAAAAATTAACTATAAGAAAATGAAAGGTTTTAGACAATTCTAACCAGAAGAGTAAAGGTGAAAAGGAGATTTAATCAAATTCTTATTTATTATTTTTAAAATCAAATCCCAGTACATGAGAGCTATGTGGTAATACTTGATGCTTGGTTGGGGCAAATTGGAGCAAGTATAAGGCAGCATAATTCTTTTTTAAGAACCTATAAACCTATGGTACTCATATTTCAATCATTAGTAAGGCTGAAAAACTATAAAAAAGGCTAAGACCTTTCAGAGATGCTAAACAATAGTGACCTTGGGAAGGAAGTAGGAGTTTGGATATATGTATATATACCCACATTTCTTAAAACTTTCATCAAAGGAATCCATGCAGAAGCTCAAAAATGAAACCGAATACTCAGGCTTATAATAAAATGCAGTAGTCCCAAAACTTCTCATACTTTTAAATAGTATGGTTGTATTGCTACTTTCCCTATTAACTTTCTGACCTAATACCTAAGGATTTAGATAATTTACATCTTCTCCTTCCCCTCTCCCTACTTGTCTTAGCCCCTTCAGACTATTATACAAAATACATCAGCCTGGGTGGCTTATAAACAACAGAAATTTATTCCTCACAGTTCTGGAGTCTGGGAAGTCCAAGATCATGGTGCCGGCAGATTTAGTATCTAGTGAGAGCCTGCTTTCTGTTCACAGATGGTACCTTCTTGCTGTGTCTTCACATGCTGGATGGGGCTAGAGAGCTCTATGGGGTCTTTTTTATAAGAACACTATCCCTTTAAAGAAGGCTTTACTCTCAAAGACCCCATCCATTAATATTATCATTTTGGGGGATTAGGATTTCAACATATGAATTTTGGGGGGACACAAATATTCATATCATAGCATTCCCAATATAATTATATTCACAGTTCTGCCTTTGCTCATTTCTGTAATTTCAGACAACATAGTAACCTTAATATCTTGTTGCATCACTAATAGACAATGTCACTTGCCTTTATTTTGTAATACAGTGGCACTCTGTCCTTTTCCTTTACAGCTCCTCAGCTCTGCTATGTCTGATTTTATGTCATACCCGCATTTAAAAGATATTAATTAATTAATTAATTAGTTTTAACTAGTCTGGATTTATGGATTCCTATTTTGTTTAATGAGTCAAGATCTTCTATTATCATTATTTTAGTGCTCACCTTTAGCTAATGGAGCCCCTTAAGCTGCCCTTTTGGTATATTCTCATCATTCTTTGAGGACTTCCTGTTTTCTACCATGGCAAAATGTTTCAGGCTCATCTTACACTATTCCGATATGTTCTGGAATTAACCATGTATTCTTGGAGAATAATATTTGGAAGTCAAGTTTTGGGTGCTAAGTCTGCTAAGTCCTCTTAATGGTCATAACTAGGAAATTTACGTACATGTGTATTTCCATATAGATATATATATGTACATGTATGCATATGCACATATATTTATTTTAAAATACATATCTGTATATGTGTATATGTACATTTATATAGTGATATAAAGATATGCACATATGTTACAAATATCACATATTTGTATGTAACATATAATTATAAATATACATATGTTTATATATTTATGCATATATATTTAAAAGTGTGACTTAATACTGATACCTATAATTCCAATTCAGCATCATTGATGTTACTTTTACTTTTGTATTTTTGAACTTTATAACATACACTTTCTATCTCTCTATTCGGTAACCTTCCCTAACAGAAGAAGTTAGGTCTTCTGTGATTTGTATGTGTTTATTCTAAAAATTGAAAAACAATGAACATATTTTAGGTTGTTATGGTAACTCCATTATTCACTGTAAAGGCACAGAGTGCTTGTTAGGCTCCCTTTTACTCCTTTACATTTATGGGTTCAATACAGCTATCTATCTAGCATTCAAAGGAGAATGTTTCCAGGGATAAATCAAATAGATTCTTTCTTTTTAAAATATTTTTTTAAAACTTTAAATTCTGGTATTAGTTAACATACAGTGTTATGTTAGTTTCAGGTGCGCAATATAGTGATTCAACATTTCCATACATTGCCCGGTGCTCATCGAGACAAGTGCACTCCTTAATCCCCATCACCTATTTCCCTCATCCCCCACACCTCCCCTCTGGTAACTATCAGTTTATTCTCTATAGTTAAGAGTCTGTTTCGTGGTTTGTCTCTCTCTCTTTTTCTTCTTTGCTCATTTGTTTTGTTTCTTAAATACCACATGAGTGAAATCATATGGTGTTTGTCTTTCTCTGACTTATTTCACTTAGTATTATCCTCTCCAGCTCCATCCATGTCCTTGCAAATGGCAAGATTTCATTGTTCTTTTTTTTGGCTGAATAACATTCCATTGTGTATATATATCACATCTTCTTTATCCATTCATCTATCGATGAACATGGGTTGCTTCCATAATTTGGCTATTGTAAATAATGCTGCTGTAAACATTGGGGTGCATATATCCTTTTGAATTAGCATTTTTGCATCTTGGGGGTAAATACACAGTAGTAGGACATGGATTATAGGATAGTTCTATTTTTAATTTTTTGAGGAAACTCCATACTATTTTCCAGAGTGGTTGTACCAGTTTGCATTCCCACCAACAGTGCAAGAGGGTTCCTTTTTCTCCACATCCTCAGCAACATTTGTTGTTTCTTATGTTTTTGATTTTAGCCACTCTGACAGGTGTGAGGTGATATCTCATTGTAGTTTTGATTTGCATTTCCCTGATGATGAGTGATGCTGAGCATCTTTTCATGTGTCTGTTGGCCATCTGTATGTCTTTGGAGAAATGCCTGTTCATGTCTTCTGCCCATTTTTAAATTGGATTATTTGTTTTTGAGGTGTTGAGTTGTAAAAGTTCTTTATATATTTTGGATATTAACCCTTTATTGGATATGTCATTTGCAAATAACTTCTCCCATTCAGTAAGCTGCCTTTTAGTTTTATTGGTTATTTCCTTCACTGTGCAGAAACTTTTTATTTTGATGTAATCCCAATAGTTTATTTTTGCTTTTATCTCCCTTGCCTCTAGAGACATATCTAGAAAGATGCTGCTACAGTGGATGTCAGAGAAATTGCTGCCTATGCTCTCTTCTAGGATTTGTATGGTTTCAGGTGTCACATTTAGGTCTTTAATCCATTTTGAATTTATTTTTCTGTATGGTCCAGTTTCATTCTTTTGCATGTAGCTGTCCAGTTTTCCCAGCACCATTTGTTGAGGAGACTGTCTTTTTCCCACTGGATATTGTATCCTGGTTTATCCCTTTTATACCCTTCACCAACTGACTTTGTTCAATCCTCAGGGTTTTCCCTCATCAGCAATAGTAATGATTACCTGTGCACATCCTCTTACACTCATTTCCCTCTGAGAATTGTTTTTGAGCCATCAATCTTCCTGCTCCAATTTGGCCTGGGAGTATACATAGAGGGTCTTCTGAATTAAATGCACTGTTTCCTGAATCTTTGGGTTGCCTTTTATTTTGCTAAATGTACACCATAAAAAGGGCCTATACATTTTTTTTTTTAATATTTGAATGTTGGGGAAATGTCTCTATTCTGACCTATGATAAATTGAGCTATCTTGGAGGTTATAACAATTGTATTAAAATATGCTTCCATTCTTTTTTAGCCTCCTGTGATGCTAGTGAGGAGTCTGATACTATCTGATCCTTATCTTGTTTTAAGTGACTCTTTGAACAAATATAGGATCAAATCTTTATTCTTAGTGTTCTAGCTTCTCGTACTAGTGAGTCTAAGGGGAATTACTTTTTTTGGTATTAATTTTGCTAGGCACCTGGTAGGCATTTTAGTCTTAGTCTTGACAACTCTAAGATTTTATTTCCTATTATTTCTTTAATGATTTCCTTCCCTCCTTCTATTCTTCCTTTGATCCTTGTTAATCAGATGTTGGTATTCCTGGATTGATCCTTTAAATATTTTCCTCTCTTAGGCTAAATATGAGAGGACATCTAATATTTCTGCTAAAACTTACTGTAAACTTTTTAATTTTGACAAAGTTTAAAAAATTATTTTGAAAGGCTCTAATTATTTACTTGTTTTTTATATCATTCTGTTCTTTTTTAAAAAATTAAATGTCTCAAAAAATTAAAGTTCTCATATGTAATTAGTTAGCATTCTAACATACCCAGAATAATTGCCCTCATTCTCCCCAAAGAGATCATTCATCCTATTTTGCGAAGAACTATTTTTCTCCATTTGTCTGTTTTGCCTGGGGGATGAAAATGCCCACTTCTGGAAGTTCTGTGTCCAGTTTTTGGGGGAGAGTCATTCATCAGTGCCACCTGTCTTCTGGCCTACTCTCCTCTCTTCTCTCCCCTCCCATCCATCGTACCTGCAGTTTCTGAGCTCAGATTTATTAGAAGTCTTTCTTGCAGATTGTTTTTCTTCTAAACTGCAGTTCCTTTGTACATATTCTAGGATGTGCTTTTTGTCCATATGGCTTGTCTCCTGTTCTACTTTATTATCGCAGATTATATATATATATATATATATATATATATATATATACTGTATATTGTTGATGTTTAGATATACACTCTTTTACTTTTTGACATCTCTTAAATCACAGTGTATCTCATAATTGATGATGTTTTAAAATAGTTTAGGGGCTCAGTCCATTAAGTGTCTGCCTTGGCTCAGGTCATGATCCCAGGGTCCTGGGATCAAGCCCCACATGGAGCCCCACATGGAGCCCCCCATTGGGCTCCCTGCCCAGTGGGGAGACTGCTTCTCCCTCTCCCTCTCTGCTCCACTCGTGTTCTCTCTTACTCTGTTCTCTCTCTCAAATAAATAAGTAAAAAATCTTTTTAAAAAATAAGATAGTTTAGGGGCACCTGGGTGGCTCAGTCGTTAGGCGTCTGCCTTTGGCTCGGGTCATGATACCAGGGTGCTGGGATCGAGCCCCGCATCGGGCTCCCTGCTCAGCAGGAAGCCTGCTTCTTCCTCTCCCACTCCCCCTGCTTGTGTTCCCTCTCTCGCTGTGTCTCTCTCTATCAAATAAATAAATAAAATCTTTAAAAAAAAAAAAAAAAAAAGATAGTTTAAACATGTATATTACTTGAAAAAAGTGAGGTCTTAGGTAAATAGGCAATTAACGCACATGCTTTGCGTACTATTTTAAATCAAGTTCCTTTGGTTTCTGTGTTTTGAAGTTCCTAGCAAAACAGGTAGGCATGTATTCCCAAGTCACTCTGCTTGATACCTTTGTCATAAATAAAGTTTAACATAATGTAGTATGGTTAGCACTTTTTATGTTTTTATTTATGAAGGAGTTGAATAAAAGGGACTATAAAAATAGTAATAGAATATTATGTAGGAATTATCATTAACATAATTAATTGAATAATTTTAATATGTAGAAAGTATTCATGCAGAAAATGACGAAAATTTAAATGAATGAATTGAAGGAAAAACAATTATTTCTCCTCATCAGTATGATGTGTGAATTTTATGTGTTGAAAAAAAAATTCTTGGGAGGTCCCAATCTGTGTTCCATGGGCTCTCATTCCCTAGAGTTGCTGTGTTTCTGTATCTCTCTCTCTTTTTCTAATTTCCTTTGTGAAATAAGTTTGAGAAACATGGCATGTGTTTCTCTTGGAAAGCCATAAAATTAATTAGCATGTTAAAGACTGAAAGTCGTGTGATTAAGAAACACATCAACATTGCTTAATACAATGTATCCCAACTTTTTGATTATAGAAATTAGTTGTTTTGGCAATAAATTATAATCTCACAATAGAATTCATGTTTCAAGAAACATCTTTGGAAATGCTGATGTAATGGAATAAATAAACCCTGGTTTCTAGGCATGATCCTGGCATAAAGTAATAGTAAGGCTTTTGTTGTTATTTCCTATTTTGTCCCTGTTTCCCACTCTGCTAATTGGAGTCTATTCTCTAGACTCCAAGTCTAGAGACTCTTGGAAGTTTCTTTTCCTTTCTTATTTTCCATTTTTCCTCCTATCACTATTAGAATTATTTCCAGAATTCTCTGTGTTCTTTGCTACTTAAAAAAAAAAATTCTTTAGATTTTTCCACTGAATTCATCAAACATTTCCATTTTACCTTAAAGTATACTGTTTTTGGAAGTATATAAATATACTAGTCAGATGAAATAAAGCAGTAGGCAGTGTTTCTTTGCTCAATGTGTTGTTTTCTATTAGAAAAGAGAAAATGGGAGAAACAATGCAAACAAGAGATGCAATTACATGACCCCTGTCCTCTTTCTGTCTCTAGCAGAGAAAAGTATTCATTTTGTTGCTTTTTATTTTCTGAAAAGGTATTAAGACCTTTGCCTCGAAGGTGTAACATCAGAATAACAAGACATCCTCTTTTGACTTCAGTCTGACCTTTTCTGCATTCTACTCATCCTTTATGAGAGTCAGCTAAATAGGCTGCCAAATATTGTTCTCTCTTAGGAAATTCTTCCTGGAATCTTGTAGTAAACTTTTAGGGGGAAAAGGCAACTAAAGTCAAATTTCCTTGTGGAATGCTGGACACAAGAAATATATTAGTAGCACTTTTGATTTTTTTTCCCAGAAATTTATCAGTTATTTATGTAGACACATTATGCTGTTCTGGTTTAAATTGTTAATTGTTCTCAATTATTCCCAGTTAGTTTGGGCTGACATCATTTTAACCAGACTTCTTTAAAACAGAAAGAGGAGATGCTCTCTTACCCTAAAAAGAACTACTTCTAATATAGCCTTAGTTTCTTTTCTTCCTATGTGAGTGATCAAAGTAATTAGTGATCATAAGCAATTCCATTGCTTATCATGCGAAGTTAACAAACAATAGGTCAGAATGTGACAGAGTAACTTATCTGCCACTGAGTAGCAATATTTTTGTGCTATGGTTACATTGTTAAGCAAACTAAAATAAGCATATCTTCATGCCAGGGTCTTAGTTAATGTCATTTTGCTTGGCTGAGAAAATCTGAAACATCTCTGAGAAGACATATTTTAAGAGAGCATTAGGACATGCATATTTTTAGGATGCTAATAGAGCCTATCACCCCCTTTGGTTTTAGCTGCCAGAAATTATGATTCATAGTTCTTGATAGCATAGAAGAGAAAACATTGTAAAGGCAAAGAAATTCTAACAGATTGCTCAGGAATGATTTCTAAGTGTCAGTTAATCAAACATTTCTATTTCATCCCTTCAGGAAAATGCACACTTCTGTTTTGAAAAATGGATCTAGAAAAATCTTTATTTTTGCTTTCTAAGAGCCCACAATTATTGACGAATTCTTAGTAGTATTAATAAAGCAGGATGGTAAAAGGATATTTAGCATTCTAATGATTTATAATAATAAAATTACACAGCTGAAAAGTTGCCTGTGAAGAACGTTTCAAAGGAACAAACGGTGTGTGTGTGTGTGTGTGTGTGTGTGTGTGTGTGTGTTAAAGATTCTGGAAAACACAGTAGTATTATTATGTTATATTACTCCTACTATTTTTGTTATTCTGGAGAAAAAAGTCAATTAAAGAAGTACTTTTAATAAAATTTTAGGGGCGCCTGGGTGGCTCAGTTGGTTAAGCGACTGCCTTCGGCTCAGGTCATGATCCTGGAGTCCCTGGATCGAGTCCCGCATCGGGCTCCCTGCTCGGCAGGGAGCCTGCTTCTCCCTCTGACCCTCCCCCCTCTCATGTGCTCTCTCTCTCTCTCTCTCATTCTGTCTCAAATAAATAAATAAAATCTTAAAAAAAAAAAAATAAAATTTTAAAACTTACTTTGGAATGCAGAAAAATGCAAAACTATATGACAACATTCTGAATCAGTTGTATTATGCTAGAAAGCTTTGGAGTTATTTAAACTTAGGGGTTGAAAAAGAACTACTTGCTATTATTATAATGATAGTCAAAGTATTTTGCATTGAGAAACAACTCTCGCAGAAATCCCACGTTATGCCTGGTTTTGATTGTGGTTATACATTTTCTGAAGCTACTGGTTCTTTATTAATGTTGACTTTACTTATGACATGGTTTTCTCTCAAATTCTAGTTGCCTGGACTATTATTATTACCTATTCACCTTAATAGATTTCTACTCCCCTTTTCTTATTACAGCACATTTTGAAATATATCAGGTAGTGAAGAGAACACTATTGCCATTGAGAAACGTGCAGTGTGATGGTTATTTAGCTTTTGAATGGGCTTTTACAGAAAAGTAACTGCTTTGTGGGAATATTCAGGTATGAGAAAGCATCTTACTTACAGAGAAATCCCCTCATCCAACTGATCAGTCGCATTAAAAAAATGCATGTGTGGGATATTGCAGATTGAAGTGTGCAAAGCATTTGTGTTTTAATTAAAATTTTAGAGGAAAAACTCATTCACATGAATTAATAGCAAGATTTTTAGCAGGTTGCATAAATGGTGACAAAATTTACATCTTTGTATTCAAGAAGAGTATGGAGTTACTTGGTGAAGATCACTACATATGTTAAATCCTTTCAACATGTGCTATAAATATTAAAGATCTGTGGCTATTAAATTACGTGAGAGCAAATGACTTATGAGTAATTACAAATACCTGTTCTGCTTCTACTTATCACTTATTTTCTAAAAAGTAGCATGGAAATGAAATGCAAACATAACATAAAAGAGTATAACTTCCTGTTAAAGGATGCTTTATCATATAATGCGACATTACAGCCTAATTCAATGCAGGACTAAACCAACATTGGAGGAAAATGAGAATTCGTGAAGTTAGGAGCCTCAGTACTCTGAAGTGCATGCTGTTTGATGTCCCTCTAAAATCTTCTGTTTTCTTTTCTAATTGTTCCTGTGGAATAGCAAATGTCTTTAGATCAAAATGGATTTCACAAATCATAGAAATCCAAAGAAGCAAGTATATAGCATAGAAAATAGCACAAGTTTGGGGCACCTGGGTGGCTCAGTCAGTTAAGCATCCACCTCTTGATTTCAGCTCAGGTCATGATCTCAGGGTCATGAGATCAAGCCCTGAAATGGACTCCGTGCTCAGAGCCGAGTCTGCTTGAGATTCTCTCCCTCCCTCTCCCCCCCACCCCTCCCTCCCCACCCCTCTCTTTCCCTCTCCTAAAAGAAAAATAGCACAAGCTTTTACAAAAACTTGTATATATATGTAAAGCTGATGAATGAAATGAAATAAAAGTTAGCTCTGTTACAGTTCTTATTATCAATCAAATATATCCTTAGTAATTCTCATCTTTTTGTCTTTTAAGTGTGGGGGGTGGTCCTTATCCCCTCACCTGTTTGCTTTTTGCTTCCCCCCCCCCCCCCCCCCCCGCCATCTGATACGGCTAAAGAGTGAGCCTGCTTCCTTCAATCTGCTGTCAAAGGGAAGAACAACTGATTGATGCTTTGGACACATGGATACTTTGTTTCTAGGAAGTGAGGGTGTAGCAACTACAGGATCATTGAACTTTGGAAAGGAAGAGACTGCTCCCTTGGAGCCTCGGAATTCCAGGACTCCCAACAGGTAACTCAGCTCTCATTACTTTTATATATTGGCCTTCCAATTCAGATCATGTCTGAATAAGGATTCCACTGCTTAGAAAAAGACTGAAAACCTCCAAGAACAACTTGTCATTTTGTAGGTGAAGAACTACTCTCTGAAAGTTTAAGTGACCAGAGAAGGGTACTGAGATGCTAAGGGGCCTCACACTTTTCAAGGTACACAAAGTTGGAAGTGACATTGATGAACGTTTCAAGAAGAATAAAACTCATGCCTTTTACGATTTCCAAAACATTATCTTTCTCATTATCAGGTTTGATCCCTAGCAGAGATCAGAGCACTCACAGGAACACACCGCAAATGTGTAGTGTGACCAGGAAGGGACATCCGATCATTTTGAATCTTAGTTCTTATTGAGGACTGTCTCTGGCAAGCCAGAGTATGCCATATTCACTACTTCTCCTGGAGCAGAAGGAAATTACCTTACCTAAGGGTGACAAGGGTCTGGTCTCCATGGTACTTGATTCCTAACTGAACAGAGCAAATTTAAAAAAAGGTAAGTGGGGCTTCTGTTCCTTGTCTTCCTGGCTGCCTTGGGTTAGCACGAGGCAGTGATCCTGGTAGGCTTGTCTGCTTTTAAAACCTACACGTTTCCTCCACAGAGCTTTCCTAAGGCTAGAATGGGGATGGCATTGTGGATGTGGATTGTATGTAGTGTTAGCCAGGTTTTTGACCACAGATCTGAAGCCTACTTCTTTAATCAGCCTTATTGATCTCTGGCAGGCTGTTTTTTGTTTGTGTTTTGTTTTGTTAGTTTTTGTGTTTGCTTTTTATCTTATTTTTCAATTGGTTGGAAATCCAGGGGAAAAGAAAGCCGTTACTTATTTAACTGTCTAAAAACCCCAGACTCATATAAACATGACAACAAGAGTAGGAAAGATTCCTCAAAAAGCTAGACAATACCAATGCTACCCCAGTCTGCTTTTCAAATTTATGGCAATTTTCAGAGAGTACAGATCTTAAGAGAAATAGTTCTTATTTGAGTCTTTTTTTATTTTCTAAAGGTGATGCTTTTAGACTGGTTTTCCTAGAGTACCCGTGTGTTTGGGTCTATCTCATTCTAGACTTGGATGATGTTTGCCCAGCCCTCCATGGTCCAAGTCCGCTAGCCAGGGGTCACTGCTGCCCCTGTTTTCTCCCTTCCCCCTACAGCCAGTGAATAACCAACTCCCATCAATTCTACCTTCAGAAGAGCTTTGAAACTTACCTATATCTTTCTGTCATCATTGTCATTGCCTAATGCTGATTCATTATTATTTTTTTCTGTGGAATATATCTCCACTGTGATGAATTCCTAATGGGTTTCCCTATTTATTGTGTTCCTATACATCCATCTTCCGCATAGCAGCCATAGGGATTAAATCTTGTTAGTGTCCTACTTACATGTGTTCGGTGGTTTTACATCATGCAGAGAATAAAATCCAAGCCCCTTGCCTTGGTCCATAAGGCCCTGTGTGCTGTGCTGCTTGACCCTATCCGCCCATTGCATTTTGGACCCTTTCTCCATCAAGGACTACACTTCACTCACTCTGGTTGTCCCCAGAAGCCTACACTCAACTCCTTGACTGGTTGAGTTTTCCTCTGCCTTCAGACCTTCGTATACCTCTCTTGTCTACAGATCTTTTTTTCTCCTGCTCTCTGAGCTCTTATAGAGCTCAGGTTAACGATCACTTTCCAGGTCTTTCCTGACCACTCAGTCTAAAGTTCCCCTTTTTCTCCACTGTTCTCTTTTGGAAGACTCCGTTCTTTTATCACAGAACTCTTGTCAACATCTTCAGTTTATTTGTATATTTACTTGTTTGCTTTTAATTTGAAGAAAGCTCATGTCAAACTACTGATTATGTAATTATGTCCAATTAGCTGACAGGTAGGAGTAGTTAGATATGTATCCAGGTATACCTAATTAACTTGGGCATCGTATAGCTATAGTACATATCTTAGAGTAACAGCTAACTCTTCCTGTCTAGAGTACTGCTGAAATCCTTAGGAGTGAACAGAGCAGGATCTAGGTCTAGACCAGGTCCTCTTCTTTGTCATCTTGGTGTTTTGCCTCCTCTGCTCCCAAGTCTTGCCCCATCACAGATCAGACCTCATGTTCTTTCCATCCATCAACTTTGACCTGGCCCAGGCTGCATCAGAGCTGCAGTAGTCAAGACTAGGGAGCTCTCAGGCTTCTGGCTTCAGTTGTGCCAAGATGAGCTGTTCAAATATAAGGATTTCTGTGTATGCCTATTACGCTGGACATTATGTTCTTGTTCCTATGTGTAAAAATTATAGGTTACTGAAAGTGTTGGAGCTGACACTCTCTGCTAGTGTCTTCTGCAGAATTCCTGTCGCCTATCAACACCCATGAATGCTTGCAGGAGAGAAGTTTCACAGTCTTTCCTGATTTGGGGTATGAAGAAGGACACGTTTCTGGAAAATTCTCTTCATTGGTTTAAGACTTTATTTATTTGTCAGAGAGAGAGAAAGAGAGAGCACAAGCAGATGGAGAGGCAGGCTCCCTGCTGAGCAAGGAGCCTGATGCGGGGCTTGATCCCAGGAGCCTGGGATCAGGACCTTAATGGAATGAGCCACCCAGGCACCCCCCTTCATTAGTTTAAATACCTTTCCCCTGTGAGTGGTTCTTATCTCCTGATAACCAGTGTCACTCTGCATATAACATTTTCTGTACCTGAGACCACACACTTAGGATAGGAGTTTCCACGTAACAATTTCTGACCTATATCGTGGACTATTTTTAATATTCGTGAACCAATGTCCTAAATTAAGATAAAAACTACCCAGACACATGCAAGTTTGATATGGTCTGAAATTTTTTTTTTTTTTTTCAGGCAAATGTTGAGGCTGGTGAGATGAAGTATCATTTTGTTGTTAAAAGCTAGCACTCTTTTTGGGTAGAAAACTAACAATTTTTTTAATTCTTTTTTTAAATTTAATTTCAATTAGCCAACATATAGTACATCATTAGTTTCAGATGTAGTGTTCAATAATTTATCAGTTGCCTATAACACCCGGTGCTCATCACATCACGTGCCCTCTTTAATGCCCATTACCCAATTACTCCATCCCCACCCCCCACCTCCCCTCTAGCAACCCTCAGTTTGTTTCCTAGAGTTAAGAGTCTCTCATGGTTTTTCTCCCTCTGTGATGATTTCCCATTCATTTTTTTCCTCCCTTCCCCTATGATCCTCTGCATTGTGAAAATTAACAATTTTTTAAGGACCAAGTGTGTTCTAGGCATTGTGCTAAGCATATATATTAAAATGTAATGCTGATCCAAGGGAGGGAACAAACATAGCTGTCCAGGTGCTTTGGCAGGAGCAGAGTTAGCTTTATATTTTACTGAAACTTCCTTATCTTTATAAAGTTGTGTTAAAACCTAATGTCTGTAAAAGTTTCAAAATGAAAAAAAGGCATGCTAATGGTTAACAATGTCTTTTTCCAAAACGTCTCAATAATGGGTGAGTACTTGGAGGAATTGAACGCAGTCCTATCTGGTCCTCAGTCTCCCAGTCTCAGAAGCCTGATTTCAATTACACATCAAGAGTGAGTCTATTGTTCAGGATGACTGATAGGGAGTCAGAATGTCATCTTATTAGTTTAGAGTGAAAAATGTAACTCACGGACCAGCCTTATAAGCACACTCACTCACTCTGGGCAGTCCTACCTGGGCATCTAATTTATTGACAGAGGTTGCTTGGTGAGCCTAGAATAAGAAAAAGATGAATCAAATAGTAAATGGATTTAGGTTGACATATCTACTTCATAATAGGAATGGGAGTTTCAAAGTTTTGGGCTAAGTATTTGCCTCTCATAGATAGAGCTGGATAACATTGTCAATATGAGCCTGGGTAACTTTTTTTAAATGCTTTGATGGCTGACTAACTCATTTTTGAATGCAGACTTTTATCCCTTTTATTTATTTCGTTTTTATCTGTTAAAATGGTCAGTTCAACCACAATCAAATCCTGCAGAACTTGGAGTCCTTTCTTCTTTAAGGTGGCTGTATATGTCTTATCTGGTGGATTGTATGATAATGCCAGATTAAATTTCTCAGAATTAAATCTGAATTTCAAATGCTGAAAACACTATGTTTAAGAATATTGGGTAGATCAGCATTAAATAATCATTTGTAGACTAGTTGGTAAATATCCCACTTCAGCCAATCACAGAAGAACAAAAGCAATGTTGGAAATAACAACTGAGAAATTAGAAAAAGAGTACAAGGAGTCTAAAAATAAGGATTGTTGTTGAAGTGCTGCTTCTTAGGTTCCATTTGACAGGGGCAATTGATGCTCATTTACTTGCTTCCCGTGTGGCCTGCAGAGAGGAGAGTCCTGGTTTGCTACAAATGTGTAAACCTGGACTTCTCTCTTTTTCAAATAAAGTACCTTATTTCAAAGCTTTTGATTTCAGTTTTGGATGGAAATTTTAAATTGTCTAAGTTAATTTTTATTTTTTTATAATTTTTTGTGTTTCAGCTAGTTACCCCACAGGAAATGCAAACATTATTTGGATGACACTCTAACTGCTTTGTGGTTCTATTACCTGTACAGAAGCCCTGTTAGAGCTTCCTTTTTATGCACATGTCTTCCCATGAGTTGTGTCTTTAACATTGGAGGAGGGAAACATAACCTGCGAGATTACCTTTCAGCATGAACCATTCTGAGGACCTTCTGTTCCTTGTCAATGATTTCACAGAATTGAAAGTCTGAGATCACTATAGACGTTGGGCATTGAAAAATTGGGGGAAATTCATGTCTTTGCACTGGCATTCCCTGAAATGCTTCTGTGGGTCTGAGATCATTATTGAAAGAGAGTTGAAACAGATCAATTAAGAAAGAAATATTTATTAACAGAACCAATCAAGTTATTTTTATTCTTTACTGAAGATCAAAGTACTGTTAGGAAAAAACCCTGAAATAAATGAAAAGTTAAATCATTTACAATGAATTAAAATCTATAGTTTAAATATGGAGTATGCTCATTTGCAGGGCATTTTCAATGTTTTGTATTGAATCAAATGACTGCTTTTCAGATTTTTGAAATGAAAGATTTGCCTTAGAATTAACAATCCAAATGTCATCGTGAAGGCAGAGAAACAAGATCATCAGGTAGTTCTACAGACAAGCTATTTAGTTTTGGTAGTACATATTTATCATTTAGTGGTAAATTTATCTTCGGCATGGCAGATCAGAGGCTTATACCACCAGCAAGGAAATTTTTATTCCTATTGTTCTGAATATCATAATAAATGATCTTATAAGGTAGGGGAAACTTCCATGTTTTGGCTAAATATATAAAATAACAATTATATACAAATATGTAAATCACATACACCTCGATCCCTTCCGTTTAATTTCCATATAATATGGAAAAACCTTAGTTTACAAAACTGACTGGCCATGGATTCTTATTCTGAATCAGAGGGATTAGGTGCTGGGTTAAAAGTTGCTGCCTAGACTTCTGTTTAAAACAAAACTAATAATAATAATAGTAACAACAACAGTAAAAAGAACCCTGGCATTGCATAGCTGGTGATCCCTCAAGGGAAGTGACTCTTCTAATGTTGCCAATACTCTTGCAAGCTCTGGTGGAGTGGTGTGCTCTTCACTGGGTGGAGAAAAACTTTCGGATTTGTCATGAGTGCACTGGACGCCCCTTACATGGGCTGGATGGGAAGCTCTGCTCAGGTATAAAGGTGATCATAAGCGGAGTTTTCCTGGAAAGTAGGCAGGAGACCAAATGAACACCCTCCGAACAGTCATTCTCAAATATTGACCAGTGGACTCAGGCTGATCTGTGATGACATTTTCACTGTACTGCAGGGAAATAAGATATTCAAGGAAAATTGTTTTTCATTAAGTGTATTCTTTTTATAGAATTATCCTTTATAGAGAGATTATGTACTTTCTACTCTTTTGGTGTTTGTGTGGTATCATGATGTAATGGTGATAATGGATATAGTTTTATTCCTTTCATTTAATATTCTTTCTTGACAAAATTTTGAAAAGTAATGATAGCTCTGTTAGTTTTCTAACATTTGGGGGGATTTTTACTGGTTCAAAAAATCCTAAAGTCCAGGGAACCCAAGATTAGGAGAATGCTAGCCTGCTATGTAACAATCTCTGTTTATTATTCCTCTTGCTTAGCTTTTACTGTAACATTATGATTATTAGAATGGGTGACTCCGTCCTGATTTTATTTGAGATTAGAAACCAGGTACAGGGTAATTTTAAAGCTATTTCACGTTACCCAAAGCTTAAGAATTTTTTTGTAAATTTGGCCAATATAGTTATGGCCTAAATATTGTTAACAGAGGGCCACTGTCAGATTCTGGAAGTGTCTCATAAACAAATATTACATTTTATACTGGCACAGTTTGTTTGTTTGTACATTATTTATGCTTAACTCTGACAAGTGATAGAAACAAAGTGGATTCTGCACCTTTAGAAAACATGTTGCCCAGTTAACAAGAATGTTTTTGGTAGTTTATATGCCAGAGCTAATCTGGGTTTCCATACCTTGTAAGCATACCTCTAAAGACTAAGCCCTTACTTAATTTCGGCAGCTGTTGTACTAGTAGCACAAGCCCAGCATAGAGATGGCTTCTTGGATTGTGCGAATGCACTTGGAAATCAACCGTGACCCATACTATTGACTAAGACGGATGCTAAAGTAGACATATTTATAAAATTACTGAAAATTTGGCTCAAAGAGATTTTGAGTCCCTGAAAGTGAGCATTACCCAAACTAACTTGTGTTGCATATTGCTAACCTATCTCAATTCTGTACAATAGACTCCAGATACGGCATAGATGAGAAAATAGAAGACGTGGGTGGGAGGGAATAAGCTTGAATAAAAATTTTGCATCATTATTCTGACCCAAACTCCATCTGTTTAACCAAGACCTTGCTTTTTTTCTAGGAGGGTCATTTTATTATTAAGCATGAACCAAAAATCAAAAACACTTCTATGCTTCAGTTATCTTAACAATAAGTTCTATTTAAAAATTTGATATCAGTCTTTATTTTTAATGGAGTTTAAAGGTATATTATATATTATTATAATAAATTCTTGATGATAACATTATCAAAACCAAAAGAATTATTTAGAATAATTTCCTTTTACTAAGGATGATGGGAATGCAAGTAATAATCATATGTCTGTATAGATACTTATCACATGCAACCATGGATGCACAATAGTATCAACTGGGAAGTTTTAAACCATATCGATGTCTGGGCCCACCTGGTTTGGGGCTGGACCTGATAATTTAAAGCTACCCAGCTGATTATCATAGCTCTGTGAGAAATATATGTTCTGTCTGAAGGCTGGTGCTTCTGAAAAGAGTTGCCTAAATAAAGAAAGAGTTTTCTTACATATTATCTGTCCTCATACAATTTAGTTCCAAAGATTAAATTTAAGGTCCGTTTGTCTTAAAGGGTAGGTTTCTAGGGGGAAAAACTGGAAAGAAGGTATTTTTGAAGGGAATCTTGGTACTTAGTTCCCCCCCCCACATCCTTATAATAGCCTCTGCATATATCATCCCTTTATTTACGTCCTTCCATCTCTTCGAGAGCTAATTCCCAACTCCTACCACTGTTAACCCTCGTTCAGCAACGAGCTTATGTCTGCCATTCTGAGTGGGCTTTAACATCCTTGCATATGTTCAGTTCTTCAAAACCTGTTGGAATTCAATGAAAGACCAGGAAACATAGGAATGATGCCAGCAGACAGTGTGGTGAGTGGGGGGAGGATCTTTCCCCAAGGGATTGGAGGTATTTTTAGGATCAGACTATGTATATACATATGTACCCATTTATGCACATAATACATATATGTGCTCTAGATGTGTATTTATGTGTATAGGAGCTTCTATTTTGTGTTACAAGGGTGTGGAAAAGGACAGTGGGACAGTGAGCCTCTCTCTTTCCCTGTCCTGTGTGTTGCTCAAGATCAGGCAGGGATCCTGAGTTATTTTGTATCCTTAGCCTTGCTCAGTGGCTTGCATATTGGAACTCAGTGAAGGTCTATGAAATGAATGCATGTTAAAAGGAGGGAAGGAGGAAAGGAAGAAAGAGAGGAATAAAGTTGCACTCAAGGCCGTATTCAACATGACATGGCAGGGAATTAATAGTTTTGATGTTTTCAGTGTGTGAGGGTAGGTCAGGATGGTGAGAAAGAAGACTATTTAGCAGAGACTGGCCCCTGGGGTTGCATTCATAAAGACTGTCTCTAGAAGGCCATGACCTAGGATCCTTCATATCTCCAAAGAAGCCTCATCCTTCCACATGGGAGGTGCAGAAGGGGTGGGTAATGGGTGGAGAATAGAAATCTAGATCCAAAATAGCTTCACTGATTGTGGAAATAGCTTTTCAGTGTCCCTCATCTCCCACTGACTGGGGAACTCTACTTCTGTATTTCTAGATGTCTTCTTTTAAGATTGCTTAGAAACAGGGTGGAATCTGCTGGATTGTAGTAAAAAAAATAAAGGCTCAAGAGCAGTGGGATTTCAAGGATCCTTAGATTCTTTTTTTTTTTAATTTTTTTTTTAAAGATTTTATTTATTTATTTGACAGAGAGATACAAAGCGAGAGAAGGAACACAAGCAGGGGGAGTGGGAGAGGGAGAAGCAGGCTTCCCGCTGAGCAGGGAGCCCGATGCGGGGCTCGATCCCAGGACCCTGGGATCCTGACCTGAGCCGAAGGCGGATGCTTAATGACTGAGCCACCCAGGCGCCCCAAGGATCCTTAGATTCTTGCTTCTAAGAATTAACAAACATTTGGGGCCTGCATTGTGAGGGGAGAAGAGGAAAATGAAAAGAACCATGTTTCAATTAATTTTTCCCTTGGTTATCTGTCTCTTTTTTAAGATTTTTATTTATTTATTTGAGAGAGAGAGAATCCGAAGCAGACCGCTGAGCACAGAGCCTGATGCAGGGCTCAGTCTCATGACTGTGAGATCAGAACCTGAGTTAAAACCAAGAATCAGTCACTTAACTGACTGAGCCACCCAGTCACCTGTTATCTGTCTTTTCTTGTTTTCCTTTTTCTTTTTCTCCCCATTATCTTGCTGTTCCTCATATGCTATAATACATTAATTAGATTATATTTCTTAATAATGAAAAACAGGCTGGTTGCAGAGTTTTAAAGTTATTTGTAATTTTATACTTTATGTTTTATTGTCATAATTTTATATATTTTTATATTTTTTTGTCTTCTAATTTGACCTTTTTTTTCTTTGAACTATAATTAATATATGTGCATGTGGGTGGGTGAGAGTATATGCATATATATATATATATATATAGTTTTTTACACATATATTTTTTATCCCAGAGTACTGTAAATATTCTTTCTGAAAAAGGCACCATGTTTGCATTCCATGAGGTTATTAACATTTTGTATTCATGTTAAGAAATGTTTCCTCCTCACAATTCAATATTGAAAGTTACCTGTGCTGGTTATCTTATGACTGCCTTTCCAGGCCCTTCTCTCCTGGGGAGGCTGATTGCAAGCACTGCTCTCTGCTTTCTTGTTGGTCTCTGTCAGAGTCTCATTAACAGTGGTGGAGGAGAGGGTGGGAGGAGAGTGGGGTCTGTGGGTGTTTGTTTGCCCAGCTCCCTCCCTGGTGAGTGGTTATGGGTTGGCTGTGGCCCTCTAGCAAAGCTGTGGCCTCCATGTGGTGAGTGGTTCTTTGTACTCACCTCTCTCTGGGCTCTGCTAACCATGCCTTCCTCTTGCCTCCCTGGGCCTCACAGTGTAAGCAGCTCTCCACCGTTACTGGCCCTGGTGCACTCCATTTCTGAGCAATTTCCTGACCCATATTTTTGTAAATTATGCTTTTATTAAACTTCTCAGCCTCCAAGCTTGAATGTGTCATCTGCTTAGATTGTGACCCTGCTTGACACATTACCTTAGGACATTTATCCCAGGCCCACACTAAGAGGTCAAGGTGTAGAGGGTGAAATGCCCTTTTTCATTCTTGGTATGTTTGGGGAGAAATCTGTTTCTTGCCTTTGGTCTTTCCTTCTTCCTTTTTCTCCAGGGAGGATTTTATATTTTTAGTTCCTCTTAAACTTGTCCCAACCGAGAGTGTTTAAATATCAACAGATTTCCAGGAACACAGAGAATATCAGGGAATGTGTACATTCTCAGACCTATCCTGGTGTGGGCTTCATGGTATTTTAGGAGGATGGATTGAGATTTGAGGGTCCTGGCTTTATCTGGGAAGTAGATGTAGGTAAGTTGTTCCTGCTCTGCTGTGTATTCTCTGAGATTATAAAGCTTATAATGGAATTCAAGGGAAAAAATTTTTTTTCATTTTATCAAGTTACTGAAAGTAGTTTCTTATCATTTATTTAAAATGAGCTCGAAATAATGATTTTGCTAAGTTTTTTCCTTTAATTTGTATATATGCCTTTCATTTGTTTTCCATCCCTTACTTTGAATAAATTGCATGCCTGCACATCATCCTGGTAAAAAGTTGTTTAGTTTTGTCTTTCTGTGAGCCCTGTTAGATTGACTTTATCAATCTTTTTAAAAAAATGAATAAAATCAATTAACTACAAATTTTAAGATTTTTCTTTAATGGAATCCAAATATTTTATTCATACATTGTATCATCATTTTATTTGAAAACTTAAAATTATCTGTAGAGAAATCATAGGAATAAATACTACCTTTTAATCTACTGTGAGAGATCTGTAACACGTTGACAGATTAAAAAAAATAGGGACTATTTTATAAACCTCCAGTCATCAAATAAGTGACACGTTTGAGTCAATCATTTTAAGAGGTTACCGGTCCACTGATGAAACCATTTGAAGAAAATGTGCTGTTTGATGTTACAGAAGCCAAAAGCTGAATAAATGTGTCATCTGTTTTTCATTTTAATTCACTATTTCAGAAGTATTTACTGTGTATTAAAAAATCTTTTTACCCTTTCAAATCTTTTGGACAACCTGGAAAAATTCAGAACAGTTTCACATATATCTATAAAAGCGCATTCTCAGCTAAGTTATCTTGTTCATATGTGATATTAATAACATATATATGAACTTTTTCACTTGTGTAAGAAAACCATCATCTTATTACGTAGATGCGGATTTTTAAACATATGCGGATTTTTAAACAATCTACAAAACAATATAAAAGATAAAGAATTTTAAGTTCAGAACAAAAATTAATTTGAGGTTTTTTTTTTAACTGTACATTATAAATCCCACTGAAAAGTATTTCTAGGTTGGAATAAAAATGTCTGGAAGTATGTTACCTTTAAAAATATATATATATTTTGAAAGGACAAGCTCCGTTTTAAGAAACTGGATTATTTTATCCTGCCATGGTCCATGAGAACATGTCGCTAAATTAAGAGATATTCCTAATTCAGTTCTCTCCCCAACCTCTATCCTTCCCTGGTAATTAACACCCAATTACTATTTTTCCTACCCTCATTTTTTTTTTAAACCTCTCTCTTGTCCACGGTTGCTTTTTAAAAAAGATCCCTCCCTTGTCTTCAGATGCTCTTCTCTCTCCTCTGCTGTCTGCCCTCTCACCCCAGGCCACTCCCTTGAGCCTGAATCCAGCCTGCCCCACCTCTTGACAATGCTAATTTCCTCTTCTCAGTTTGGCTACTAAATCTTACACCCTGCCATAAACAGGCTACTTGTGATGCCTCTGGGTATCCATAATGCACAGCCGAAAACACTCTAAATGCCACCATCCCTTAATTCACTGATTCTAGCCAGAAGCTGGGAGGGAGAGAAATATCAATGCTTTCCTTTAAAGCTATTGTCTTCCAGTGATTTTCATTAAAGGGACAGGAGAATTAAATGTAAAACACAATAATCCTCAGGTTTTCTTGAGTTAGACTCTGGGAGTGAGTGTTTTCACCCAGCCATGTTCTGGCAGCAGGGATGGAAAGGGGTGAGGGCAAGCGACAGGGGCGTTGGGAGTCCCTACACGGGATCCTGTAACTTCTGGAAAAGAAATAGTTCGGCAAACAGGAGACGTGATTACATAGGATTAATTAACGGTTCAAAGTATTGGGGAGAACTTACGGTGGGATGCATGTTTCTCATTCTTTAATGAGTAAATGACCCATTTGAGTACAAGAGCACATATCAGAAGCACATGACGATGAAGAAGCTCGTGGTGGTAGACCTGATCAAAGTTTTTCAAAACTGACTCCAAGTATTTGATGAAGAAGATTAACATGGAGACAATTTACCCAACAAATAGAGTATAAAGAGCCAAGAGACCTTCTAAGGGACTTCAAGGCTCCAGTTTGCCCACATAAAGAATATCATTAAACAGAAAGAAAACAAAGACAAGAATAAATAGAGTGCCGAGTCCGTAGAGGAACTGAACTGCCGATGGGTGATTTTTCTGTTCTATTTTTAATATCCACACCAGAAGATGTTTTCAGGTTTTAAAAGCAAACAAAGCAACGCGTTTGACCTGGGTTCTAACTGTGCAACTCTCTTAAGTGTTCTAAAAGATGTCTGGACCAGAATTGGTTAATTAGCGCTTTGTGTTGCACTGTGTTACATATGACCTAACCAGAGATAAAAAGGTTTAAAGGTCTCTTGTAACCCTGCAATGCCATTTGTAACACAAAAATAACCCCCTTTCATTACTAGCATGCCACTGTAGCACGCAGGTTATTTTTTCCCTTCACTGCAATAAGGGCAGCTTTCGCATCAGAAGAATTCTTGGCAAATTAATGCGCTACCTCTTGGGCTAATTAAATTAGAAAGGATCAAAAATACAGAGCGGCTTTTGTGGTGGACACAATGTCGTGCTTCATGCATCTTGCTCAGACAGGAATTTCTGCCATTTAGCCCCCTTTTGCCTCTAGCAGTGTTCTGGACTCTCGAACACAGTCAAGTTCCTAATTTGCCTCAATGAGAGAGAATTATTAACTGATAATAAGAAAAGGAGCATTCACAGCTCCAGGCTGGGCTGTGTGGAAAAGGGTGATCTACCCAGCACCTGAAGCGCATGCAATTTTTATTAATTCCTGCCTAAAACAATGCATTCAGGAGTAAAATTGCTGTGCAGATGACAAAAACAATTACGCCTTTGATTCATTCATTCTAAAAATGTGAACTACTTTAGCTCAAATATAACCAGATTAAACAACTAAAGCGGCTGCTCACCTCTCTTTAAATCCAGTTTGGATTGCAGCAAGTGTGTTTTATGTCGAGAAGTTGCCACCACCACTTAAACTGATTGTTCCTATTGAAATCGCTGAGTGCACAAGTGATTTTGATAATAATTAATATTGTTCTCTCTATATTGTGGTTCTTTGTTTGGAAGATGACACTGATGATGGTGTTGCTATCTTTACAGGCATTAATCCCAGAAAGAGAGATGTAGGCTCCTGCAATCAATCCTCGCATGACTATGTGCTTCTGTAGACTTTCGTCATTTGCGGCTGCTTAGAGAGTCTTTTGTTTGCAGGTCTGTCTTTCTGCCTCTTAGGTATCATGGAGCTTTGATTCAAACAAGATACCTCCATTTTGACTTGCTGCAACATCACTAACGGCCCATTGCTTCCCAGATCTTATTTCACAACAGCAGAGTTTCTTCAATTGATGTTTGCGGAGTTTCTTCTGCTGTTCTTTTGTGGGTGACTCTACGTCAGTGAACTTTGTTGTCTGGCAGGTTCCACGTGTCCACAGTTAACAGAGCTTGGCTGAACCTTCCTATGTAACAAGGTTAAATGGAGTGCATTTCTTTGTATAGGAATAACGAATGTAGGTGTGTTTGTAAAAAAAAAAATGTTGTCAGTGGTGCCATGACCATACTTAGTTTTAGATAGATCATTGACTTGTTCATAATTTTTGTTGGTTAAAACAGTTTGTCAAAATGAAAAACAGTCTCATTATGCTGCTGTTTTGTATGTGTGTTTTATTCATTTTTTAGCTTCCTTCTAACATAATAGAAATTAGTGATTGCGTTTGGGCATTCTGTTAGGATCTTTGACTTTTTAAGAGATTTTCATAGAATATGCAAAGGCATGACCTTGATCTGCTTCAGTACTTCCATGGTGAATTGCTGTCTTTAAGCTATGATAAAAAAGTCCCTTCCTGTGTGTATCCTGGAGTAGTCCCCAATTCACTGGTGAGACATTCAAGGGCCATTAGTAATATATGCAATGTGTCAAACCAATGGGTTTGATTTCTCTGAAAGCCAGAGAACATTCTAATGGCATTTTCAAAATTTCCTGTTGAATCCTAAAATATAGTGGACAATCAATTTGTTCTATTTGAATCTGCTTCCTTCCCTGTTTTTGGTTTTGTTTTGTTTTCATCATTCTTGGGGTGCTAGGAAATCATTCTGAACTAAGATTATCTATTTTGATCTCTTCAGTCATTTAACCATGTAGCAGTAACCTTAGAAAACCGAACTTCGTTCACTCTATCTAATCTGTACTTCCTCTTTCAATACTCACCTCAAGCACTACCTACAAAATTTTTCTTGGATTACTCCATATCACACTCATAACATAATGCCTTTAGTCTTCCTAGAATTTAATTCATGGATACAAAGATTTGTGATCATTAGGTGCTAAAGAGTCTTGGTCTGGTCTCTGTAATTTTCATATACCATTTTCTTAATTACTTGAGGATTGATATCATGTAGTATGTTTTCTTTTATTGCCCATAGCATCTAGGTTGGCATTCTGTAGGTATTCAGTAACTTTTTTGTTTTGCCAATTGATTTCTTTAATGGGTACCAGGGACCAGTTCTACTGGGAATATTATATGTTTGTACAAAAAGAAAAGAAAAAAAGATGTGTAGAGAGTCTTATCTGTTATAGCTATGAACAAGTTTCTAAAGTCAGTATACAAGAATAAAATTGTATTAGACAGAATTATCTTCAGAATCTTTCCTTAGGAAGCTGCCATATTGGAGACCAATGGAATAGATCATTGTGTTTTTGTTTTGTTTTGTTTTTGTTTGAACATAAATAACGTAGTTGATTTATATTTAGGGTCCATATTATAGAAAATAATGGTTATCTGAATTACCCTCAGTGCTGGAAGCTGTTTAATATATGAAAGGCACATGACAACTGGAATTGGCCAGAGGAAGAGTGGCTTTATGTGTCTTATTTCATGCTCATTCTATGGAAATAGTTGGCAGAAGTGCCTTGATGTATAAATAGATTTTCCCCGTTTATTTATTTTTTTTAGCCAAATTATGTATAGTTGTGATCCTGTAAATTAAATATACATTATAATGTGGCTCCACTGTGCAATGTTTTTCTTACTCCAGAAAAATGCTTCCTGCTAGATTTTAAAGATGAGTTCAGTGCATGGATCTGGCTTATAAATGTAGTCTTGGGGCTCTTCTTACATTTCTCACTTACTTTGCACTCTTGTCTTCATAACAGCTAATTTCATGTGGTCAGGCTACATTTGATGTGTAGTTCTTCATATGGAAAGTTTGTCACTCCCCTAAATCCCAGTGTTGTCAAGGAAAGTGCAGTTTAAGAAGATGAATATCTGCCAGATCAGAAAAACAGCAACAACAACAACAACAACAACAACAAACTTTATTGAGCTTTCTCACTGCCCTCAAGGAGAGCTATAGAATTTTCTCATTGTTCTCAAAAACAAACAAACAAACAAAACAAGCAAAACCCCAAACAGGTATGTGCTCAACCTCTTTGCTTCATGTTGAACTTTCCAACTTGGCTGCTAATATTTATCTTAACTCTCACAAGAAGCTGGCATCCTAAAAGTTAAAACACACACACACACACACACACACACACACACACAGGGAGGGAGGGGTCAAACATGCTTCCTAGGAGGTCCCTTATATTCAGAAAAGAGACCTTCAGGTGTTGGATTTGCGGATTTTATGGCAGTCTTTACCTTGAAGATTATTTCCTCAAATTTAGGGCTGGCAAAGCATAAAATGACATTGACATTGATAAATATTCTCTGGACAAACTATTGAGTAGTTTTTTTTTTTTTAACAAAGGGATTTTTCTAATCAAACATATCTTAAAATGGTTGAAATTTATCAACAACTTCTCATCTTCACATAGTGATTGCTTGTGAAACACATACACTTTTATATATACACACTTCTAACAATGGAACGCACATTCTTTCATAAACTTTAACATTAGGTAGGAGGACTGGGTGAAAGATGTCATTCCCTTGTGCCCCCCCAAATGACAGTTGTAGCATTTTAAAGTAGTTCTATGATCTACTCTTGATCTTCCCTACTTTTAAGCTCTTACTTTCCCTGAATGTATATATTGGACCCAGAAAAACAGAACATGCCTATTTTCCTCCCAGTATATGAGAGTACCGTGTTTGAAAATATCATCTGTATGTGCTTTATTTTTATTTCAACCATACGTGCTTTTATAAGTATTTGAAAAGAGAATATTTTAAAGATTTGAAATAGGAAGAAGGGAATATATGTGAGTTACAGCAGCCTCAGGGTAACAGTATCTCACACACTAATGATTCATATGGAGTTTATGTGTCTATTTATGCTGTCATTTATTTGGGGGAGGGGTGGCTAGAGAAAGAAAGCTGTATATAGTATATTCCTAAATACCAGTGGTTTCTGAAAAAACAAGACCTGAACATTATCCTTATTTAATTAGGAGCAATCATTACATAATTATTCACATTAATTCGGTTTCTTACAACAGTCTTACACTTATTGGCACTTCCTCTTTTCCCGCTCTTTGTTCTAGAAGAAAGGGGAGTGTTCTTTATTATTTGAAAAGGAAAAGGGAAAAGGCTTCTTTTCTGATGAAACATATACAAAAATATCCCCATCTGATATGGCTCCTGGGGTCACATGGTGTCTGATTATATACTCGGTCCTGGATTTTTCTGTAATTATTCAACACTCAAATAGGTAATGGTGTCTTTAAAGAAGCCAGAAAACTTGAACTCAGATCTTTCTCATAAATGTAGGATTTAGACCATCAGAATCTAGTTTCTGACGTGGAGGGAATGAGTGCAGTGTCTAAGAGAGCTGTCTGTGATGATATAGAAGTAAAATTACCAGGGGAGCACTGGTAGTGAAGCCAAAGCTATTACAAATGCGTGAGGAGGGGCATGAGTGGATGAAATACTACTAAATATTTTTATCCAGATTACTTATTTACATAGTTTACTCAGAAAACTAGCTCTCTCAGAGATGCTATGTGAGATAAAGCAGTTGTCTTTACCTCTGTATATCTTAGTAAAGCCCAGAAAATTATTGCATTAGCAAGTACATAGATTAATTTTCGCCATCATCACAAACCTGAAAGAAAGGACAGATAAGTTTGTTTGAATTTTCAGAGGTCACCTTTTTTGGGGGGTGTGTGGATGTGAGCTACCTAAAGGAGTAAAAAGGAGCAAAAGTTGGGAAAATTAATTGAAAAATTATTAGTTCTTACAACGCAGGGGCAAGAATAAATTAAAGCAGATGCACATTGGAAAGTTTCCTTTCCACTTTTACCCGCACATCCATTTCTTTGCCTTTTACAATTAAATAAAAAAAAGGAGAAAACTATTTCCAGGTGTCTTCACTCAGTCTCTCAGTTTCAGAAATATCAATCTATGACTTTACTACTGACAGGGGACAGAGAAGGAGAATATCATCTCTTCTGATCCTCTGTTGCAAATATAGTTACAAAATGGTGTAAAATAGTTCCTTTGAGGTCCAGATTTGCAACCACAAAAAATTGGGTATTTCTTTCTTTTTCTCTTTGCTTGAAAATCAAGTCCACCCTGTCTCGACCACATAAATAGAACAATTTTCCTCTGTGAGCTGCTTGATGAGGCTGTGGCCAGATTCATATAAATGTCATAAAAACAGAGTACAGAATGGATTATTTTATGATTAAGATCTGTATGGATCTTTGTATGAATGCAACGTGCTTTGGCAGGGCTCTGCTGCACGCACACTAGTTTTAGTGTGTGTGGTGGAAAAAATGGCCTGCCATACTGTCACTTTAATGTCTTTCTGAAAAGGAACAAAAATCACTGGGCTCCACCAAAGGTTACAGCAATCATACAAAGGTTTGGTCTGCTAACCAGTACAGTGTGTGTTCTATTTCTCATTGTGGTAATAACGAGAGGACGATTCAATAAAATGCCACAATATTTCTCAGCACTTTGTCATTAAATGACATATTGACATCTCATTCTAATA